>NC_063361.1:23050292-23157803 GCF_021869965.1 Rhincodon typus
TCATCCAGCCCTGCACCTTGTTGTCTCGTAATCCACACACCTAGGATAACGGGCTGGGAACATAGGATTGAATCCCGGCACAGCAGTTGGTGCTACCTCAATGTAATCAATGCAAATCTGGAATATAACCATCATCATCGATTGCAAAAGCCCACCTAATTCACTAATGTCCTTTCAGGAGAGAAATCTGCTGTCTTTGTGCTCTCTGTGCAATTAAGGATGGTTTAGCCAGTGATACCAAAAAAGACAATGACAGAGTCAACACAATAACTGAAAACCATTGAAGGAGAGGGTTCTTGGAGTAGAGTGGTAGTGTCTTTATGTCTGAGCAAGGACGTCTGGGTGCAAGTCCTAGAAGGTTTGTAATAACACTTCTGAACATGTTGATTGGAAAAACCTGCTAAAGACAATGAAAACCAAAGAGATTGCAGATGCTGGAAATCAGAAACAAAAACAGAAATTGCTGGGAAATCAGAGCAGTTCAGGCAACATCTGTGGAGAGAAAGCTTTCTCTGCTGAATATTCCCAGCAATTTCTGTTTGTGTTGTCAATGATTTGAAGTTGGGGATCAAATGTAATACCATAAACTTTTTATTATTTTTGTAATGCAGGGAGTGTACACATCACTGTTATACTTTATTTACAGCATAAATTGTTTAAATAATAATGCAATCTTACCGAATATAAAACTTAGTGGCAGAGAGCCTTCTCGCTCACACCCTTAAATGAGTACTCAGAGATTGCAGTATTTGAGGAGAAATTAACTCAAAATTGAATCAACTGTTGATATTTTGTGTGGCGATTCGATTGAACACGTATATTTACATTGAGCTAAATCAATTTAAAAACCGTAATAATTGGACAGAATAATATAGTAAACAATCGCCTTTGAGGTATATAATTTTTTTGCCAGTTTATCAAGAATGCTGGTTCAAAAGGTGCCAATTAAAAAAAGTTTGCTGTATATTAAAATTTGCAAATGATACATTCCCACTCAGCTTTGTATGCTGTGAGGAAGATGTAAAATGGGTTGTGGAGGATTTGACAGGCTTAGTGATTGGCAGATGGAATATAGTGTGGAAAGATGTGAAGTGATTGACATTGGTAGAAGAAATAGATTTGCAGAGTATTTCTTAAATAGCAAGAGGTTGAAAAGTACAGCTGTACGAAGGGACATAGATGTCCTTGTCAATAAGTCATTGAAGGCTGTACAGGTGCAGTAAGTTATTAGAATGCAGTAAGCCTCTATTGCAAGAGGATTTGACTACAGGAATAGTGAATTCTTGCTTTAATTGTATAAGAGCTTGGTTAGACCTGGAGTACTGTGTGCAGTTCTGGTCTCCTCTCAGGGAAGTTTTATTACTGTGGAGGGAGTGCAACAAAGGTTTAGACTTGTACCCAGGATGGCGGGAAGAGAGATTTGGCAAACTGGGCCTTCATCATCTCAAGTTTGCAAGAATGAGAGGTGATGTCATTGAAACTTACAAACTGCTTAAAGGGATAAACAGGATAGATGCAGAGGGTCTAGGCCCGAAACGTCAGCTTTCCTGCTCCTCTGATGCTGCTTGGCCTGTTGTGTTAATCCAGCTCTACACCTTGTTATCTTAGATGCAACTAAGCTGTTTCCCCTTATTGGGGTTCTAGAACAAAGGAACACAATTAGATCTAAGATGAGGATAGCTTTTTTTTTAACTCAGAGCATGGTGAACTTTTGGAATCTTCTATCAGAGAGGACTGTGGAAAATCCATCTTTGAGTATGTTTAGAAATTAATAAATCTCTGATTACCAGTGGTGTACACAATTATAGGGGATAGGTGCGTGAAAGGTATTGAAGTGTTTGATCAGCCATGATCATATTGAATGGCAGGACAGGCTCAACATGCTGAACAACCCACTCCTGTTCATATGGTCCTATCTATGGCAGCCAGTACTTCACTTCAAGAGACGTGGCTTTTGGCTGAAGTGGTATCATTAATGCTTCTGAGTATTTGAGCATATGTCTCCAATGCTTCATTAAAACATAACATGTTGATTAAAAATATCTTGTGACACACCTCTGGAGCAGTTGGGACTTTTCTTCTGGCCCAGTGATAGGGTCACTACCATTGCACCACAAGACCGTTTATTTATATTTCTACTTATCCTTCATAATGGTGTTACACAAGATCTCTAATGATTTTTGATCAATCTGTTGGGACATGTTAGACTTCTCTAGGGCAGGGGTATTTGAACCTGAACCTTCTGGCTTGGAGCAGGAACACTGCCACTATGCTACAAGAGCCCTGTGAAAGCATCATGGGTGAGTACAAATGATCCATTAGAACTGATTGGAGTGAAACAGGGAAATATTCCACCCTCAACCAAATAACTGTTAATTTATTTTGTTCATTGTTTTTGAAAACTTTCTGTGTGTAAATTCATTGCAACTTTATGCCTACATAACAAAAGTGACTGAAGTTCCAAAGTAATTAATGTTCATATCAAATATTTTGGGCTGAAATGTAGGACATATAATTTTTCTTAAGGGAAGCAACGCTGTCTGGGGACCTATAATTCTAAGCTCAAAAATGTTTCCAAAAATTGCGAATCTTTGCAAAGATCCTGAATGGAGAATAAGATGGGGAATATGGAAAGATTGAACAAAGGAGGGAATGGATGCAAATGTGAAAGAAAAGAAACTTTGCCCTGGAGGTAAAAACTAGAACCCATGGGTAAATAGTGGGAAAATGTTAAACCCATGTTGGATATCAGGTGAAGTAATGTGACTTGGAAGATAGCAATGTACCTTGCTAACTAAATAGCTGTATCCAGGTTCAATACTACCTTCAGAAAGTCAGAACAGATTTTGGAAGACAGTACGCTAAATTGAATTAGTTAAATGTAAGAGTTAGCTGAGCACCATTCAGATTTTCATGCTTTTCTGGGATGCAGACATTGTGGACTAAGCCAGTATTTGTTACCCTTTCCTAATTGCCTTTGAGAAGGTGGTCATGAGCCACTTGAACCACTGAAGTCCTTTCAGTGTAGGTACGGCAACAGTTCCAGGATTTTGATCGAGTGATGTTGAAAGAACAGCAACATCATTCCAAGTCAGCAGGACATGTGGCTTGGAAGGGAATATGCAGGCATTGGTATTCCCAAACAAAAACAGAAATTGCTGGAAAAACTGAGCAGGTCTGGCACCATATGTGGACAGAAAATAGAGTTAGTGTTTCAAGTCCAGCGACACGTCCTCAGAGCTGTTTACACTCCCATCTTACATTCCTCATATGCCAAAATATTAAAACACACCATTGATCCATCATTTTTGGATAATTCTTGCATCTAAGTTGGGCACTTCTGCTGTTCAGGTTTTTTGGCTTCGCTTTCAACTTTTGAAGCAGATTATTTAGCATGCATGATGGTATCAAATTCAAAATATAAAACCCAACTGGAAAATGAACCAAAATTCGTAGTCCCTTAACTCCCTCGGATGAGCCTTAGCTCCATGTGGCATTGGTATATCCAGAGTGCTATAAATCCCACTCATTTGGCCTCTGCCAATCACTAGCTTATTCGTTCAACTTATTACCATGCATTTGTGTGGGATTTTAAGGTTCTAAGGCAATTTTTGGAATTATCTTCAAGACCTTCAAAGAGTGGCAAATCAGGTATATTGTGTTCTGTGTCAGGGACAGCAATCTGCATTCCCATGCAGCCTGTCTTCCTATGGAGAATTATGTATATAGTTCATCACTAGACAGTAACTCTAAATCAAACACTAATTATTACCACACTGTATTACCGATGAGCTTACAAACAAATTGTGGACTGTCGTATTCAATCAATGTTGGTGATTCACAGAGCCACCATTCCAGCCCAAATAAGCCGCATATTTTTCAGCACATAAAGAGGGAGACTTGGCAGACCAAAGATTGCACTGACTATTGGCAAGGCATTCGGATGTCCATTTCAAGAATATTGACAAGACAAACAATCTACATTAAACATTACTATTACACAGCTGTCACGTTATCACACCAGTGACAGCGAATTACACGTTCTTTTGGAAATAGGGTGCATTATTCACAAATGGCTATGAGAGTCTCCTTGGAAATGGAAAAAGACACCTGCATCTTCACTGATATTGCAGAGATGGTCCATTTATTATGTGGAGAGAAGGTACTACACTAACAACACAATTCTAGAATACTAACACAACTTGTAGTAGTTCAAAGACATTTTTTTTCTTTACTAGGATAAGTTATCATTCCAAAATGAACTTTTACTAACACATCATTCTAGCTGGAAGTGAGCAGAGAGTCAGGAAAAGAAACATTTTTTCTGAAGATTTGAGTGTATAGGTCAGTTTTGTAAACACGTATTTAATTGTGAGAATGTAGTTTCATCAACTTGAAATGCATCTTGGTGTAGCGTTGTTTTTCCTGTTAAGTTTAGATCAATTTGCACAAAACCAAAAAAAGCTTTCTTCACACACACATGACTTAAGATAATCTGACAGAAGTTTGAGAAATATCTGTCTTTTAATATTGCGTATTCCTTACTCATGGAAAGATTGAGTTGGCTGGTTAAAAGCTATACAGTCATGTAGTGGAAAGGTAGGGGTGAAGAAACTTTGAGTGGAGGTCACTTTGTAAATGAATAGTTTAGATTGCCTAGTGCACTCAGTTTAAATTTTGAAGCAATGCCCCTTAACTCTGGACTGACCCACAAGAGGAAACATCCTTTTTGTGTCCACCTTGGCAATACCAGTTTGGATCTTGTACACTTAACACTTGAAATGCCATAGCATACAAGGCCAAGTGCTGGAAAATGGGATGGAAACAGATGGATGTTCAATGACCAGGGCAGACATGATGGGCCAAAGGGACTCTTTCTATGCTGTGACTCCATGACTTCAATGGAATTACCCCTCACTCTTCTAAACTCCACTGGAACTAAGCTCAGCCTGATAAACCTTTCCTCATAAGACAACCTACTCATTCCAGGTATCAGTCTAGTAAACCGCCTCTGAGCCAGCACAAGAGCATTTACATTTTTCCTTAAATAAGGAGACCAAAACTGCATACAGTTTTCAAGATGTGGTCTCATCAGTGTCCCATATAACTGAAGTGCAACATCCTTATGAGAGGAATTGAACATAAACTAAAGATAACATCCAATTAGTTTTCTTGATTGTGTGCTGTATCTGCAGACTAACTTCTTAGGACAAAACAAGAGCATCTCTGAATTCCACTGTTATTCTCCATTTAAGTTATATTCTGCTTTTCTATTCTTCCTGCCACAGTGAACAACTTCACATTTTCCCACATTCTCCATCTGCCAGATTTTTGTCCACTAACTCAACCTGTTTACATCCATCTGCAACCTCCTTAAGTCTTTACAAAATACTTTACTATCTATCTTTGGTGTCATCTACTGTGTCTTCATTCCCCACATCTAAGCCTTTGATGTAAATTGTAGAAAGGTAGGGAACCAGCACAGACCCCTGCATGGAACCACTTGTCATATCCTGTCAATCAGACAAAGATCCATTTAATCATACTCTCAGTTTTCTGTCAGTCAGCCAATCTTATATCCATGCTGATATGTTACCCTCATGCCATTTTCTGTAATAACTTGTGATGGGACACATTATCAAATGCCTCTGGAAACCCAAGTACAGTACAACTACAGGCTCCCTGTCATCTACCACATGTTACTCCTTCAAAGAACACCAATAAATTGATTAAACGTGATTTCCCTTTGACAAAAGAATGCTGACTCTTCCCAATTTAGGTGTTTGGAAGCACACAGCTATAATCATTTTAGTGATCGATTTTAACACCTTCCCCGTGAGAGACATCCGATTAACTGGCCTATAGTATCCTGTTCTTGAATAGAAGGGTTATGTTTACTATCCAGTTATATGGAACCTTTCCCAAATCAAAGGAGTTTTCGAAAATTAGATCTACTACCCACAAAGATTTAAGAGCCTAGAGCCTTGGATGAAGTCCATCTGGACCCACAGATGTCACCCCACAGCTCCACTAGTTTGCTTTAGTACTGCTTCCCTCCCGATTGTAATTTCACTGAATTTCTTGCTCCCTTCCACGTCCTGGTTTACTGTAATTACTGGAATGTTTCTGCATGGTGAAGACAGAAACAAAATACTTGTTGACTTCATTTGTTATTTTGTTCTTCGCTACCCTGTATGCATATGAATTTAAGTGGAGAGAATGGGGTAGGTGGATTAATTTTGGGTTGCAGTAATGAAGAGCCAGCAGAGGTTGAGTGGAACCAGTTGCCTCCCTCTGTGCTGTAAACATACTTATAGTTCTGTCAACAACAATTTGCATTTGTATGACATCTTTGACATGAAATAAAGTCACAAGGGTTTCACAGGAGTGTTTTCAAACAAATTAGACACTGAGCCATGTTAGGAGATATTAGGAAAGATGACCAAAAGCATGTTCAAAGAGGGAGGTTTGAAGAATCAACTTAAGGAGATGTACAGCATTTGATAGGTTTAAGAAGGAAGGTCGAATGCTTGAGGTCCAAACACAGCCACCATTAGCGTAATGATAAATATTGTGGATAGTGAGGGAGTGCAGAGACCTCAGAGTGCTGTAAAGTGATACAGATAGGGAGGAGCAAGGCTGTGAAATAGTTTTGAAACAAAGGTAAGTTTAAAATAGATGTATTGGTGGACCAGAATCCAATTGTACGTCAGGCAGCAGTTAGGGAATGCACAGCAAATTTTTGGATGACCTCAGGTTTATGGGGGTTGTTCCTGGAAGAAAGTAGCTAGCAGAGAGTTGGAATCATCAAGCTTAAAGTAAACAAAAGGCATGAGCCAAAATTTCAGCAACAGATGATCTGGTGGTGGGAGCAGAGATAGGCAAATTTTCAGAGGCAGCCGTAAACAGATTTAACAATGCTGTGTGCAACCAGAAGCTTAGTAACACACCTGATGCCGTTGTTAGTGAATACAGTTCCCTTGTACCATCATGGTGTTCTCACTGACCAAATTGCAAAGTTTACACATTGGGGAGTGAGCACTAAGTGGGTTGAGGGGCTGGGCGTGGTGGAGAATGTTGGCTGGTGGGAGCTGAGTGTTTCAGATTTCACTTTCGAAAAGGATACATTCCTGATTGCTGAGCGTGAGGCTTGTGCCTGTGTGAGTGCCGCCTGCCGGAGAAGGGCGTTGTTGCTGTGGCTGCCAACAGCTGATCGTCTCTCAGATTTTCTTCCCTTTTTTTCCCCCACCCCTTTCCCTTAAAGGTCTTCACTCCGTGTCCACAGGAGATGCGGGAACTTTAACACCGGCTGCGAGAACAAAGCAACCTTTACAAACACCCGTACACACACACACACACACACACACAGTCTTGAAGCAGCTCCTCTGTCTTTGCTACTGAGTGCAGCCGCAGCTACGGAACATGTCAGAGCACCGCTTGATGGTGGAGGAACTCAACGAGCTCTTAGCAAATGACAGCGGCTTCTACAGCCTCCCATCCCAGCACTGCAATGAAGTTTACTCCAGGATCTATGTGGGCAACGCGTAAGTGTTACATTTACATGCAGCAGCTACACCTTTAATGTGTTTGAGTCTCCTTATTAGCAAATCTATTGAACTGATCTTGACAGGATCTCTGATCATACCTAAACATATTTTCTAATGTTGTAAACGTTATTAATAGCTGGTCGGATTTTAGGTTCTTAGAAGAATCCCACCAATTGATTCATACACAAATGTGGCAATGCTTTTTTTTCACCAAAGTCAACACTTTTTAAAGATACAAATGACCTTTTCTAACTGAATATTTAAGTTTCTGTTCGTGGTTTTAGATGTCCTGGAATTTGTTCCCCCATGGGTATTGTACAGACAGGCTGTGCCAGGAGTAAGCAGGGACTGGATTTTTTTTTGTGAGGCTTCGCCTCCAGCAGGTTGGAAGGTGGTTTCACAGTCCACCCAGGGGCCTAATAATGCAAAGATCCTATTGTCACATTGGAATGGATCTGCAATTTGTTTTTGTTTTATAATATGCAATTAAGCACAGATTAGTCTGTGCTCAAAGTTTTCAGGCCCTTATTCAAGTGAGTGATGAAATATTATGTTGAGGTCCCAGGTTCATGCCTGGCCAGACCAGGTTGAGTTATGTTTGGACTCCAGTGTATGCCAGAAAAGAAATCCCATCGCAGTGATCTTTTCAGAAAATGTCCAAGCGTACAAGTTCCACCTGCTCCAGAGGTGTGTAACCACATCTCTGAACAGGTTGATGAGAAAATATCTACATCTGAGATAATCATAGGATTAAGTTCAAATAGTCTACCTGTGACGTTGATGTTTACATATTTAGTGGCCACTTTGGTAAGGTAATAAAGGCTGCAGATCCCACCTTCAGACAGAGAGAAAACTGGCACAAAATATTATTTGATTATTAATTTCACTCTGTCACCTTCGGAAGGTGTCCCTTAATTAAAGTCATTGTAAATGCAGATTTATATTGACTGGTGAAATTACTCCGTAAATGCCACTGGACTGGCATAATGTGTTGCCCACACAGGCTTCCATGTCCTTTGCTACTGATCTCCGTTTGAGATTAGCACTACAATTCTCACAAAAATATAGTGCCACACCGAAGCTAGACAGCTAGAGAAAGAACCATCCTTGGTTGACCTTGGGACAGAATGGTGAGGACCTGGCAATAGGGTGTCCAATATTTGCCTGATAATGGTATGTCAAAAACATAACCTATAGGACAAATCCAATGACAGCACTAATGCACTGGATTATAGAGTTCGTAGCAGCTTTTAATAATTATTTTAAAGTTTTCTTTAGAAAAGGAACTCAATAATACAGTTCTAGGTGTTTTAAGTAGTAGTGTCTTCTCAAAGTAGGCACTGATTAAGTAAGGGTCTTGTCTATATTTTAAAGTGTCATTATTTCTAGGTGCTACAGTGTTAAAATAACCTACATATTCTGGCGAGTTAAATAGCCTGTGTTTGTTAGCTAGTTGATTTAGTAGCATAATCCTTTCTGTCCATAGGATAGCTATGAACTTGTCAGTTTTCATTTAAATTAAATTTGATCAATTCAAATTAATTTCTTATCACAGAATGTCCTGGGAATTTGCATGATTTTTAAAAATAGATATGAACTAATAACATTCAGTCAAAACGATGGAGAATTGCAAATTAAAATTTTATGGTACAAGTTCTTAAAGGGTTAAATTAGGAGGATGGTTGTGTTACCTTCATTTGTTTTCTGTTGAAGTGAAAAGGTTGAGGAGTGATCTAGCTGAAATCTTTAGTATGGTAAAGGCACAATGGTAGGGCAGAGAGATTTTCTCTGGAAGGGGAATCTAGAACAAGAGGGCTTAATACTATCTGAGCAAGGTTGTACAGGAACGAAAATCAGGAAGCAGTTTTTTACACAGAGTATACTGAAAATCTGGAATTCTTACCTCCAAAAGACTATGGATGGTGGGTCAATTGAAATTTTCAAGACTGAAATTAATAGATTTTGGTAAAGTAAGGATATGGAGAAATACAGAACAAAGATGAGAGAAATGCAGAACAAAGATGAGTGAATGGATTTGAGCAATGATTGGATTGAATAAGGAAACAAACTCAAGGGGTTAAGTGGCATCTCCTATTTTTCTTATATTGCTAGAATTCTATTTATTCAGCAGGACCCCACGTTGTGCAGGAAGAATTATAGTTATCTCACCTGTCATTAAACCAACTGTAAAAATAACCTTATCTGTTCATTTGCTAGAATCTCTGAGTTCAGCCTTATTTCACAAATTAATCCTTTACAATTTTTGTTGGCAGATAAGCAGCAGATGTTTGAAGGAGTACTTTCATACTTCTGTAATTATTCAATTATAAGTGCTGCCACAGCAATCATTGTTGCTGTAGGAGATGCAAAGACTGCATAATTAATAATTTGTGAAGATATGAACAAATGAGCAGAGTGTTACTAATATTTGTTAGATTGAGCAATTTAGTTTTGGATGTTGTAAAAGTACAGCAGCTGGACAATGAAGGAGTGCAGCACAATGAAGGCCAGGCTATGTTGGACACGTTGCATTTTTAGTACAGTTGTAAGGAGTCACAGTTGATTTACCGTATCGTGCTGTCTGCTAGAGAGTAAAAAAGAGGCTCAAAAACACTGATGTCTGCAAATTTTGTTTCCACATTTGTTCGACAATTTTGACGCTGAGGACAAGACAGTTTGGATTATATGAGGTAGTCACCATCATGCCAAAACTAGACAGCATCCAGAAGTCCATCAGAAACCATAGCTGATTTATTAGCCTCTGGAAAATGAGGATTTGCCAACCTTTCACTACATTATATTGTCCTTATGTGTTTCTTATTGTCCATGTATGAAATGTGGCCGTCATTGGCTAAGGTAGGATTTATTACCATCCCTAAACGCGCAGAGGACAGTTAAGAGAGCATTTCTGTCTTACTGAGTTTCTTTTTAAAAATAGTTTAAAATTATATTTAAAAAATCAATGCACTGTACAATTCACTAAGTGAGTGCTGCCTTTGGGTTTATCCCACGGGTTTTTAAAAATTTTTTTTAGTTATCCTGTGAACAATGGACACCCTCTGACAATCATAGAACCGTATAATCCTTACAATGCAGAATGAGACCATTCAGCCCATTGAGTCCGCGCAACTCTCTGAGCAGCATCCCACCTAAACTCAGCTCCGCCACCCCCGCATTTACCGTGGCTTATCCACCTAGCCAGGGAAATCTAGTATGGCCAGATTAGTGAACCTGATAAGTTTTTACAACAATGGACAGTGAGCTAGCATTTTGTCCTGATTTTTATGGAACTCAAATTTCACCATCTGCCGTAATGAGATTTGAATCCATATCCACAGAACATTAATCTGGGGTTCTGGATTACTAATCTAGTGACATTGTCACACCTCCCCTTATGATATTGCCATATTGTTGTCAGTCAACAACAGGATGAGATCTAAATAGCAGGGCTTGTTTAAAATACTCCAGCCTCTGATCAAGTTGTGAAATATAAGGCTGATTTGTTTAACAAAACCTTTAAGAAAAGAATTCTGTCAGTAAACATTGGGTTCTCTCATGGTACACTTCTTTTCATATTGTGGTGTGAACTACATATATTTGTGCGTTAATGGGGCTTAGTGACACAGCTATGTATGTAGTTAAAGGCTGTGGAACAAATGGAACATTTAGTTAAGTAGCAGTAGGAAACACATTTATGGACATGTTGGATTGATTCAACATGATTAGGTAAGAGAAAAAGGAGTCCTTTGAGTGTGAGGACATAATTAATCAAGTAAAGCGTCCATTGGCTTTTTGCTTCTTGACACCAGACAGTGATGTTTTTCAAAATAACATATTTGTCAATTCTTTCACCTATATTATTTTCTCTTTATGTTAAGTACTACTTCAGACAAAATGAATGCCAGCAACTTGATTCTAATTGATATCCGTTTGTTCCTCACATCCTGTGAGAAGGTACTTTGTTTTCATTCCATCCCTGTGCCCGACTGCTGTAGGAGCTCGCTGGATGGGGAATTGGAGGCATGTGTCTCCCACATGGTATCCAGCTGCTTCATGGAAGGCAGTTTTAATTCAACAACATATTTGACCATTTCCATATTCATCATTCTGGGGAATCAAACTGCCTCTTTACATTCAGGGAATGACACATTGCAAAGCTGAATCTAGCTGCTTCTGCAAAGGAGAAAAAAAAGCGAATCAAGAAAAGAAAATGGAGTCACAGTTTCTAACTCCAGGCTTGGTAAAATATTTTTAAAACTGACATCTCATGGCTAAAAGTCATTCTACTGAGTCATGCTGAGCTGAAAACGTTATACAGGAAGATTGCATCTGAGGCTATTTGAATATTTACGGCCATCCCAGGAGCATATATATAAGTTGCAATAGATTTTTCAAGATGGTCTAACAATGGTTAGTTATTCCAGAGCTTGATTACAGCAATTTCAGCCTGAATCTGTGAAAATATGCAGGTTGTACCGATATCCATACGTTATTTTGTTGCATTTGAAAGCAACCTTGAATTATAACCAATGCGTATGTCTGAAATACTGTACAGTATAAGGTTTGGGACTATGCTGGGATTTGTGTATTTATTTTTAACACTAATGTAGCCCAAACAAAATGTTACATCTGTCAGGAACATGCAGAGCTAATTATAGAAATCACATCAGTTCAGCTGCCAGTCGGGCAACTTGGCAAACAGTTAGATCATCCCTGGAACTGTTAAACACCCTTAACGTTTTGCTTGTATGGCTCCTTAAGTTTTAAACAATTCTCAGAGAAAAGCCTTTGGAAAAATACCCCCTTTGAAAGCTCAGAATGAGATCCTACTGTTAATTACTCAGCTGTAGTGAGTTACTCAAATGGGAGGTGATGGCCTGATGGTATTATCACTAGACTATTAATCCAGAGGTCCTGGTAATGTTCTGGGGACCTGGGTTTGAATCCTGCTATAGCAGATGGTGGGATCTGAATTCAATAGATATATGGAATTAGGAGTCTAAGGGTGACTGTGCAACGATTGTCAGTTGTCATGAAAAGCCCAACAGGTTCACTGATGCAGGGAAGGAGACTGCTGTCCTTACCTGATCTGGGCCTACATGTGACTCCAGACCCATAGCAATGTGGTTGACTCTTAACTGCCCTCTGGATAATTAGGGAAGGTAAAAGTTGCTGGCCTGACCAGTGATGCCCATATCCTGTGAATGAAGAAAACAAAGCTCGCTTCTCTGCCTTTTGGCTCAGATTGAGTAGAGTATCTTCTTATCAGTTCAATATCTGCAAAGTTACACAGTATTCCAAGGAGTGGCATTGCACTGTCATACTGATTCCAGTCAGCACCTGATAATTCTATTTCTTCAAAAATAACTTCCGAATAAGTCTTTTATTTCCCATTGTTTACCTTCTTCCGTAACTTCATTGTGATTTTGAAAAAATAATCCCAAGCTGTGCAGATGCTTTCTATATGGTAAATCGAGATTTCAGTAAATCATGATGATGTAACGAACACATGATTGCTGTACCTCACTCTGGTAGGCCTATGTTCCCTTGCCTTCTCAGGTTACACTAATGGAGGGGTCACAATAATTTTCAAGCTTCACAATGGGATCGTGGTGGGAAAAGGTGTAGAAAGCACTCGCATAAGGACTTGAAGAGTCTTATTTAGTGTTAAGGAGTAAGCAGTCTCAGGCACCACTTTACGTGCAGACGTAAATAGCCCAAGATACTCTGGATTGGTATCGTAATGCATAGGTGGCAGAATTGCCTTAAAGCACAGGATAAAGCTTGATGGGAAACAGTGGTATTGTCACTGGACTAATAATGCGTACACCCAGGTTAGTGGTTTGAATCTCACCATGGCAGGTAATGAAATTTGAAATTCAGTTTTTAAAAACTGCTAGTCTAATGGCAACTATGAAACCGTTCCCAAATGATGTAAAAATCCATCTGGTTCACTAATGTACTTTAGGAAAGGGAACTCTGCCAATCTCCATGATCCTGTGACTCCAGACCACAGTAATATGTTTGACTCTTAACTGCCCTCTGAAATGGCCAAACGTGTTGCTCAATTCAAGGCTAATTAGTCATAGACACCAAATGCAGTCCTCGCTGTCAGCTCCCACATCACAGGAATGAATAAAGGCGCACTGTAGGTGCAGACACTCCCAGCCTGAAATACTTAAGACCATGATATCATTGGCTAAGCTTATCATGAAGATCTCTCCTTCTCAACTTCTCCCCTCCCTTGAGGCGTGTTGACCCTGAGGTTAAACCACTACCAGTCATCTCTCTCTAATGGGATAGTAGCTGTGTGGTCCCCTGGGACTATGGCATCTTTACTTACTGTATCAATATGTAGGCAGCAGTGTTGGCTTATAGCACAAGATAAAGCAACTTAATTGTAAGAACCTGTTAGGGAATTGATAGAAACAAGCCAGCAAAGACTAACTGCCTTGCCAGTGACTTGAAATTGCTCCTGGCTGTTGTTTTTAATTTCTATAGTTGCATGACCAGAGGGAAAAAACCTATAAAGAGCCTGTCGTACTTGGAAATTAATGCACTGAATCTACATTTAGAGGTTTATGAGATGAGTCAGACCAGTATGTGTCATTCGCTAGCTATAGTATTGTTTTCCTTCTGGGTATAGCCTACCTACAAACACACACACACACACACACACACACTTCCAGATGAAGAAGGGCTATTTGGGTGAGTGCCCAAGTGTGAGTCACTGCCTAAAGAAGAGAAAATGATGGAAGTGGGCCATAATCACTTTCCTTGTTTCATTATTGAGAGGTGAAAATAACTTGAATCGCCTGTCGCAGATTAGCAACAAAATGCTTATGTTTGGCCGGCAGGAGTGGTTCGACATATTTTGCCTACCCCTTTGAGTTAGAGAATCCACAATATCAAAGTATCACTGAAACTCTGTGATGAAGGGTGCCAGCTTTGAATGTGTTCAAGGGTTGGATTTGAACTTTGCCTGTGGGGGATTATTTTCCAAAAATTTGCAAAGTTGCCTGACCTCAGCTGTATTCTCAACCTGTTTAAAAGCATTGCTGCATGTAACCCATCACCCTTGTACTCACTGACCTACACTGTCCCGCACAACCGTCACCCCTTTACTCACTAACGTGAGCATTAACCTTATTTTAAAATTGCATTTACCATTCTCATTTATTTTATTATTATTATTATAAAATCCCTACAGTATGGAAATAGGCCCTTCGGCCCAACAAGTCCATACTGACTCTCAGAGCTTCCCACCCAGACCCATCCTCTATAAAGGGAGATTTTATACTGCAGGCATCTCAATTTCTCATCCTGTCTTAATTATTTTGCACTGAGGCCATAGGGTTAAATGTATTCATGCAGGCTTCACTGCATAATAACCAATAATGCTTCACCCTGCTGGTCCCCTACCACTCATCCCTCCAATGGCCTCTCATGCAGCATGTCTGTCCTCCTTCACAAACCAATAGGAAAGCAGAAAGTCTCTACATCGCCCACTTACATGATCTTTGACTGCCAAGCCTACAACCATTTATCCCCATCTCCAATATTTATTGTAGATAAGACAATCATAGGTTTTTAAATTAACAAGTAAAGACTAATATTTATATACTGCCGCTTAGGACAAAGCACTTTAGTCATTTTTGTAATGTAGGAAACACATACAATACATCCAGAAGGAGGCTGTTCAACCCATCATGCCTATACCTGCTCTTTGAAAGACCTGTTTAATTAGTCCCAAACTCTGCTTTTTCCCTATTCCTTTTCATGTTGTCCAATTTTATTTTGAAAGTTGTTGTTAATTCTGCACCACCTCAGAATTCACCCTCCAGATATAGCAACTGAACCAAAATGTGAAAAGCAGGTCGGATAGAAAAACACACTCATCTTGCATTTTAATGAGATAGTAGGAGCTGCCGATGCTGGAGTCTGAGATAACAAGGTGTGGAGCTGGATGAACACAGCAGGCCAGGCAGCATCAGAGGAGCAGGAAAGCTGATGTTTCGGGTCTGGACCCTTCTTCAGAAATGGGGGAGGGGTAGTGGGCTCTGAAATAAATAAATGAAATAAATAAAACCCTGCAGCCCAAGGATCTCAATTTGGACCTTACAAGCTTCAAAATCTCCCCACCCCTGACCTCATCCCAAGACCAGCTCCCCTCTCGTCCCCGCCTCCTTGACCTGTCCGTCTTCTCTCCACCTATCCGCTCCTCCTACCTCACCGGCCAACCTCCACCCCCACTTCCTACCTACTAGACTCATCGCCCCCTCCTTGACCTGTCCGTCTTCCCTCCCACCAACCCGTCCCTCCCTCCTCACTGACCAACCCCCATCCTAACTCCCTACCTACACTGACCTTTACTGGCTTCATTCCCCCCCACCTCCTTGACTTGTCCATCTTCTCTCCACCTACCTGCTCCTCTATCCACCTTCTATCATCACCTCCCCCCCTCTCTATTTATTTCAGAGTCTCCTTCCCCTCCCCCATTTCTGAAAAAGGTTCCAGACCTGAAATGTCAGCCTTCCTGCTCCTCTGATGCTGCCTGGCCTGCTGTGTTCATCCAGCTCCACACCTTGTTATCTTGCATTTTAATGATCCTGGTCTCCTCCGGGCTTCCTTACCTGGAAAATAATTGCCAATTCCTGACATTCTGAGGTCTGTCCTGGAGGAAATAGCAAACTCTTTTTGACTCTGCAGCTACTCACAAAACTGAATGATTTCTGGTCTTTGAAGGATTAAGGTTTTGAATCCTTTGTTTTGCAGATTTGTTGCACAAAATCTTATGAGATTAGAGCGTTTGGGGATAACGCATGTACTAAACAGTGCAGAAGGCAACTCATTCATGCATGTTAACACCAATGCCGAGTTCTACGCAGGATCTGGAATCGTCTACCATGGAATTAAGGCCAATGACACAGAAGCATTCAATCTCAGTGCCTATTTTGAAGAAGCTGCAGATTTTATTGACAAATCATTAGCACAAAAGGATGGTAAGCAGAAAGTATGCAGCAGAAATGTCATCATATCATAATCACTGTTAGTTTTGTTGGTAGGTAATTATGCAGTCTCACCCACAACCCTGTTGTGATGTTAAATAACTTATTCCGCCAGTCTTTGGTTTAAATAAAAAGGTTCTGCCAGGCCTTACATGAAGCCAGTTGCCAAGGCCAGAAGGCATTAGGTGGGTACCCACTAAGCCATAGGGTCCTAAGTAAGAAAGAATAAAATAAATATCTTTATGGATGTTTGGTGGACATTATGTGTTCAAATAATGTTTTATTAAGTAAAGATTATTTCTATCTTGGCAGACATGGCACTGATGAGTGGTACTTCTGGTTTTTGTTGTTCGCTCTCATAAGAAGAATGGTCTATCTGGACTCGATCATAAGTACTAATAGCAGAGTTCATATTCTCAAAACTAAACTGTACACAGAGAGCAAAGGGGGCTTCTCTTTGCAAAATTATGCCTCAGTATTTTGAATTCAGAAGGGTAATTTGGGAAACTGCACAGGAATTTAGCATATAAATATCTTGTACGATGACATGACTGCATAATGATTTGTCCCTACAAAAGGGTATGGTTGTGACCTGGTTATGTTAACTTATGCAGAATGGTCACTTAGTTTTGTACTGCTCTGATAATCCAGAGGCTCGAATGATAATATGAAGAAGGTAAATTCAATTTTCATCGTTTCCATTTGGGAATCTCAACTTTATTTAAACAAGATTTGGAAGTAAAAAGCCGGTATCAGTAAAAGTAACCATGAAAGTATCAAATTAATGCGAAAATTCAACAACTAACTAGTTTTTTTTTAGGAGAGGAAACCTGTTATCCTCTCCTGATGCTGCCTAAACGGGACTCTAGTCCCACATCAGTGTGTTTGACCCTCAACTGCTGTGATGTAGCCTGTCAAACCACTTTTGAAACAGCTCGACAAAGGCCTACCGCAAGGTGACTCAGGATGGCCAGTAAATCCTGACCTTGCAAGTGGCACCCAGTTGTTGAGATTTTTTAAAAAAATACTCAAAAGCTGAATAGTTCTTTAGAATGGTGCTATGAATAGTGAAGGACAGAGAGTTGATCATTCTGCATTTCCCAGCAACCAGATTTAGCAGCAGCAGCAGGTTGGAATTAAAATACATGCTGAACTCCTCAATCAGCAAATATTATTTGGTGTGGGGTACTTGGAAGAACAGAGGAACCAGAATTCCTGTTTAACTATGCAAAAATAAGTTAGACATTGAGATTGCATTATCTTCGACTAACGGTTGTGAAAAGTATTCCATCCAGTCGACAATAGGATTGATGAATACCTAAACTGTTAAAACCTATTAAAATAAAAACAATTAATTTTGGCATGGTACTCAGTGAATATGTTTTTCTGGATTTCATGTCGCCAACATTAAGATTGAGTCACATTAGTGGCTCAATGATGCCAATAGACAACTTCTACTTACCTTAAACTTTGAAGCACAAATTAGTTTGATACTCAACTAAGCAACTACTGGTTTTGAAAGAGGATTATAAGCATTAATCCTTATTGATATGATTGTATACAGTTTAGATGATCTTTTTGCCCTGTACCAGCTATAAATCTTCTCCACATTAAAGAGAAGAATTTCTCAGTGTAGTCTGGTAGGCCTAACCATCTTCAGCTGCTTCTTCAATGACCTTCCGTCCATCATGAGGTCAGATGTTGGGAGGTTCACTGATAATTGCACAATGTTCAGCACTGCTTGCAACAGCTCTGCCACTGAAGCAGCCCATGACCCTGTGCAACAAGACCTGGACAACATCCAGACATGGAGTCATACAGCCCGGAAACAGACCCTTCAGCCCGACCAGTCCATGCTGAACATAATCCCAAACTAAATTAGTTCCACCTGCTTGTTCCTGGCCCATATCCCTCCAAACATCTGCTATTCATGCATTTACCTAAGTATCTTTCAAACTCTGTAAACATGTCCGCATCCACTACTTCCTCAGAAATTTCATTCCACACATGAACCACCCTCTGTGTGCAAATTTTGCCCCTCATGTCTTTTTTTAAATCTCTCTCCTCTCACCTTAAAAATATACCCCTTAGGCTTGAAATCCCCCATTCTAGGGAAAAGACACACACCATTAGCCCTATCTATACCCTTCATTATTTTGTAAACTTTTATTAGGTCACCCGTCAACCTCCCATGCTCCAGTGTAAAAAGTCCCAGCCTGTCCTGCCTTTCTTTATAACTTAAACCTTCCATATCCGGCAACATCCTGGTAAATCTCTTCTGAACTCTCTCCAGCTTGATAATATCCATCCTATAACTGGGTGACCAGAACTGGACACAGTATTCCAGAAGAGGCCTCACCAATGTCCCGTCCAACATGACTTCCCAACTCCTAGACTCAAAGGGCTGAGCAATGAAGGCAAATGTGCTAATTGCCCTTTTAACCACCCTGTCTATACGTGATGCAAACTTCAAAGAATTATTTACCTGAACCCCCAGGTCTCTCTATTCTACAACACTAACCAAGACCCTACCATCAATTGTATAAGTCCTGTCCCTGTTTGTTGTACCAAAATGCAATACCTTGCACTTATCCAAGTTAAACTCCATCTGCTAATTTTCAGCCCATTGACCCATTTGATCAAGATCCCTTTGTAATCTTAGAAAACCTTCTTCACCGTCTACTATAGCACTAATTTTGGTGTTGTCCGCAAACTTACTGACCATGCCTTATTCTCATCCAAATCATTTATATAAATGACAGACAGAAGAGGACCCAGCACTGACCCCTGTTGAACACCGCTGGTGACAGGCCTCCATGAAGAAACGCAACCTTTTACCACCATTCTCTGTCTCCTGCTGTTAAGCCAATTATGTATCCAATTGGCAAGCTCACCCTGAATCCTATGTGACCTAACTTTACTAATTAGTGTATCATGCAGAACATTGTCAAAGGCTTTACTAAAGTCCAAGTAAGCAATGTCTATTCCTCTGCCATCAATCTTTTTGTAGCTTCCTCAAAAAGCTCAATCAAGTTTGAGAGACATGGTTTACCTCTCACAAAACCACGTTGACTATCCTTACTCAATTTTTGCCTCTCTAAATGTTTATAAATCCTATCTTTTAGAATCACCTCCAACTACTTCCCCACAGCTGAAGTCAGACTTACAGGTCTATAGTTCCCCAGTTTCTCCTTACAATCCTTCTTAAACAAAGGCACATTAGCTACCCTCCAGTCATCACCTATATTTATAGATGATGCAAATATTTCTGCAAGTGGCCATGCAATTTCCTCCCTTACTTTCCACAGTGTTCTTGTGCTCATTAGTGGCAACCAACATTGTTTGGCATCTGTATGGCACAAATGGCCATCTCTAACAGGAAAGAATCTAACCATCATCCCATGACATTCAATGGTATTATGGCTGAATCACACATTATTGATATCCTGGGGGTTACCATTGAATTGAAATGGAACTGAACCAGTCATATAAAGACTGTGGCCAAAAGAGCAGATCAGAGGTTAGGAATCCTGTGGAAAATAACGCATCTTCTGTCTCCCCATTGCCTTTCCATCATATATAAGGCACAAGTCAGGAGTGTGATGGAATAATCCTCACTTGCCTGAATGGGTACCGCTCCAACAACACTCAAGCAGCTCGACTTAATCCAGGACAAAGTAGCTCTCTTTTTGGAATTCCAGTTACCACTTTCAGCATTCATTCCCTTCATTGCCGACATACAGTGACAATAGCATATACTATATACAACATGTACCAGAGCAACTTGCTAAGCCTGCTTTGGTAGCACCTTCCAAAGACACAATCTCCATTACCTTGAAGAACAAGGGCAGCTAATGCATAGAACATCACCATCTGCAAGTTCCCTTTCAAACCACACACCATCCTGACTTGGAACTGTATTGCCGGGTCAAATTTGTGTAACTCCCTAACAGTGCTGCAACAACACTGCAGCAATTCAAGAAGGCAGCTCACCATCACTTTCTCCAGAGCAATTTGGGATGGGCAGTCATGCCCTTATCTTACGCAAGAAATAACAAGAAAAAGAATCAAAGTAATTTTAGTTTCTACCTTTCAAAAGCTCAACTTTCTCCCACACACAGAATCTGTTAACATTTGGCATAAAGTAGCAAAATTACACAAGGTATTTGTTACAACCACAAACAGTTCACCACAAACAATAAGGAACTAAATACAAGGTTTTCTTGAGTGAAAGTCAGAGCAATTTAATTATAGGCTAATCCCAAGAAAAAGAAAACAAAGATGTGATGTCAAACTCTCACACACATGAACAACGTTTGCAAAGTTAAAATGAGAAGAATGTCCAGTGCAAGAATGTAGAGAAACAAATTTGGAGTATTTTTGAAGTGTGAAGTTTTGAAGATCAGGTTGGTTAGGGACATCCTGGATTGAGGACAGCCACGAATATTGCCAACATCTTAGAGTTCTCCGTGTTCAGACATTACTGCAATTCATTTTGTCACTAGGATTTGTCCTTTCTGACAGAGAAAGAGCCTCCTCTTGTTCCAAATTCAAAACCATCTCTTGGCTCTGCAGTTCCTTGAAATCTACTTCATTTGTGTATTCTAGATTCAGAGTTCAATACCTCTAACTTGGCCAATTGTAGGTTTTTTTTTCTATTTCCAATATGTCAGCTTCTCATGATTATGAAAAATCTAACAGGAGATTCAAGTCGCTTCACACTTCCCTGGTTTCCGTCACTTTGATAAGAATTTTGATTTCAGTTTTGACTGGTTCTTGTTTATTGATGATTTCATGAAGCTTGATTCAATCTGTGGTCAGATGTTTACTGTGGCCATGCTTAAGTACCTTTCTCCCCCCTTTTGAGACCATTTCAGAACACGAAAGTCCCAAGAATAAATTCAGATGATGGAATTTGAAAATCAATTGTCTACATTTTACCACTATTGTAACATATTAAATAAAACAATTGCTATGATAGCGTGGTGGTGCTGTAATGAAAATATTTTGTGCAATGACGTGGCAACATGTAGATGTGTCTGCATAGTTTCACTCACAAATTTGCGTGTGATACATAGTGCACAGTAGAAATAATTGGGTAATAGGACATGAAGATCATAAATCATAGGTCACCAGCGATTTATAATAAATACTAAGTTATTAGAAAATAATGGAGATTGATGTTAGCTGTTTAATTCTGAACCAAAACCTTGTGATGACCCACACATTCTGATGTGGCATTAGTTAAGCATTTCCTGTAGATAAAAATCGGAGGTCAGTAATTTCTGAAAAGTTGTTACTGTAACATGAGAAACCAACCTCCTTCATCTTTGTCAGTGCAAAATTTAATTGTTCTCAAAGACATTTGACATTATCCATCACTTATGTACAAATGATGATTGGAAAAGGTATAGATCGATGATAATTCAGAAACCAGAGAAGGCGAATCATTAAGATGCAGTCAAGAAGCTTTGCTGACATATTAGCCCAGAATGCTGCAACATAATCCCAAGATTCTGCTATGTGCTTATTAGTGGAAATAAAATGCTCTCACTGTTCCACTATCTTGTTGATATGTTTTGGAATAATGACCTTTAAACTTTAGAGCCAGATAGGATTTTCATTAATGGTAGCAAGGTATCCTCAAGCCTTAGTTTAACAGGCCTATTCTGAGAAAGCCAGTTTGTAAATACCCAATACGTTACCCAATATAGGTTTAATTTTCCAGGACAGAAATTGCTAGGGAAGCTCACCAGGTCTAGCAGCATCTGTGAAGAGAAAGCAGAGTTAAGTTCTGAATTCAGAAACTCTGCTTTCTCTTCACAGATGCTGCCAGAGCTGAGTTTCTCCAGCAATTTCTGGTTTGATTCAGAACTTCAGCTTCTGCAGTTCTTTGTTTTGTATTGATTTTCCAGGACCCTTTTTCAATCCCCTGCATCACAGCTGGTGCTGTGATTTTGAAAGTAGGATAGAAAATAGACCAGTAGAGTACATGTTTTGCACTTTGAAATGAATTGATTAAAAGATGCACAGTTTGGTTTTCTATTTTACCTTCTGCTGCAGAAGTTCTGGTTTGCTAACTTACAGCTTCACACTCATTACTAAATGTCCAGTTCACACCACAAAACTACAGGATAGGCATACACATATAGTCACTAATGTCAAGTAGCATTTACATGAGACATTCAATACTTTATAAACATCAGTGCTGTATTCTATCTAGTACAAATATGTCCATGTGCTTCCAAACAAGATCAATGAACTAATGCACCAAAAGTGTTCTTCAGAACTAACAATCTAGTTGTTAATGATTATAAAGTCACTCTGAATAGCTTTAGATGCTTGTGCTCTTGGTTGTGATGGATCCATTGTCAATGTTGAACGATAAATTTTAAAAATGAATGTGTCTCCAATGACACTGGTCTTAATTGGGTGTAATAGGTTTGAGAAGTAATTTATGTTCATGGATTATACGTCAAATTATCAATGTTAAATCTTTAAAATGGTTTTGGAGCAGAAAGTAGACTGAAGTTACTGTTTCTACTGGATCACAAGATGTTTATATGAAAAGGTGGCTTAAAAATGTTGTGCATCTTATGGTCTGACATCTATATTCTAATATCTCCTCAAGAGTACCTTTAAAATCCTGGTGCATCTTATGGCCTGGTGTATCTTGTGGTCAGGCAATGTGGTATTTCCCTGTTTACTTCATCTACTTGCTGCAGCTCCAGGAAAAGTTATACAAAAGTAAGGTTGCTGATAAATCCAGGGACTCCCACTCCAGTCTAATACTACCACCTCCTGATGCACGGCAATAGGAAGAAATGCTAAGACTTGGACTATGTTGAAACCAATATAGAACTGTCAATCCGTGAAGAACTTCAGAACCTGTCAAATATGTGATCCAAACCACACAAATCTGTCTGAAGTTCTGTGAATGCTTCGAGTGATTTAAGTTTTGACAGAAAGGTCAAATGGCACAATCTCTAGGCTGTCCCAATATCTACCACAAAGACCTAGTGAGTGATACAATGGTACAGCCTTCAGGATTTGACTTCCCTCAAACAGTGGCCTTTCCTCTAACAGGGTCATTGTCCCCCATTACGAGGTTATAACACCTCCTTCACAAATGAAATTTCGAGGACTGCTCAGCTTGCATCTTCGGCCACCCAGATCATGCTGTTCAATGCATGGTGAATGAATGTGGCCTCCAAAAATTTCCATCTGATTCGTAACAATCGCCCAACAACGCACAGTGCAGTGACTTGGTTTCCAACAAGGACCTAGACTTGAGCATGAAAACATGAAGCTTATGAAAGGTTGAAGAAAGCAGGGGCATAAAGTTTTAGACAAAAAGCCACCCTTTCTTTATGGAGATCTATTACGAGCAGGATTCCAAAACACAGAAAACTCTGAATTTGAAAAGCTTAGGCCAAATGCAGGATAGGCTGATCCCAACTCACCTGACAGGCAATTGGGATCCAAATCAAGTTTTTCTTCATATTTTGATTGTTTTGGTTGACAATCAGGAGGCTTGTATCACGGTTAGTATGTTTTGCTGTGTGGCGCAGACCTTGGTTGCAGACAAGACAAAGGAAAGCCTGTTTAGTTATTTCCAAGCCATTTGTGAAGTGCAGTTTCATAGTGAGCATGTTTGTTGACATTATCTCTAAGACTTCTTTCTTGGTCCCATGATATTGACCTAGTAATCCTCTGACTTCTATATGCCTCTATATTGGTAAACCATTTTAAGGTTAAGATTATGAAAGGCCGTTTGCTGAGATAATTTTTGATTGCCTCCAAATAAATGATATTTTTGGGCCTTAAATAACATGCATGTCCTCCATAGGTTTTTGATAATGGAAGAAATGACACGCCAAGTTGCTGACAGGTGAATAAATATAATAATGCCAGTCACAACCAGTTTTGATAGAAACTCAAGACTATTATCCTTTAATGGCTGTCAAGAAATTGCCCCGCTGAGTGTTTTGAGCTATCTTCTGGGAACTTGTACAAAGACCCTGCTTGTTTCATTAAATTCCTTGCTGTTCTTTTGAGGAGGTTTGGTTCAGTGAAGATTATTTTACCAGCTGTGTCCTTCAGTTGCACTTCAGAGCCCAGCTTGTTGATTCACAGTTCAGTAACAAGGCCAATGGAGCAAGATCCTGTGTTAATTAACATTATTGTCCCACTGAACAAAATATCCGAATAATTCAAGTTATCCTCCAAGCCCACCAAAAAATTCCTGACACTTTTGGCATTAATCCAAGTATCTGTATGTGTCTTATTGCATTTTCTTGTAAAAACATGGCCCATTTCCACCTCCATAACATGGCCCAACTCCACCTGACCTCAGCTTAGCCACTGCTGAAACCTTCATCGTTGCCTATACTACTTCTAATCTAAATAATTCTAATACATTCCAGGCCTGACTCCCTCATGCAACTCTCCAAAAAACCTAAGGTCATCCAAAAATTACTGTCCGTGTCATTACTTAGATCAAATCTTGTTCACCCATCAGTTCTATGCTTGCTGACCTCCACTGGGGCACAGTCAAGTGAAGCCTTTATTTTAAAAGTTTCATCCCTGTTTTCAAGTCCCTTTGTGGTTTCATCCCTGCTCTTTCTGTGTAATCTCCTCAGCCTCACAAACTCCCCTACACCTACTCATCTAATTTTGAGCATTCCTGATTTTAATCACTGTTTGTGACTTAGCCTTCAGTTGCCCAGGCCCTAAAAGCTGAGCAGTTCTTTCCCTAAACTTCTCCATCTCTCTACTTACCTTTCCTGATTCAAGACACTGATTAAAATTTATCTCTTTGTTCAAGATTTTGGTCATCTGTCCTCATATCAATGTCTGTGCTTGAGTGACAATTCTGCTTCTGCTTTATGATGTTCCTGTGAAAGCCCTTGGAAGATTCGTAATGCTAAAGTTGCTATATGCATATAAGTTATTACACTCCTTTGGAGCAGGTGACACTTGAACCCGGGCCTCCTGCCTCAGAGCTGAAGACACTCCCACTGCACCACAGAGCCAGATTGATCAGAAAAGTTTTAAACTAACACGAGTAACAATGAAATACTCCACAAGAACTGATTTGTTTTATGCAGCTGTAGATGCATAGTAATGCAGGAAAATTAAAACATTGGAAAAACTGTTTACGCATTCTACTGTACAATTTACTTGGCTGTCCAGGAGATTAATTGAGGCAAGAAGTTGTTTGTGTTATTTCATTTGTAGGGCAATAAAGTTTGATTCTATGCTGCTCTGCTTCTCCAGGACGAGTTTTGGTGCATTGCCGGGAGGGATATAGCCGATCGCCTACTCTAGTTATCGCTTACCTCATGCTCCGACACAAGATGGACGTCAAGACAGCCCTTTTAACCGTGCGCCAGAAAAGAGAGATTGGCCCGAATGATGGATTTCTGCGACAACTCTGTCAATTAAATGAGAAACTGGTTAAGGAGGGTAAAATTAAATCTTAAAAAAACCATTTTGCAAGTAGCCAGCGCCTGCTGTGAATTTATAGAGGTTTTATTGTACCAAATGTTGTCTGTTGATTTTAGGGCTAGGACAAAGTTTCAATATTTCAATTCTTACTTCGGGGGATTGGCTTTCTTTGAAGGAATATTTTTCATGTGTTTATATAAAGTCATGGTTTCAGCATCTCAAAGTTTTATTTTAAACTCATCTCACTATTACCAATTTTATTGAACCTTTAAAATCTGATGGATGCACATTGTGAGGTAGAACTTTACCATCACTCTGGTATTGTTCCTACATCCGAACCTGGAGGCCTGGGTTCAAGTCCCACCTACTCCAGAGTTGTGTAATAACATCCCTGAACAGGTTGATGAAGGATATTCTTAGGCCCCCTTGTGGCACAGTGATAGTGTCTCTACCTATAGACCAGGAGGCTTGTGTTCAAGTCCCACCTCTTCCAGAGGTGAGTACTGACATCTCTGAACAGATCGATTAGAAAAATAGATTAAATAAAACTTAAAAATGAGAAAGTATCAATCCAAGTCAATAAAGCAGATTGGTAGAAATAATGCACGAAAATGTTGAAGTGCTTAGTGTCTGTACTGACACATTTACCTCTACTGATGGTAATGGCAGTGGGTACTAATTGAGTGCAGTTCACCTGCACATTAGGTCTGGAGCATGAGGTACTTGAAGCTCTTGTTGTTATCCCATTTTGGAAAAAAATATCAACACCCTACATTGAGTCACCATCAGAATTGTAGGTTTCTTTACCTGATTCAAAGCTGGACTTCTCTCCCAGTTTGAATGGATGAAAATCAAATCCATAATTTATTTCTAAAGCTGACAGCCGGTAGACGGTTGTGATTGCCTGTTGGCTCCTCCAAGGAAATAAAGTCAGAGCATCATCAGCATTTTTCCCATAACTCTTCGATGTTTTCTCACAACCCGTGTAAATCCTTTATAACTTGGTGATGGGTTTGAGTTCCTTGAGCCGAAAATGATTGGCCACCATAATTTTGTGGTGACCTTGTTAACCAGTCAGGAGTTGTTATAATTCATCTGTTGTGACGTATTTCTCTTGTGCTTGGTTTGTCTTGCAGCCCCCTTTTTGACAGTTTGTGAGATACGGCGCTTAAAAAGTCTTAAGTCAGCAAATATACTGGTGAGAATCTGGCCCCTTTCTAATTATAACAAAGCACATGACTTTTAAAAAAAAAAACAGGGCTCAGCGTGCATCTTTTTCAGCTTTAGCAAGTTTTGTTTTCATCCAAAAGAATGGGGGAGGTGGGGGAAGGAGAAAAGAGGACTGAAAAGTCCCCCGAAGAAAGTTGAAAAATAGCTTTGGTCCTTGCCTGACTTAACTAATTTTGAGTTTGCAAGATGTTGTAATTGGTCTTATTTCTGGAAGGTGTGTGTCATTAGGACTGTAGCAATAAGACACTTGTCAAAGTGCCAATTGTTCAAATATTTTATGACACAAGCTGTGCTTTCAGCTACCAATGGACGAAACAGAAATCACCTTAAGGTGATAACTTATGGGTGCATTAGGCATTTCTTCATCCAAATCTTATGCTGAAATGTTCAGTGATTTTGATCACTAGTCATGACAAGTCAAGAGCTTTCTTGTTTACATGTTAAAGTTTGACTGACGGTTGAACAGTGGCACGCTGAGTCTCAAGTACCAGGAAGGATTCTCTGTCTAGAACAATTTAACTTTTCTGATATTACGTGGAAGTTGTCCTTTGTGCTCAGAGGCTGGGGAGAGGATTAATGAACAAGTTTCTCCATTACCAGTGCTGCCTTGTGACTCATGTGGAAAGGTGTCCAAGTTTATGTGAGTACAGAATCAGACTCAATTATGATGCAATCTTTGGCCAATTAAGCTGCTTTTTCTCTTTACCCAAGTGCTTACAAATGAAGAATAATTGCTTGAACAATGCACCAAAATCCATGGGACAGTATCCAAGAGTGGCTACCTTCAAGAGGGAAAGGGAGAATAATTTGGATGGAGCAGGGACAACTGAGAGTTGAGCCATTTTATTCTACCTCTGGTTTTGATTGATTTGGCTTCCAGGCTATAATTTAAACACATCGTACTTACAGGACTCTTAACTGGCACTTGCAGCTCTTCTCAACTTCGTTATAGATGGAAACCAACACTGAAACTTGTAGCTATGAAAAGCTGAATATAGTGAAAACATGACAAACATTGGTTGGCCATCTATTTGTGACTTGCAGAGGTCTCAACTGTGACAGCATATGTCCCCGTAGACATCAGCCAGCAAAAGTAAGATGAATGATCCTCCATTTTTGAGTAGAATGCAAACTGCCTTTACACGCACAGGAATGGTAGAAAGATTTACGATTGAAGCTAATCATACGTGATGAATTAATAGTTTAGTATTTGGTCCGTGAAAGGCTTGTAAGGATTTATAATGGGCGAAATGTAGGTGTGTAAAGTGTGTATAATTTGGAAAGCGGACTTACTGTAATGTATACAGAGTAAATACCTTAAACAACAATGTATATCTAGTCTATATGAGCTTCAAATGCTTTCTGTTAATGTAAAATATTTATCTTACAATGTAACCTCTGTTCTCCACAATAGTGAAAAGGGAAACCCCTGCCCTTTCTAGGTGAATGAAAGAGAACGTTGAGAATCTTTTCAGGACCCTCAAACTCCCTGCTTCCACAAATGGTACAACAACACCTAGCATCTAAAGACAAATACATTTTTAAAATCTAAAAGAAGAAATTATATTTTCTTCAAAAAGGAAAAGCGAAATAAACAAAGAGAACATTAACTAGCAGTTCAGTCAGATGATGACTTGCCAAAACTTTCTCTGACAGTTAGCATGGAGGTAATGAAGTTTTCACTGAAACTAGTTTCATATTCTAGGAGTTATGGTGGGGGGTGGGGGTAGGGTGGTGTGCGAAATTAGTCTATGTTAGCCGTGCAAAATGAGCTCATAGTGAATTGGCAGCAGATTTTTTACTGTGCCAATTTGTCTTTTCTGTTGATTTGGAAAGTATTGACAAGGTTTTGAATTACAAATTAAGTAACAGTGAGACTGGAAAATAGGTCTCCAAGAACATTTTGAAATCTCATTTTCAAAAATTAGGGCGTGTGGTGAAAAATCAGCTGGCTGTTCATTGTTAGATGGTTTCTGTTGATGGTATAAATCAGTCTCATTCCGAGTTTTTTTTTAATATTTGAATTTAAATGGCAGTAATGCATGAGATGTGTGCATTTTCTTTTAGAGGACAATGTATTTAAATTTGGATTTTCCTTTTATTGATTTGAAAACTGAGACAGGATAAAAATTTGATATATATGTATCTGTATATTTTCAACATTGCTATGACTTTCCCATTTTTTTTGAGAAGTGGGATAAAATAGAAACAAATACACTTAGAGCAGTGTTCAGGTGATTGCATTACCTGACTGAGCTACCAAATTGCAGTGCTCCCTGTCACTCTAACCAACAGACTCAAGAGCCTTCCTTGAATAGTGAAGCTTTTTAACCTGATTCCACTTTTCAAATATTGTGATCACTAATTTAGAAATTAGTTAGGAAACTCTGTGAGAGACAGTGTTTGGAATAGCTACACTGCTACAGTTGGGAGAATCGCAAGCTGGAACCAGCAGGTTACCCAGATAGTTTCAAGAAAAGCAAAGTTTTTTTGTAGATTCTTTTTAATCAACCTTTTCAAACATATTATGTATGACACACCTCTGGAACAGTGAGGACTTCAACCCAACGAACCATAAGATCCCTTAATTTGTTTAATGTTTTATGTCCTGACTGGTCAACACAAACTAAAGGTCCTCTAGGCTTTTTACTTTTGTTCTCTCCCCCACTCTCTATTTGTAGTTATTTTAATTAAGCTGTTTGGACATGTTTTTGAAACACCTCTGGGGCAGGGGAGACTTGAACATGGATCTTAGGGACACTACCACTGCACCACAAGATCTTTTTTGTAGCCTTGCTATACTTGCCGTATTACTGTTTGCTGCAACTTATGTTTTCCTGAAACCATGGAAAGTATATATAGATTGGCATGAAGGGTCTTGTTGTTTTACCTTTGGTGAATGTTCTGATTTAGTTTGTTAAGATCTAATGTAACTCATATTTCTAGCTTGTAAATCAATATATTGTACAAGGCATGTTTTTCACCAGCATTGTGATATCAAGCCAATGGAAGTTCAGTGCTGGCCCAGTTCAAAATTTAATTAATATAATTGATATGTTATAAAATGGGCTCGCCAAATACAAATGGAAGATACACTTTTTAGTGGTAGTCTATAGACAGCACTTCCATGTACTCTGAAGTAATTTAAAGTTTGAATTAACTGATTTTATTTCAAGTCCATGTAAATATGCATAAACATTTTCTATTGTAATGCTCTGCACTTGAATCAATTATATATTTAAAATGTTCCTTATTTTACAAGCCAACACAGGCCCTACAAAGATGCTTTCTATTGTAGAAATGCAGGCTTATAACTCAGGAAATTTTTCCTATCCTTAGAGTTATGCATTGTCATCTCAAAGACATTATTCTCATTATTGTGAAATAGACGTTAGAGCCTATGCCTCGATTGCAAACTGGATCCATCACACTGCTATTTAAGGGAACTTGCTGTGTGCAAGTTAGCTGCCACTGTTCTTATACAAGATGGTGATTAAACTACAAAAGTAATTTTTTGTTTGTCACACATTTTGGGAGGTCTGGTGGTTACGAAGGGCACTATGTAAATGCAAGTCTTCCCTTTTTCTAAACGGCCAGATCAGTGAGTATTTATCAAAGGTCCATAGCCAATTCTGCAAATGTTCACTAAGTTGCTGTGTCTGATAATAACATTTAAAAATAAGCATCAAGTGGCGTGAGGTTAGGTTTCACAATCTAGATCGTTCGTTGGTGCTGCTCATTAATTGAGAAATATCAAACAATTTGTACTTAAGTTTAACTAGATGTGACCAGAGTCTTGAATTATTATTTGCATATGTGTGTTCAAATTATAAACAGTAGGGGAGCCTGTGACTTCACTAACAGGAATGTACAGTGAGATTTTGGATCCAGTTGTTGAATTCAACAATTATCTAGTCATTTTCAATATCTGCTAAGCTTGGATTGGATTTGTTGGGCTCTTCCTTTACATGCATACCCCCTAGTTTATATAGTATCATATGACAGATAATGATTGTAAATGATACTAAAACAATAGTTCCTTCCCTGATTGGTATCAGCAGCACCTATTAAGTGACTATTTAGACCATGGGGGTGCCAGGTTCTGTGCTGAGTAAATGTCTCCCATCAAAAGTGGCAGTGAGTTTCTGCAGGTGACCTCAGCAGCCCTGGTGAGGGGCGGGCAATAAAAGCAGCTGAGGTTTCTTCTCATGATCTCTACCAAGAGGCAGTTGCATAAGAGCATGTGTGCGGCCATCATGAAGATACATTGGGTTGATTGTGGTGACCAACACTTAGGAAATACCAGTTTTCATTCATAAAACAGTAAACTAGGATGAGTCAATATTTCAAAGAAATGAGAAAAAATGCTGAGCTGAGCAGTTTCCCCCTCTATCAGAAACTTGTTGGTTTCACCTGTTACGATGCAAAAAGAGTGGTGAGTATTAAACCAGTTTGTTCTTAACTTCGTGAGTATTACCTAACTTAATCAAACAGTGCACACCAATATTGTGTTTAATTGCCTTGCCTTCATAACCTCACAGCAGTCTTTAACATTCCTTACACTGGTAGATTAGTGCTCCATGTGCAAATAACTCTAATCACTGTGGTTCAGGAGCTGTCAGGGGGGCTGTAACACTAACCTGTACAAAAGTGAAGGCCAATCACTGAATAGGGTGCCTAGCTGAACAGGAATACTGTAGGATCTGTGTATAACAAAGAATTCAGTTGGAAAATGAGTTAGTGGTTGACTTTAATGGTTTCTTAGTTGTTGCAGTAAAGCAAAGTACCCATTTTATTAATCAAACAATGAAATGTATTGACATAGTTCTTGATTGTCACAGTCCTTTAAAATGGCACACAAATGGTCCAGAAATATAATTATACATAATGTATTTGAATACGTATGTGAAGATGTTTCACATTTTAGTTACATTGAAAAATGTTTGTTGACTTTTAATGAACAGCGAGGAACAATTTGTCTTCCCTTTTTGATGTTTGCTAATACTGTAACTGTAAACTGACAAATATACTAAAGCTATATTCCTTCACCCAACAAAAAAAGAGCAAGTTTTTATTTATTCTGAATGAATGGGACAAAACAAAATTACTCGGCTCCGTAAAGCAATAAGTGCAAGTGGTGATCAAAAGGTAATTGAACATTTTGAACAGACATGGATGAGAAATTGATTGTAGCATGTTTTTCTATAGTTGTCAGATATTCACCATTTATAGATGGCTTCTGAATCTTAAAATCCTAGCCACAGTCTCAGTGACAGTCTAGGTCAGCAAAGTAGAAGAGCAGCATTCAAATGCCAATACAGACCCCTGAAGGAAAGGATAATTGGTTGTAAGTACAAACTTCTTTTAAAACACTTATTCAAACTATATGCAGATTTTAACTTGGTAATGAATAGTACAAGTATGACTCAAGAATGCGAACTGGAGGCATTAATGCACTTGCTCACTTACTTCTGATAATTGTTGAAACACAGCCAATGAAGTTAGAATGAATCAGACCATTCAGAATCATGTTAATATTTGTCAGTTTACAATTCAAGCCATAGTTCCTTTCTATACTCTGAGTGAGTTGCCAATAGCCTTGAAAATATTAGCCAGGTGCACTTTGTAACAGAAATGACATTCTTCCAATATTCCTGTAATTAAGGGCACATATCAGAGCCTTTTACTGGTAACAAGAAATTCAGCCATTGATTGAAATCACTAATAGGATGCTGAAAGAGATGGTCTAATTATTGTCAGATTCCATCTTCATATGCTGGAAAGGTAAAAACAACTGTAAAGAATCATCAAGGGAAACTATTGTTATCATTGTAGCTTCATCAGCAAGTAGAAGGTGTTCCCTGCATTGACCAACAAGGACAATGATTCTGTATGTTATACACAATCAGAGAGAAAAAAAATTGAGTTTATTCTTAGACTAACCTTATAAATTCACCTGCACTTTTCCCTCTTTCTCCAAATATAGGAAACACATGTACCTCTCCTGAATATGGGAAGGATGGTATTCACTAACAGGTGAATGTGTTGTGTACATCGCTTGTGTTAAATTCAGACAAGAATAGTTTGCTCAATACTGTTTATTAATCCTGTAGTATTGTTTGACAATGCATAATTTGGGGGGAGAAATATTAACTGTAGCATTACCCCTTTATTCCTTTTTATTTTCTGTCTGGAATTTTGATCAAAAGTTGTAGATGTTCTTCCAGCCCCACCTGATTTGATTTGGGTCGGTTTCCTGTTTATAGCAGTATTTGGTTTACATGGGTCGGTTTCCTGTTTATAGCAGTATTTGGTTTACAATAGAATTTGACATTTTTTTAAACAACAGATGTTAAAACGAATGTATGGAAGCAGAAGACAAGAATATAAAAATGCTGGGTCTGCCCCAACATTCAGTAAGATCTTGGCTGATCTAATCTTGGCCTCGACTTCTCTTCCTGCCTGTTCCCCACAGCTCTGCTATTTTTTAAGAATATGTCTGAATCAGCCTTGAATATATTCAGTGACTGAGCATCCACGGCTCTCTGGGGTATAGCATTCCAAATATTCTCTCAAAGTTACAAGATATTTCACTGATAGCCCCAATACATTGCGATTAATGGGATTATTTCATAGATAAGTAATAAAAATGTAAGATCACAAATGAAGTGATCAGTTCTTGCCTAGTAAAATTCTACTACAGAGCTATTGCTAATGACAATGGTTGACTTGCAAGGCAGAATGTTTTCCATGTAAAATTGACATCTTTGAAATCGTGAAGGTGAATGTTGTTGTAAATGTTACATGGGATTTCAAGTTTGACAGCTCAACCTGCTAAATTAAACTTCTGACATGAAGGAATTTGTGGCTGGTTGATTAAATATTTTGTTTAAACACTGTCACCATTGACATTAGCACAAATGTTGGATTCTAAGTCAGCAGTAGAGAAACTGAGATTTATATCCATCACTAAAGAAAGCGTGGAGAAATGGACATCAGGAAAACAATGTATCATCATTAAACAAGCAGATGTGTTTAACTAAAACAAAAGCAAAACACTACAGATGCTGGAAATCTGAAATTAAAACACAGAATGTTAGGAATGTAGAGAAAAGGGGTTAGTGTTGTAGGTTGTTCAATGCTGGAAGTACTCCGTAGATCCAGCGGAATCATTGAAGAGACAAACAGAGGTCTGGCTTTTCACCTGTGAATCACTTGCAAATTTACGGCTCGATGAACCCAACTTTTAAAAAGGGCTATCTGGCCATCAGATTTTCATTTTGGGCTGGAAGGCAGGAGATTACTATATTAGTAGTCAGGGAAGGTGAACTGGGTGGAAAGCTTGTGTCGAAGCTCCAGTAATATGTCCAAAATTTTTAAAGAGAGAATAAATTTTAAAATATCCCTTCAGCCCTCCCCTTTCACCATCCCACTCCCTCCTTGTGCTCTTCCATGCCACCTCATGCTTTGTACCTGCCCTAAATCCCCTCATACCCTCCGTGTCAATCTATGCCCTGTATGCCTTCAGAAACCCTCATACTATCCTATAGCACCATACCCACTCACATAATGCTTTTTAGTGCCTTTGTCAGCATAGTGCCAACCAATGTCCCTCATTCATCACCTTTTGCCCTTAACCTAGTATAACAACTCAGCCCGTATCCATATGGGCAAAGCGCAGGAACCCATACAGAAACACAATAGAATGACATTCTAACTATCTCTTGTCAAGTTCACTGTATTGAAGAAGACACCCATTGATACAAACCCATTCAGTATATTTATGTTCCTTCAACTACATTATGCCTTGCAAGAACAAACTTGTAATTCAAGTGCACAGCCCCTCATAACAACAAGAATTGGAATTTGTAGTTTTACTTCGAAGAGCCTGTAACTACCTGTAACTGTTAATCAAACTGTGGAATGGGAGGCTCCCTACTGTGATAATCGAGGGTGTGAGATCTGTCATGGAGCAGTAAGCCAGTAATGGAAACCCTCTGGCTTTGTCAATAGGGTGTAATAGAAAACAATGATTATTTTTATACACTGCAGGCAGGCTCTTTTCCCCAAAGGTTTAAAGGGCAATGATTTTGAATACCTTCACAGTGTGACACTCCCCATTGATAGTTGTTTTAAACAGTTTATTTCGGTGGTCAATTTTGACAGGTCTGTGGATAGTTCTAATGAGCCTTAGCTTATGCGCTGTTAATGTACGGGGTGCGAATATAAAGTAACAATATTTTGATGTCTTGCACAGTGATATCTTCCAGTAACCCCTGATTAGCAGTACAAAAACCAAAATACTTGGATCATCAATGACAATGTTATTTCTTGAAGTAACAATTACAACGGGCATCTGACCTGCCCTAAAGATGTCCTGGAATAATATCCAAAGATTGCCTGCCCTAGTGAACCAAAGAAATGCACAAAATTCAGACTTGATCTTACCATGACTACTCCGCATTTAGGGTTTTACAATCCTGAGCTACCAAAATTGGATTTGAGTGAAGGCAGTTGATGATATCAGTGACCAGCCACTGTGTGAACTGTGAATACGTTATCCATCCCCATTCCACCTCTGCAAAATGGTGAGTAATGTGTTTGGGAACAGGACTTCTGATTTCTAGACTCATCTATCATTTTCATAATGATGCAGAGGCTCTCTGTAATGGCAAAAATTGAGGCCAAAGACAATGTTTTGGTTATATCAGAACTGTCACTGTTTCCTTCTCCACAGATACTACCAGGACTTCTTTGTATTTCCAGCATTTTCAGCCATTTTTAATTTTTGATTTCCAGTACCCCTAATGTTTTGCTTTGGATTCAAGTCATTGACATTTGGATAGAACTGCACTTAGATGTTTGAGTGGGTTCGTCAGGAAAACTAGTGAATACAACAGAGTCATGACGCTTTGAATTTCATCCCTATTAGGGCAATTAAGAAAAAAAAGTAATTTGTAAATCACAAACGAGGTGAACTAAACTTGTGACTTCTTGAAGGTTTCATCATTGTTGTTCATTACTTCAGACAAAAATATTTGTTTGGAAGTCCAAAATTTGTTTGATTTCATCCTTACCCTCTGATGCCAATGAGGTGAGAATGATGCCAACTCAATGTAGCAATATTTCTCCTTGAAAGAAATGGGACAAAGTATTTATTGTACTAAGGCACATTCAGCACATGTCCATGTAAAAGATGTACTGGCATCAGTGATACCCTGATCGATTTGAAGACAGTGTTTACAGAGACGTGCAGCATTGACTTAGATGGAGCCAGATGAGATTATAACGATGATGATGTCTCACCCAGGCTCCTCCAAGTCCAGGAGCTCTACTATCCAGAGGGACGAGGGCAGCAGATACCTGCACTGCCACCTGTATGTACCACTCCAAACCACCCACTATCCTGACTGTATCACTGTCCTTCAGTGTTGCTGAGCCAAACTCTTGGAGCTGCCTTCCTCAGAGCACTGTGGGTGCACATGGACTGCAGCACTTCAAGAGCGAGGCTTGTCACCATCTTCTCAAAGTGGTTAATAAATGCTGATCCAGCCAATAATGCCCACCTCCCATCAAGGAATGAATAAATAAAGAAAAACTGACAGGGGCAATATGAGTTGAATTCTGTAAGGGAAACGTGGGAAAATTTCTTGCCATGTTGCTGCCTTGCAGCCTCAAGGTAATCTGACTTGATTAATTCCGTGAATAAGAAAGAGAACTGGAGGGCATTGCTGACGATATGATCTCTCAGGAGACATTTAACAATGTCAGCAGCAGCTACAACAGTACAATGATGGCATCAAATGCACTTGGAGCAATGTTTCATTTTAAAGAAAGAAGTAATAAAATTGTCAGGTTATCTAGGCAACAGCAAATAAACTAGCTGCTGTAAAACCAATCTGTCTCTGTAACATTTTGGACAAGATTTCCAAAATAGAGAGATCTCCACTTTTAAGACTAATGTGGTCTTACAGTTTTGATTTCTCTTGGGGAAGCATCTTCTAATGGAGCTAAGCAATATTGTGTCTAGAACATCAAATATGAGGAACTATTCTTTTGACATTTAAACAGGAAAACCTTTAAATGACTAAGCTCCACTTCATGAGGTGGTTTCACTGCATCTCCTTTTTCTCCTCTTGCCCCTCACCCCCAGACTAGTATTAAAGAGATGTTAGCACTTTTCTTGGACCCAGTGCATTGTATTTGGGGAATAATGTAGATTTATTATACTTATTCTATATAAGTAGAAAATATTGCATGTACAGGCTCAACAATCTTCTATGGCACTTCGCTTCATGTTGATATGATTGGAAAAGAAGTCTTGTATTTCATCATTTAACAGGGAAGTCCTTTTAAGTTTAAATTTGGGAGAAAATCCAAGAATTGGTCTTGGTTTTTATCTAACTAAGCCTTAGACAGATTTTTCCAGAACAAGGGTACTTTGGATCTAGATATTCCAAACAGTCAGATTCAGCAGGTAGAAAATCTGCCTCATCTTTCTGTGGCACTTGGGATTGTGCAGGATTGTAGCCAGACCTCTCCTGATTCTGCCTGTGGAAGAGAATTGTTTGTTAAATTGGCCCTCTTTCAGTCTCATTTTTCAGGTGGGTAACACATCCTCTGCCCCACAGATTTTCCATTTGGCTTTAGTCTGGCTCCAAATCTTTCCTGAAGTCCCTTTTATGTGTTATTTATGAACTTAGTATTTTCTGAACGGGTGTGGAAAGATCTATACATACCACCAGAAAACAGGACCAAAACCCATAATGGCTGGAGAAACTCAGCAGGTCTGTCTGGCAGAATTGAGGAAGGTTCTGAAGAAGTGTCACTGGATTCAAATCATTAACTCTGCTTTCTCTCCATGGGAGCCACTGGACCTGCTGAGTTTTCCAGCAATTTCTGTTTTTGTTTCAGATCTTCACTGTCCACAGTTCTTCATTTTATTCCAGAAAAAAAGGGTTTGTTTAGCCTTGCATGTAAGAAATCAACCTTCAAAAGATTAGGATGTGAAAGTTGGTAAGGAATTCTCACTCCCCAATTACTCCTAGTCCCTCCAATAGTTTGTCACAATGTTCAGCAAAATCCCAACACAGGATTCTGCAAAGGAACAATCAATTCTTGATATGTATTTTTGGAAAATAATGTGTTATTATTTAATATTGTATCCTTATGCATATGTCTTGGCTTGGAGAAAGAAGACTTAAATTATTAGAGTCAAAATTGTGAGAACTTGAACATACTTTGTTTCTATTTTTCAGTTCTATTTTTGTTGACTGCATGTGGTATGGAAAATCTTGCTGCCAATTATGACATAGGCAATGAGTGACCCAACTGAGATTTAAATCAAAATTTAATTCCCAGCCCTTTAGATTTGAGCTCAGATGCAAACCACTGAATGGCTTTGCATTAAACTTGGTATAACAGTAAGGTTCTCTGAGAGTCCAGACCGGTGTCACTTAATGACATATCTAAAGGTTTTCAAATAAGACTTGGCTGAGAAAAAACAGTTCCCAAATCAGATTTGCTTAGAACCAAGGTGCGTGGGAGAAGCCTTAAGCTCAATAGGGCATAATTTGTGAGTTGAGTGGCCCATCTGCTGTGGAACTCTGAGTGAGACAGGCTGATTGAAATGTTTCCATTTTATGTAAGTGACCGCTTCTATCATGAATGTAATTCTGTTTAGATAGTCAGCAAGCAAAGACTACAAGCTGCCATATTAAAATCTGTTTTAAAGATGTATAGGTCTACTTGCTCCTGAAGCCTTACAGTTGAGTAAATCCTTTATATTTTGAAGTTTCTGTATTTACTTCTGAATTTGAAAAACTATGTGGTAAAAGAAGTACAAAAAAATCCTGAAATCTATTGCAAGTGTACTTGACTGGAGATTTGTCTTTTGTTTCTTTTTGGTGAAATGTTTTGCTGTTTAAAAATAAAATGATAGAATTCTGGCTATTTGTGTCAATGGTTTTATTATTGGCTATATTGATACAGGAGTGATGTGTCCATTAAATATTAAGCAAACCACTGGTTGGACCAAAGGGTCTGTTTCCGTGCTGTATGACTCTATGACTCCTCACCTGCACCTCCCTCACTACTGCCCCCATCAAATGCATCAGCTGTTTCTGTCCCTGTTTTACAGTTCTGTGCCATTCGTTGTTTTTGAACCGTGTAGACCACGGGACAGAAAATGTTATATATTCAATCAGAGACATTTAGATTTAGAATGACATGATCTGATCAACATGAATCATTTATTATCATCTCTAGCCAACTTTCTCCACTGGTGTGTGGGTAGCCCCATGTGGACAAAATGCACAGTGCAATTTTCAATACACTGCAGAAAACAACAAAGGAACGAGAGAGATACAAGGAAAAACAGAGAAGCAAGAAGATAAATATAGAGGAAAAGGAAACAACAATGGTGAGAGGGGAAAGAAGCAGCATGATGACAGCAGGAAGGGGTGAGATAGAGGGAAATTATATATTCCAACTGGGTAGGGAGAAACTGTTTCCACAGGTAAACAGATGGAGGGCATGGCTTAAGTGTTTTGCAAAAGAAGCAAGTGTGAGGTGAGTTTTTTTTTCTGCAGCAAATTGAAATGCATTGCCTAGAAGCATTGTGGAGGTAAGTTCAACTAAGACATTCAACAAGGCATTTTCTGATTGTCTTTACTTAAATAATGTGAGGGCTACAGGGAAAAAGCAGGAGATTGGCGCTAAGTTAAAATTCGCAGAAAGCCAGTGCAGACATGATGGACTGAACAACCTCCTTCTGCACTATAAGAATTCTGTGATTCAGATTCAAGTGCCAAAATGGAGGAGATTAATCAATATTTTATTGAAAATATCACCGCATTGTGTACTTACTCCCTTCGTCACTATCTCTAAAATGAACATAAAGAACAGACAGGAGCATGAAAGCCAAGAGGAACTACAATGTAAACAGACCAGACAGTGATAGAAAGTTATGCACAGCCTACGAAAAGTAATGCCATTGGGGGGATTGTCCAGTTATATTTTTTAAAATCCTCAGATTTGTGTCTTGCCATTTGTCACAGTAACATTTAAGAGTAGAAGGTAAGGGATGGGCCGAACTGTAGCTAATTTCCCATTTATGTAAAATATTTAGAACAGCAGCTTAAGGCACAATTTTAATCATTTTTGTCTGCTGTAATCCAAAGTCATCTATTTCACTTATGGCCGTATTAACTACCAGTGTATTCTGATTTTAACTTTCTCTTCTGAACCAGCAAGAGAGATGTCCCCCAGAACGCAATGGGCTGCATCCATGACAGCTTACAAAGCAGTTATTGGGTCTCAATCACTTTTATAACTGGGGTCCTTTTATGGGAATTACCCTGTGGCTTTGTTCCTGTACCTAGGCCAATCTAGCATAGCCAGGGTAAAAATAGTCCAAAAAATTATTTGGCATTTCTCTGTGAAGCCTGACAGAGAAGAAGTGTTCATTCATAGGTACAGGAGTAGACCTTCAAGCCTGCTCCACTGTTCAATAAGATCATGGCTGATCTATGGCCTAACTCCATATGCCTTGGGCCCATATCCCCAATACCCTTGCTTAATAAAAATTTATCCATCTCAGAATTAAACTTAAAAACTGAATTAGCATTGACTGCCATTTGAAGAAGAGGCTTCCAAATCTCCACTACTCATTGTGTGTAGAAGTGCTTTCTAACTTCTCTCCCGAATGACCTGGCCCTAGTTCTTAGACTATGCCCTTGTTCTAGAATTAACAAACAGTGGAAAAGTTTATCTCCCTTGTCTTTCCCTGTTACTATCCTGAAGACCTTGATTAGATCACCCCTTAACCTTCTAAATTCTAGAGAATATAACTCCAATTTGTGTAACCTGGCCTCGAAACCTAACCCCTGAAATCCAATTACCACCCTCATAAACCTTTATTGAACTCCCTCCCAGGGCTGAAACCTTATATTAAAATCTATCTGCCATAGCTTTGCCAATTCACCTATTCTATCAATTATCCTGTTGTAATTTTATGCTGTCATTAACACTGTCTACAATACTGCCCAATTTTGTGATGTCAGAAATTTGGATTTTGACTTTTCATACAATTATCTAAATTGTTAATGAATATTGTGAATAATTAAGGCCCCTACACAGATCTCTGCAGGCCACCACTAGTCATGTCCCGCCAAATTGAGTACCTACCTGTTATTCCAACTCTGTTTCTTGCCCCCTCAACCAATTTCCTATCCATGTCAGTAATTTGCTGTCTATTCTTTGGGCTTCCACCTTAGCTAACCAGTCTCTTGTATAGAACTTTATCAAATGCCTTCTGGAAGTCATAGAATCCCTTCAGTGTGGAAGTAGGCCATTTGGCCCATATAGTCCACACTGACCTTCCAAAGAGCATCCTACCCAGACCCACTCCCTACCCCTGCATTTCTCATGGCTAATCCACCAAGCCTGCACGTCTTTGGATTGTGGGAGGAAACAAGACCACCCAGAGGAAACCCACACAGAGGTGGGGAGAATGTGAGAACTCCACACAGACGGTTGCCTGAGGGTGGAATCAAACCCAGGTCCCTTGTGCTGTGAGGCAGCAGTGCTAACCACTGAGTCACCATGCCACCCCCAGTCCATATAAACAACATTCATTAACTTACCTCTTTCCACCACCTTTGTCGCCTCTTCAAAAAACTCTGAGGTTTGTCAGGCATGACCTATCCTTCATGAATCCATGGTGACTTTCCCTGATTAACTGAAAATTTTCGACATGATCAGTTACCCCTCCCTTGGTTATAGACTCCGACAATTTTCCCACCGCAGATATCTGTAACTGGTCTGCAATTCCCTAGTTTCCCTCTGACACCCTTTTAAAGAGCTTTACAACACTGCGATATTGCAGTTTGTTGTGCAATTCAACCTGTCTTTAGGATCACCAATAAACAACATTTACGAAGCATGTTGAACATAGTTTTTTTTTAAAAAATTATTCATCAGATATGAGCTTTACTGGTAAAGTCAGCAGTTGCTACTCATCTCTTAATGCCTTTGAGAGGATGGTGGTGAGTCACATTTTGAACCATTACTGTCTTCGTAGTGTTGATAAGGGAATTGGCCCAGCCATAAAGAAGGAACAGTAATTTGTTCTAAGTCTAAGATGACTTGGAGGAAACCTGTGGGTGTTCCTGTGTGCCTACTGCTCTTGCACTATGTGATAAAGATTGTGGGTTTGGAAGATGCTGTTGAAGGATCTTTGTCAAGTTGTTGCAGTGTGTCTTCTAATCAGAATGGTGTTAAGTTCCTTGAGTGCTATTGGAATTATACTGATCCCAAGCAAATGGAAGGTATTTTAGCAGAGACATGACTTATGCCTTCTCGATGATGGGCGGGCTTCGGAGTCAAGAGATGAGTTAACCACAGAATGTCCAAAACAAAATAAAAACCAAAAGAACTGCAGTTGCTTTAAATGGACTGTCAGCATTGGTGAAGAGAAATCAGAGTGATCCTTCCTCAGTTCTGAGGAATGTCCAAAGCACTTCACAGAAGTTCCAGGGCTTGATTTTATACTTAAATGAGATAGAATAGGACTTCTTCGATTGTGGCTTCTCACTTCGGTGTTTATTCATTCCCTTCATAAACTTATGTACTCCAGCGTTGGTACAAGATATTTTTGGCTTCTCTCCGATTCTGAACTTGGCGATTTTAAACGTACTGAAAAGCACCAGGTGGCGCTGTTGTCTATATGTCGTTGAAAGACTTTATACTCTTAAGTTGCTCCTGGCAACTGGTGTCCTGTGTCTGTAGTTTCAAGACACATACATATGTCATATATTTGAGCGTTTTAAGTCATTTTTAACATAAAAAGGTTGCTTTCAAAAGACTTTTAATGCCTATGTATTATTTAGAAACAGTAGAAAGCAAGATTGAATGATGGAATATAAAACTGAGTACGAAATATAAACCAATGTGAAGCTGCAATGTTGGAGCAACAAATGAAGGAGAAAATAATAGGCGGTTTTGATAGTAGATCTAGATCAGGAAAATGGGATGAGGTTCGAATGCAGCATGAATGCCAGCATAGACTGGTTGGGCTGAGTGGCCTGTTTCTGTTCTCTATGTCTCGTGTCATTCCATGTATATAAAGAGGAGCTTTATACAGTGCAGTGCATACTGTTATATCCTGTTGCTAAAGTAGAGTTGTCTGGCCTAAAGCCTACAGCAAGCAGATGAGTACTGGTTGGTGCTTGTAAATGTGATGTAAGGTTTATAATAATATTATAATCTCTGCCGAATTTGGATTGTTTTGAAAGAGAAGCATGCAGTTATGGTTTAGTGCTGTTTGGGATGTTTTTAAACAAAGTCAGAAAGTTCTTCTGGAAAAGTGGTCTAGAGGCACTAGTTTCAGGAAGACAACTGACTGCAGTCAGGACTTTGGAGAACCCTTAGAGGGTCAATATAATAGTCTTCGGTTTATGTCAGGCAGTGGCAATACATTAAGCTATTAAGTTTGTTTTCAGTTCAGTTCATAAAACACCAGAGTTTTAATTAAGAAGAATCAAGAGTTAAATTCAGAAGCAAGTTTTTATTTCTTTCCTAATTGGATTTATCTTCAGTTAAGAGGAAAACAATCACGGCAGCGGTTTTTTTTTAATTTTGCGAAATTTCCAACCAGGAGACCTTGTGATAGAAATCTTCAAGTTGTTAAAATTTAAAAAGTTTAAAGCTTCAGAATTTTGAAATGTTTATGCCATCAGATCCAGAGAGGAATTATAAAATTGGCTCTACTGTACAAGAATGAGAAACTGCAAGACGTCAGCAGGATACAAACTTGAATGTTTGAAATGGTGTATAATACCACTGGATTTGAGTCTCTTTACTGGAAAATTTGGGAAACCAGTTGAAACTTTGTTTTAAAAACCAAAAGAACTGAGGATGCTGCAAATCAGGAACAGACAGAAGTTGCTGGAAAAGCTCAGCAGGTCTGACAGCATCTGTGAAGAAAAAATCAGAGTTAATGTTTCAGGTCTGGTGACCCTTCCTCCTCCTTTTTGAAGTAGGGAGGGGGATGGGGTAGGGAGTAAATGATAGGATAAAGCCCGAAAAGAGAGAAGAGCAAAAACAAAGTTGCTGGCAAAGCTCAGCAGGTCTGGCAGCATCTGTGAAGAAAAAATCAGAGTTAATGTTTCAGGTCTGGTGACCCTTCCTCAGAACTAAGGGTCATCGGACCTGAAACTTGCCCTGTAACTGGATTGTGAATGTCCTTTAGGGAAGCAAATCTGCTGGTTTTACCTAGTCTGGCCTGTGAGTGACTCCAGACCTACAGCAACTGGCATTTACCAGCCCTCTGTACAATTAGGGATGGACAAAATTTCTGGTCTTGCCAGCAATGCCCACATTTCACATGAACTACATTTTTCAAAATTGGCTCAACCAATCTATGCTCAATGCTCCTCCAACCTTTCCTGACCTAAATTTATCATTGTCACCCTCTATTACCTTTGCCCCAAATGTTTGACTAGATTCTATTAAAATGCAGCTACACTATTCGTTTCAACAATCCCTGTGATGATAGTGAGTTCCACATTATCACTATTCTCTGGGAAAATGTAAAGAATAGGAGCAGGAGAATGCCATTCAGTCCCTCGAGTCATTCAATATGCTCATGGCTAATCATTCAACTCTGTGTCCTATTCCTAATAAAAACCGAAAGAACTGCAGATGCTGTAAATCAGGAACAAAGACAAAGTTTCTGGAATATCTCAGCAGGTCTGGCAGCATCTGTGAAGGAAAAAACAGAGTTAACGTTTCGGGTCCGGCGACCCTCCCTCCGCAGTATTCTTCGGAGGAAGGGTCGCTGGACCTGAAACGTTAACTCTGTTTTCTCCTTCACAGATGCTGCCAGACCTGCTGAGGTTTTCCAGCAACTTTGTCTTTGTTCCTGTATCCCATTCCTGCTTTCTCCCCACACTCTTTGATCCCTCTATACCTAAGAACTAAGAGCGTTATCTAAATTCATTCTGAACTTCCAGTGAGGTTTTGAAGACCATTTCATATGGATGGACTGTAGTTATGCTCAGAAGAGGAAACAGAAACATGTTCTCTGTATCCATTCTATCAAAATATTAACATTGAAGAGCATCACTGCCTATCCTAATTAGTTTCCTCAATGCTTTTCAGCATAGGACAGCAATCGGGAGTCAGTACATTATTTGATATTCCCCATCCAAGGATGATGGAGCCAACTGGAATATCCCAGCAGTTGCTGTGGCTGAGATCACTTAACTCGACATGATTAAGAATTTAATCCGAACCGTTCTAATCCTCCTGGTTCAGCTGCACATGGGTCTAATCGGCTGAGCTCTATATTCCTCATTTTATTGTGTCCTGTTTATTGTAAGCTCTTTCCTGATTTCCAATATGTTGTCATCTTGGGCTGTTCAATTTTAAATTATATTCCTACCTGTTACTATTTTATGCATAACGATGAACAGATTACAGCACCTTTCAAAAACAATTCTTTGAAACTTTACACAAGGTGAAAGGTGACTGCCTTTCTCAGTTTATCAGAATCGCTCTATTGTGACATTGATGAAAGATGTGGATGGCAAATGGAAACTGGCAACAGGAATCTACATTGGTATTTCCTTTACTCAGTTCAGGGTCATTCTCAGATTATGAGGTTAGACAGGTCATGGCCTCCTTAGCTCTCAAGTGTGCAAATATTTAATTCTGTCAATTTGCTGAAATATGAATTAATCAGTGACAGGCGACTAAAGTTAAGTTCTTTATTTGGCTATCCTGTTATGTTTATTTGAGATTAATCAGTGCATTTGAAGCTATGCTTGCTCCAATATTGGCTTAATTAAAAAAACAATGTATTATGTTTAGTTTTAAATGTTTTATTTGCAGGTCCTCATTAGAGATGATTTGTAGACTTCAGTCTAACCAGAAGAGAAGATAACTACATGAGCAATAAGAAACAAAGAGATTTTCTGGTTAAGGCAACTTTAACTGCCAACACAGTTTGTTCCTGTCCCTTTCAAATATCACTTACTGAATCTCACAGAATTTTCAGCAAAAATGTTTCTGTTTACTGTGCCTGTGCTAATGCTAACTCAACAGGAATGATTTTTTTAGTCAATTTGGAAGGTTAATGTGGAAGGAGGGCATAAAGCACGGGACAAAATGGCTGCAAGAGCCAAGCCATGCTTCAGGCTACCCGCCTGCCATCTGTTATGGGACGGGGGGGAGGATAGTGGGAATGTGCAGCTCCAAAGTGAGTCAATTATTTTGTTATTTTTGTCTTGTGCCTGCAGTCACAATCTCTCTTATTCACAATATCATGCTGGGATCACAATGGGGCTATCAGAATTAATATCTCCTCAGAAAACCACAAGGTAACTGTAATCTCACTAGACAAATAAAGAACCCAAAATATTCACTTCATAGAGCAAGTGATGTGTAGAAGAATTTTACTCATCAATTTTTAAGTTTTTTTCCTGGATATACTGGACAGAACTCTATCCATTTTAAGTAATTTCTAACCAGATGTGGTACCATATATCTCTGGAGCAGGTAGGTCTTGAATCCAGACCTCCTGGCTCAGAGGTTGAAACACTACCACAGCCCAACAAGAGCCCTCGTTTGTTTTATGTTTGTGGGTGTCTGAAGATGCTGTTACCAACTCCTGGTTTCAGCTTCAGTTCATGCCTCCTTGCAGTGATAGGAGCAGTCCAGCCTTGTCTGTGGTGTTCCTGGGAGTGGGATGTTGGGAGTGGGGGAGGCTGATGGAATGGTTCCTGCTGTTGATTTATGTCCAAGAAGCCTGGCTGGAAGTGGGTGGACCGAGGGTTAGGATAGCTCTCTGCCTCGACTGCAATGTCACTCATAGACCAAATATTCCAATGAACATATGGCAGAGTTTGGGATGGCACCCATATCCCAAAGGACCAAAATAAGTGTGAGCCAGTCCCCTTACTGGGTGGGGTGGTGGGGGCGGGGTTGTTGGTTGCTGCAACCAGTTACATGTATATTTGTATCTACCAATTGTTTCCCCCAATTGTTCCACACATGTATGTTTGTATGTGTTTAGAATCAATGGGAAGGGCAGGAGACTGGGTTACTGAGTGACTGAGCCCTATGCTTTACTCTAGCTCCGATTTGTGTCTGAGGGGCAAAGGTGGGGAGACAGAAAGCTTCATTGCGGCCTTTGATTGATGATGCTGTGTCTTTGGCAGGTCACATTTTCACCCGCAAAAGGGGGCCACGTCTTTCTGCGGGGAAGTGGAACGCAGTCATCAAGTGGCTATTGTCCTGAAGCATTCAGGAAGTTGTTAAGGGAATTGCTACCTTTGTTACTGCTAATTTAACGAAACGCCGCTTCGCACAGGAAAGGGAAGCGGCAGCTCTGGAGTTACAGGGGGGAAATAAACATACTGCCTTAGATACCCAGGGGAGTGCCCTGGCGACTCCTTATCAATATTATAAATTAACAAAGAATCACTGACCGAAAAGAATGCTTGGAGTCACGCTTGAAATGGAGACTGAAATTAGACTGATTCTCATTCCTTGGGCAGGGGGAAGATATGAAAATGTTTAGCTCGGATCCAAGACGCCACTGCATTGGCTGACATTGTCCGCAATTCAAGCCTTCAGGCATCACTATTAATTCCAAACAATTACTTATATATTTTATTGCTTAAGATTAAATTTATTTTTATATCTTGAAGTCTGGAGCTAGTTAACTACACCGCTTAGGCCATAATTACACTCCTATCATTGCGCAGATGTTGCTTATAATAAATACAAGGTCTGTGACTCTCAATCAATAGTCTAAGGCAAAAGAAACTTAAACTTGATGTTTTGCTGTGTGTGAACTGCAACACAACAACCATCTGTGTGTGTCACTCTGGTCCCTGGCGATGTTAGAGTGCTTTTGTCACTGCTTCTATATTCAGGTTGGCGCGAGAGATTCCTTCCAAAGTCTTAAACCAGTTTGTGTGTGTGTGTGTGAGAGAGATAGAGAGAGAGGGACAGAGGGAGAGGCAAAAATGGAGAATGTGTGAGAGACAGAGTGGATGAGTCAGACAGAGAGAGAGGGTGAATGAGCATGTGAGCGAGAGTAGATGACTGAGTGGGTATGTGTGCAAGGGAGAGGGTGAGTGAGAGAGTGGATGAGAGAGAAAGTGGATGAATGAGAAAGTGAGAGCGTGTGTGAGGGAGTGAATGAGTGAGTGTGGTTGAGAGAGTGTATGAGTGAGAGAAAGAACGGACGAGTGTCAATGAGTGTGGTTGTGAGTAGTTGGACCACTTTGTGGCACTAAGTAAAATACTATTCTGCTTTTTTCTATCTTTTAGAAACTAAATCAGAGCTCAGTGTGTCCGGCGGTTTGTATTATCCAATAATATCTAAAATCACCCCTATAAACGGCTCATTCGTTACAAATTTACACCTATTATAATAAACGTAATTACAATGAACATTACAATTAACATAGTTACAATTAGCACAATTTGTATGTGAAAGACGGCGTAGATAATCTCTGCAGTGAGATGGCACAGAGATTCTAATTTCAATACATTAACGATGGCTAAAAGGAAGCGTTCAAATGTTTTATCTTTTAGCAGAAGACAATTATTCCTTGACTAGACACGGATGTCAATGTTCCTTCTTTATTTTTTATCAAATACATCGTTTTGAGAGCCGGGGAGGTGGAAAGCTCCTAACAGCGCACTCCACGTTCCTGAGAATGTGGAAGTTTGGAAGTTCTTTTGGCTCCGGGCCACACCTCTCTCTGTGTGTTACTCAGCTTCCTATTCGAAAGATTGGTGTGAAAGAGGGAAAAAAAAACCGAGACATGAGTACTGCACTCAGCCACTATTGGGAGGTGGGATTGCCCGAGGTGGGGTGGGGAGCTGCCCTATAAAGGAGGATGCTGGAGAAAGTGTTGCTCAGGTTTGGGGTTTAGGAGCTGCTGGCTTTGCCTGGGATGATCATGGGGTTCCTCCATCCCTGTCTGATAGCCGCCTGTATCTGTGCCCTGGTCCGGGGCTGCCTCAGCCGGCCCGAAGGCTGGGGAACTCTGAAAAACGATGCGACCGAAATCATTCCCGAGTACCCGGAGATTCGCACCGAGGTGAGGAATCACAGCGTGAACCAAGCGAAACACGGAGGCAGACGGCGGAGCCAGTCCCTGCAAGTGAGGGGTAAGGTTGCAAACATTCTTAACCTCGTGCAGAATGACATGGAAATAAGAACCGATAGAGATGGTGAAAGAGATATCCCGAGATAGTGAATGTGACAACATTTAAATGCATGTTGGTGCATTAGATAAGAAAAAGTTCCCTTTCTATAAAACAAAGTCCCCCTTCCCATACACTGCAGTTATTCCCCACACACCATCTCCAACATGCCTCTGCTTATTCCGTCCCTCTGTCCATTCTCCCTATTCGTTTGCAGGTTGTGTATCTGCTTCGTTTGCAAATTTTCTCTTTATATATTCTTGAAGAATTTCGCGCCTGTAGAGCTCTACCTGGTTACATATTGTAAAACAAAAGTGCACAGATTCTGTTTCATGCGGTTTGTCTGCACACCCTTATTGAATTCAATTGTATGCTGTTTGTTACATGCCCTTTTGGTTCGCTCAAGTTTTATTGATTTGTTTAGGTGCCTGCTGCTGTCCAAACCATCATATCCTGCTTCCTTTTCCTCAATAGTTGGAGCAAGTCTTTTAGAAATCGCTGTATGATATGCGTCATGTACAGCTACACACAAAGCAATAGGCACATTACAGCAAAGTTTCAAAAGTGGAACATAGGGACAGTCAGTGCTACAGTAACATGCACTCAGCAGGCTCCCATTCTTGCCACTGAAGTAAAACAACCTTAGGGGCGGGGGAAGGGGCGGTGAAAAAGAAACCGCGGATAAACTTTTTAAAACTTTTCAATGGAATCGAGAGGCGGCATGTTCCTGCAGGGGAGAAGGTTAATATCGAAGTTGCCAATTGAAAATTGGAGCTTGAAAATTGACAGCAGTTATAGCAGCGCTCTGAAAAATCGCATCCGTTTATTTTTGGTCTGGAATCACCTGAATTTGACAGTGTGGAGCTGAGCTTTTAAAGGCACAGTCCAAGATACCAAGACTAATTCATGTCAGCTAAAGCGCACAGACGTCAGATCGAGATTACTTGTGAGCAACGCCACAGGAACGCCTCCAAAATGCCATAACACCCATGCATCTTCCTGTGTGTCACAGACTGGTTTATTTTGTTCATGACGATTCACAATATTTTGTTTTATATTTTCAGAGGAATACCCTACAGTGCAGATTAACTTTGCTGAATTTGGATGTGTATGGCTCTACATGAGTTTTCTGATTTTTAATCACATGATTGGGATGGTTCTAAAAAGTAGATGTATGGTATGGAGGTCACCACAATTTTGATTTGAGCAGCAGTTCACTCAACAGTGAAAATTCTAGCAGCTGAAGAGGGACTCAGAAACCAATTTGCATGAAAGCAAACAAAATGCAATGGTATTTCCAAATTATCAAATAATTGCAGATCAACACAGCTTTTATGTTGCAGGTAGTTTGTTAATTGAATAGTCAGTTTTCTACAGAGCCCCTAGCACTAGTGGAAATTTTCTCCCATGATTAACTGGTTCAATACAGATCTACAGTATACATTCATTCTATAGGCCAGGCTCGCTATAACACTTACACATCATGTCATAATTTCAAATCATCTCAAGATGCTTGGTGCACAAATAGCTTGAAGTAGACTGATTCTTAATGTGCAGGTGAAATGTGAGAAGACTTGGGTTATATGCAATGTCCACCTTGAAATTGATGCCTTTGATCAAGTAAGCAAATAATGTCAGTCAGTGAGTAAGATGAAGAAATGTATCCAAACATTTAATCTCTACTCATATATAAAAATGATGTAATTATGTGGGTGGCTAGTGGGACTGTACGTATGTGGAATTTGACAGGAAAAACTGTACACAAACTTGTATCTGCTGACTCAGTTGACTCCTTGCTTTTCAGAAGTAATTTCCACAGTGTGTAGAGAGAGAGTATTTTCATTTGCTTTTCAAGGAAAATTAAAAGACATTTCTTTTTCAAGCTCAGATCTTTGCACAGGTCCTTGGCAATTGATAGCCAAGATATTTATTTTGGTAGTCTGTGGACCGTCAGCTCATATGAATTTCCCTTGATTGCCTAATTGTGAGGTGATTAGCAATGCAGTACTAATGTCACATCAAGCAATTAACTAGGAAATGGTGATATGTTCATTGCTAAGGACTGTAGATAAACCAACTAACTGCTTCCTTAGCATTTTAAATTATAACATAGAAGAACTTCAGGTAATAAGAGATTAGGTATTGGCTTTCATGTATTAAATTCAAAGCTGTACTGGCCATACTGGAAGGATTTTCTTTTGATTCAGATCTTTTCTCTTGTAGGATGACTGAAGTTGTAACTGACTCTCTGACATTTCATCACTGAGTCCTACTGACTGTCTTTGTAGTGATAGTGCCAGCCAACTCACGCACGTAGTGACAGTGTCGTATAGACTTGAGACATCAATTAAAATCAACCCTTCATATCTTAGTCAGTTCGTCCAATGAAATCAGGATCTTTGGTCTGTGCCGAGTTAGGGCAATAATGCACTGGCTCAGTACGCCAGACTTAGGGAAGAGAAAATTCTCTATAATTCCCTTCCTAGATGCCATCTAATCATCCAGAAAAGATGCATGTTTGAATGCAGCCAGGTTCAGGGCTGGTAAAACTTTTCTTCCTTGTATCAATGAGTTAGCCCACATTTTGTCAGTTCACAAACAAGGAATGGACACTTGGAAGAGGGACATCAGGAGCGAGAAACAGAGTTAACAAAACATTAGCATTGTTCTCTGTCTCTCTCCTCAGATATTGGCAGACCTTCCCTGCCGAGTATTTGTAGCATTTTTTGCTTTTATTTTGGATTTCTGGTATCAACAATATTCAAAAGCAGATTCAAAAATGTTTAGCTTTATTTTGTGCCAATCAGTCAATTTCAGGTTTATCGTTAATTATTTGATTGTATTTCTGTGTTATGTATGCACCTGATTTTCAATGGCAGTGCAGTTATATTAATCAATCTGCCATATCTCTTCCTATTGTAGGAGCAACAGAATTCAGTTGCCGGGAGCTTCGATCCACCAGGTATATATCAGATGGAACATGTCGCAGTGTGAAACCAGTGAGGGAGCTAATTTGCTCTGGTCAGTGTTTGCCAGCCCATCTCCTGCCCAATTCCATCAGCCGGGTTAGGTGGTGGAGCCGGCATCAGACCTCTGACTATCGGTGTGTGCCAGCTCACTCACGCACCCAGCGTGTCCGGCTAGAATGCCAAAACCAGGAGACAAGGACCTACAAAATCCAAGTGGTGACTTCCTGCAAGTGCAAAAGGTATTCCCGCCACCACAACCAGTCAGACAATAAGCAGTTTGGAAAGGGAGCCATCTCGAGGAGGAGAAAAAGCAAGAAGAAAACAATACCCCCTAAAAACAGAGGCAAAGGCAACCATCACGACCAAGCCGATCGATACTAGAACTTTGAATCCAATTTCATATGATGCCTCACTTTACAAAAAGTCAGTGCTGGATGAAAAGTCAATATGTTTCTTTCTAAAGCACTTACTCTATAGTGCATCAAATCCAGCATGTATTAATGATTCCTTTAAATCTGCAGGAGCATTGCACTCCCTACTCAGTCTAGGGTTAAGTATTTCCAAACTGAACAAAACATCCTGACCAAAGCATAGGATGACCATTTCAAAACATCAGATTGCTTCACTTTCTTTTTGAAAGCAGAGAACGTAAAAAAAAAGCTACAGTCTGTTACTTTGTCTAGTTGGATGTTTTACTCAATAGGGCAACGTATATACAGTATTTAATTTGGAATGAATGCTGGCATTGTTTACAAGCATAAACACAGTTATTCAGTTGAAGAAAAGCTCATTTAAGCTGGCAATAGTTCAACTCTAGATTAATCACCTGTGAAGCTAATGCAAGTGGCAAAACAAAATTTAATTCCATAAACACCTATTTTCCAATATGATAGAACAAGGACATGACAACATGATCCACAGTCTCAAAATCAAACTAGACAATTCTGTAAATACACAGCTGATCAAACAACGTCTGGACAGAGAGAAATAGAACTCAATGATGGTAACGGAAAACTTAACCCTGTTTCTGTGTCCAGAAGCTGATAGATCTGCTGAGTATTTCCATTATTTTCCATTTCTAACCTCAGTCTTTCTACCCTGTCCACTTTGGGCACTGATGTAAAGTTTGTAATTGCCCCCAGTCTTACTGTGGTGTAAACAGGGACTTTGAAGCAAGGATTGGCCAAAATATTGACCTCTAATGTCACAGAAAAAAAGCATCTCAACTAATTCAGGGCTGGAAATGCTGATTGGAGAACTTTGAAAATGCCCACAGCCCCTACCCATACATGACAGCAGTCCAGAAACCAAAGCAAAAACCTTCACAAACAGGAGAGGATGCATTCTGGCACAGAAGAGAGGAAGGTATACAAATAAATAATCTAGGAACAGTTTATAAATTCTCATCATAATGAGTTCGGTGTGTATTTCAGATATCTGGTACTTATAAATTTACACAGTAATTTCTGAAAAAAAAATGCAGGCTTCTGAAGCGAATTATTTTAGTTGTTTGGAGGTCACACAAATTGTTGACCCTTCCTCCTATGGGAAACATTCTTTACAACCTTTTCTTTGTGAAGACATTTCTGTTTTTAAACATAATTTACCCACCACTTTTAGAATATTTTCTTTTGCTTTAATGTTCGCTTTTTCCTATGTTGCCAATCTGAAACAATAAGTAGTAAGCAGCTGTACGTATCTAAAACATTACTCTGATCATTAATTTAATAACAGAATATGATATGCAATCCACACCAATGGCTATTTTGTGAAGTTGTGTTTATGAGCTCTTTGTATGAAGTTATATGTGTAATATTTCCACATTGTGGTGAAAATGGGACAAGAAACTGTTGTAGCCTCTTAAAGTGATTTCGAGTCAAGTGGCCAAAGTCCATAGACGCAAGTAATTGTTTAATACAAATGAATCATATTTATTTTTCTCATTTAAATTATTTATACTGCCATGTTTCATGTAGATGTGTGAGAACTATTCTTGCCATATACAGTATTGCATTATTGCAGACTAAATGTCATCAAAATAAAGTAGCAAAAATTCACAATGTTCTTGTCTTATTCTATGCCTCATTATTCATTCTAATTGCTTGAGTCAGATAAGTTATAGTTAGCTGGCAGAAGGATAAATCGAGTAATATGAAAAAACCTGCCCTGGGTATTGACTACAGAACACTCTAAGTGGCATCGTAAATGGTAAACTGGCACTGGGTCAATGAAAACCTGTGTTTATATAACACCTATCACAATCAGTCAAGAACTTTTGAAGTACAGTCACTGCACAGAAGCCAATTTGCAAAGCAAGGTCCCACGAATAACAATGATATCATTAACTTGAGAATTTGTTCTAATGATATTGCTTGAAGGATAAATATAGGACCTGACATCACCAGAGTTCCTCTTTTCTAATTTGTCTATTTGGTTAGATATAGTACATGGTTAGATATAACACAAATGTGTGTTGCTTGAGTTAGATTTTGAATTAGAGATGGTACCTCAATGCAGAAATTCTTCAAAGTATATTGATGTCTCTAGGAATGACGAATGGTGGCAGTTCATAGATTATTTGATGCTTTCACAAATATCAAATTACCTCTTGAAAACCTCCATAAATTGCTCAATTGCATACCTCAAGAGTCTCAATTACTGGATTTGTTGTGAATGGTGCATAAAGATCTATTCTCCAATGGAGAGGGGGAGCATTTATGGGCCTGATGGGCTTTTTTTCAAGAGATAACAAGATGTAGAGCTGGATGAACACAGCAGGCCAAGCAGCATCAGAGGAGCAGGAAGGCTGACGTTTCAGGCCTTGTTATCTCAGATTCTCCAGCATCTGCAGTTCCTACTATCTCTGAAACAAAGGGCTTTTTTTCAATATGTTCAAAACCCAGGTCATAATGAATGTTAAAACTTGATGTTGCAATGTGTTGTATTCCTGATCATTGCTACTGAGCTTGCTGCACTGAGTTATTACTACATTCTTAACAAAATCAGATGGATTTAACCTGTTCTTCCTTACTGCCTACCTATTAATACTGTACAGTATTGACATTATTCAACAAAATTATGATCAGAGTTTTCTCTATTAAGTATTTGAGAAATTTCTGTCAGTAATGTAGAAATATTGAAAAAAAGTATGTTTTAACAAGTGGCCACAGATAATGCAACGCAGAAGCATGCATTAGATAAAGTTGAAATAAAACATGCATAAATTACAAATAAAAAGGCTAGTATGAATCATAAATAATAAAACATTCTTTTACTATTGTTGTTTCTATTATTTTTTGACATCGCACATTAAAAAAAATCTAAGCAATTAACATTATCACAAAGTGGCTGAATGAATGTACTGTGGTAGATTTTACAAGTTCACACTGAAAAATAAGTCATCAACTCACCACTTTTGTAAAATGATCAGAGTTTAGATAGAATTAAAAGGGAGAAACTGTGTTTCCACTTACAGCAGGATTAAGGGCCAAAGGACATAGATTTAAGAAAATTGAGAAAAGAACAAGGGAGGAAATGCAGTCCATTACTGTGATGTAGAATGCTCTGCTTGACAGTTTGGTGGAAGCAGATTTATTGAAAACTTTAAAAAGGAATTGGATATATACTTTAAAAGGGATGAAGTTCTAAGCTATAAGAAAGAGAATGGTTCTAATTTGATAGCTCTTTCAGAAAGCCAGTGCAGGATATATGGGTCAAATGGCCCTCTGTGTTGCAGGATTCTGTGATCGTATCCTCCCCATTAATCTGTAACATTATAAGTAGTCAGACAATTATTTTCTTATGCAAGGTGAAATGCACATCTTTTGAAAGCTGCCAATACTTTCAGTTTCCAGAAACCAACACCATCAATTTTGAACTGGAGCAAAGAATTTGTGGAACAAAAAAAATTTATTTGTGTGAATTCCATTTATAACTGCATTTCTCATCATAGCTATATGGTCCAAGCCAGTTCTTTTGATGGTGGGTAGTACTAAAACCCCCAGGATTCTCTATTTATTTCATATTTCTGGTAATTACAGATTCGTTGATTTTTAACCATGCAATCTTTACAGCCAAATTGAAAAAACAAATATAAACCTTTTCATCATCTTCAAGAAAAATGTCTTCACATTTGCTTTCATCCTGTACCTAAAACTATGGACTGTCCACTATAAAACTATTGCTACAAATTGATAGACTGAACCAGCCTGAAAGAAGGAACGTTTAAACACAAACAAATTTCAATTTAAGGCTTTCACTTTCCATGTGATATTCTTAGCCTAATGAAGCTGAAGTCCCTGAGATTAGTTTTGCGTAACTTGAACCACTGAAATCCTGAGGCAATACATTTGCAAGTCAGGATGGTGAATGGATTGGAGAGTAACTTGCAGTCAGTGGTGTTCCCATGTATCTGCTGTCCTTGTACTTTTAGGTAGAGGCATAGAAGTTTACAGTGCAGAAAGAGTCCCTTTGGCTTATTGAGTCCACACTGAACATCATGCACCCCAATCTCCTTTTGTATGAGTTTTCAGTACCTTACCCATAGCTTTGTATTCTATGTTATTTCAAATGTTCATCTAAATATTTCTTAAATTTTGTGATCTTTCCCTCCTCCACCACCATTTCAGGCAACGAGGTCCAGACACCCACGACACTGTTGGGTGAAAAAAAATCTACCTTACATCCCCTCTAAACTCCCTATTACCCTAAATTTATGTCTACTTATTACTGATCCCTCTCCTAGGGGGGAAAGGTTCTTCCTATCTACCTTGTCTTTACCCCTTATCATGTGTAATTCTCAACCAGTCCCCTCTCAGCCTTCACTGCTATAAGGAAAACAACCCCAGCCTATTTAGTTTCTCTTCATAGCTGAAACACTCAACCCCAGGCAACACCCTGGTTAATCTCCTTTGCACACTCTCTAGAGCAATCATATTCTTCCTATAGTGTGATGATCAGAACTGCTTACAGTACCTGAGCTGTGACTTAACTAACGTCTCGTTAATTTGCATTCACTGACTGAAATAATAAAGGCAAGTACCCTTTATGCCTTCTTAACCACCTCATCCACTTGTCCTGTTGCCTTCAAGGATCTTTGGACGTGCACACCAAGGTCCCTTTGATCATCTATACTTCTAGAGTCAAGTACTTCCATGTATTGTGTACTTTTATACTTTGTTAGTTTTACCAAAGTGCATTACTTCACACTTTTCTGCATTAAATTCCATTTTCCACTGTTCAGCATGTATATATCATCCTGCAGTCTAAGGCTTTTCTCCTTGCTATTCACTACACCACCAATAGTGGTCATGGGTTGGAAGGTGCTAAGGAGCTTAACTAGTCTGTAGGATAGCTTTCTGAATGTTGGCACCAGCCTTCAGATTTCAGTAAGGAGGAACAAAAACAAAAATTGCTGGAAAAACTCAATGGGTCTGACTGCATCTCCAGCAGGTCCAGTGATTCTTCAACAGAACTGATGGTAGTTGGGAAATGGCTGGTATTTATGCAGAAGATGGGGTGAAAAAAGAGGGTGGAATAAACAGTAGGTGGGAATAAAGGCCAAAGAGAGAGAAAACAGTTGGACAGATAAAGGAATAGGTGACGGTCATCTAATGTGAACTATTAGTAAGTGACAATGGTTTGTTTGTAGTAGCAATCCATGTGTTGACAAGACCTGGTGTCTGGGGGTTAGGGTAAGGACATGGGAAAAGGTGCCTCAAGCCCTAAAACTGTTGAACTCAATATTGAATCCAGAAGGCTGCATAGTTCCCAATTGGAAAATGAGGTGCTGTTCTTCCAGCTTGTGCTGAACTTCAGTGGAGAACTGTAGAAAACTTGAGACAGAGTTGTTGGCCAGGGAACTCAGTGGTGTGTTGAATTAGCAGGCAAATGGAAGCTCAGGGTCTTTTCTGCAGTCAGAACTTAGGTATTCTGCAAAGCGCTCACCCAGTCTGCACTTTGTTCCCACAATGTCGAGGAGACCACTTAGTGAGCAGCGAATACAGTGGTCTAGATTGAGTGACGTGAAGGTAAAGCATCACTTCACTTGGAAGGTGTTTTTGGGGCCTTGGATGGTGAGGTGGGAGGAAGTAAACAGGCAGGTGTTACACTTTCTTTGATTATAGGTGAAGGTGCCATGGAGCTGTGGGGATGCTTGGGAGGGAAGGCGGAGTGGACCAGGGTATCCCAGAGGGATTGGTTCCTGTCGAAGCTGACAAGGGAGTGGAGGAGAACATGTGGCTGGTGGTGGCATCCTGTTGGAGGTGGTGGAAATGGCGGCTACAACGAGGGTCAAAGCGCGGGAGTTGGGTCGGACCCGGTTGAGGGCCCAGTCAACCGCAGTGCTGGGGAATCTTCGGTTGAAGAAGAAGGTGGACATTTCGGATTTTTGTTTCTGATTTCCAGCATCAACAGTTCTTTCAGTTTTTTTCTGTTTCATAAGGAGGACTTTGTAGAGTCAACAGGGCTGAGTTTGCTATTATTGTTTCTGGTACCTATGTCAATACCACACTGCCCATTGGATTTCATTCTCTTGGGGCTTTTTAGCAATTTGATGCAACTGAGTGGCTTGCTAGGCAAAATCAAAGGACTGTTAAGAGTCAACAACATTTCTGTGGATCTGGAGTCATATATAATCAGACCAGTTAAGGGCAGCAGATTTCCTTCCCTAAAGGATATTACTGAACTAGATGGGTTTTTATGACAATCAACATTCACTTCACAGCCATCATTCAAATTTCACCGTCTGTTGTGGTGGGATACAAACCCGGGTACCCAGGGAATTAACTGAGTCTCTGGATTACTAACCCAGCAACAATACCACTACATCACCATCTTTCCATAAATTGTTTAAAAGCTAAAAAAGAATGTCTCAATTAGACATGTACTATATTTCATTGATATGAATCAGTACCAATTGCTCCCAAGGCATTATTAACTTGATATTTCATTTTAAGTTCATTGGTGACTTGATGGTTGCCCTGAAAATATCTTTTTATGTGATCCCCAATATTGAAAACACATGCCTGGATGGGAACAGGGCCTTAACCCTGTTTTTCCATATTACAATATTTTCCTGGGTTGGATGCAACAGAAAATTGGCTCTGCTGTGCAAAATGTATTTAGTATTTAAAGGTGAACAGTGCATTACCTTACCCAACAAGGTTTTCCAAATTTAAAACAACCTGGTAGATTTTGGAAAAATGCATACTATTTCACCAAAAGCACAGCACATAAAATACGTTAAAATTAATTTACTACTATTCTGGCAAATAGTTGAGTGAGCTTCGATAACATCACGCAAATGTGCAGAAGGAAATCAGGATATTGTGTCCTGTTGATTAATTTCAGTCTTAAAACCAGCATATTGAGCCAAATCACATTCTAAAGAATGCAAGGTTTTATTAATCAACTACAAAGTTGGTTAACTTCAAGAATGAGATTATTGACCTGAGGCACACCCCCAAGGCTATCATTAAAATGGAATTTTTTTTTCCAAAATATGTATATCATATGCGTGTGACAGAATAGGACAAAGTCCAGAAGAAAAGTCCCCTGTGGTGGATGTACTGTAACTATAGAATCAATTTTCACTCCATCTTAGCATTTCTTTTGGCTACAGGAGACAGATGCTGAATTACCTGGATTGGCTTCCAACTGATCCCTGGAGCTGGTCTCAAACTCAGTTGAGAGTAAAAGTAATTGCTGAAAATTGTACTTCTCTGTGACCCAAGCAAGTACTGAAGAAAACAGTTTCATGTCACAGAAAAAAAATGCAACATTTTGCAAGCATTTAGCTTGAAGAACTGCAGTAACTTTATGGAGCACATTTATGAAAATACATTAGAGCTCAACATAAAAGCGTAATTTAGTGTTGAGATGAGCAGGCACCTTTGGACTCAGAACCAGAAACATTAATTTATGTTCTCCTTGGTTTTATAACTACAGGATCGGGATGATCTCTGCATTCATCCATTCAATTGGACGAGTGGATATTCTGGGAGGAGGTGGATTCCAACATAATAACATGTTCACTCTGTCACTGGTGGCAATGGACTGGTGAGTTAATACAGTGCTTACCAACTGTCTACTAATTTTCTAAGCTACTGTTAAGTATATGTTTTAGCAAACTCCCAGAGAGCAAAGAAAGCTTAATGTAGTCAGTTTGTGAATACACCCATCCAATTGCACTCCAGAATATCCCTTCTCTGAACAGATGCAGAAGGCAGACCTGCACTATGAATTATAGAGAAAAAAACCTACAATAAAATTTTTGCGACAAAAGCTTATAAATAACTTTATGGCAGGATAATTACCTACCATACCAATTACTTACTGCCACACCAATGTTATTATTTGTAAGACCATAAGACATAGGAGCAGAAATTAGGCCATTCGGCTCATCAAGTCTGCTCTGCCATTCAATCATGGTTGATAAGTTCCTCAACCCCATTCTCCCGCTTTCTCCCTGTAATCCTTTATCCCCTTGATAATCAAGAACCTATCTATCTCAGTCTTAAATGTACTCAATGACCTGGCCTCCACAGTCTTCTGTGGCAGTGAATTCCATAGATTCACCACCCTCTGGATGAAGAAGTTTCTCCTTATCTCCGTTCTAAAAGGTCTTCCCTTTACTCTAAGGCTGTGCCCTCGGGTCCTAGTCTCTCCTACCAATGGAAACATCTTCCCAACATCCACTCTGTCCAGGCCATTCAGTATTCTGAAAGTTTCAATTAGATCCCCCCTCATCCTTCTAAACTCCAATGAGTATAGTCCCAGAGTCCTCAAACGTTTCTCATGTGTTAAGCTTTCTATTCCTGGGACCATTCTCGTGAACCTCCTCTGAACCCGCTCCAGGGCCAGTATATCCTTCCTGAGATACGGGGCCCAAAACTGCACACAATACTCCAAATGTGGCCTGACCAGAGCCTTATAAAGCCTCAGCAGTACATCCCTGCTTTTATATTCAAGTTCTCTCAAAATAAATGCTAACATTGCATTTGCCTTCCTGGCTACTGACTCAACCTGCAAGTTTACCTTGAGAAAATTCTGAACTAGAACTCTCCAAAAAACAACTCTATTACACATCTTGTCTCCTACCTTCAGGATAATTTTGTATCCAATTGGCTTGCTCCTGGATCCATGCACTCTAACCTTGTTAACCAGTCTACAATATAGAACCTTGTCGAATGCCTTGCTGAAGTCTATATAGACAATATGCATCGCTCTGCCTTCATCAATCTTCTTTGTCACGTCTTCAAAAATCTCAATTAAGTTCGTGAGACATAATTTCCCATGCACAAAGCCATGTTGACTCTTCTTAATCAGTCCTTGCCTTTCCAAATGCATGTAAATCTTGGTCCTCAAAATCTCCTCCAACAATTTACCCACCGCTGACGTATGGCTCACTGGTCTATATTCCATGGCTTTTTCTTCCTACCTTTCTTAAATAGTGGCACTATATTAGCCACCCTTCCAGCACCTCACCTGTGGCCATCAATGATACAAATATCTCAGCAAGGGACCCAGCAATCTCTTTCCTAGCTTCCCACACAAAGTTCTGGGATACACCTGATCAGGTCCTGGGGATTTATCCACCTTCATGCATTTTAAGGCATCCAACACCTCCTCTCCTGTAATGTGCACACTTTTCAAGAAATCACTATTTATTTCCCCAAGTTCTCTATCTTCCATATCCTTCTTCACTGTAAATACTGACCTGAAATTCTCTTTTTGTATCTCACCATTTCCTGTGGTTCAACACATGGACGGCTTTGTTGATCTTTAAGGGGCCCTATTCCCTCCCTAGTTACTCTTTATCCCTGCCCACGTCCTGTGAATGAATGAAAAAAATTAAGGTTATAGTAATAAGTGGTTGGGATTTGAGAGGCTCATAAAGCCCAGAGTGAAAAATGGATGAATAATAAAAATAACATTTGCAAATAAATGTAGTCTTTGCGCTGGAGATTCATTTTGAGATGAATTGGACCTGTCTGTGTCATTCACAAAGTTACCTGTTTTTTTCCTTCAGGACGACATGCTTTTAGTTTATTTTTTGACTTTCCTTCTGGTGTTTAAACAATAATAAGATTTGATGGGGTGGATATAGAGACACTGCTTCTTCTTGTGGAGATAGAGTATGAAATCCAGAATAAGGCACACAACCTTAAAATTAAAGTTGGCAGGTTAGTCAGGACTGAAACCAGGAAGCAGTTATTCATGTAGAGTGTGATTGAAATGAGAAACTCTCTACCGCAAAAGGCTGTGCAGCCTTAGTGAAATAATCTTTACAAGACTGATTCAAAAGACATTTTATTAGTTAAAGTGATCGAGAGATGAGGAGAAAAGGAAGGTAATAGTTAAAGTACAGATTAATCATGAACTAATTGAGAGATGGAACTGTGGCTGATTGGCCAATATTCATAATGAACATATAATTATATAGGACATGTTAACCTCCACACCTAATTTCTGATAAGTGTCTTGCTTTGTTAAACTCTGCTCAGGGAGACTTGTAGGGCTGTATTTTACCAAATAGTTGAATAAATATCAATTTTGTGGCGTTCCAAGGAGGGTTTCTCTCTGTGAGCTCCAGTGAGTTATCTCATGCAAATTTCCATTGTTCACCTCATTTTCTGTGAAGAGAGAAACAGTTAATATCAAGGGTCAATAACCTTTCATCAGAGCCCAAAGTTATAGCTCAATAATTTTGAGAATGATTTGTGGTTAGTCAATAGCTTTGCTGTCTGTAAATGGTGATATTCATTCTGGAAAGGATTGCTTTGATCAGGAAAGTCACAGGATGACCATTAGAAAACAAAGCCAAAGACCCTCTATTCAAAATTGAATTCCCATCTTTCCTAATTCCCATGACATTTCAGGAAATACCATAAATCTTTTAAGTGCTAATTAAATTATTATGATGGCATCGTAACAGCGGTGACATTAACCACAGGCTACAGATCTCAATTTACTTCCCACTTTTCAGGAGATGAGCCCGATATAAGAAAACTAATACATTGCTACAGTCTAGTAAATACAATTACTGATATAGCTCAGGTTTGCTCTTACAGCCTGTGCTGTAAAGTGCAGAGAAGGGCCTTTGCAGTTCATCTAGCTGGTATATACTTCAGACATTGACTTCAGCTTAGAACTATACAGAAAGTCAAATTTTGGACCACCAAGAGTGAATCAAACTGAAAATTCAAATCTATTAACCATACAAACATGGACTCAAATTTGTAACTATTTTTGTAAGGACACCAAACAATGTCAGCAGTGCAAACTTACGCTAAGAACATGAAAATTTTAGTGTTAAGTATATAACAGAGGAAAGCAATAAAGTGAAATGAGCCCTGACAGATGTGCAAAGTAAATACCCCAGCATAATTTAACTGGCTATAAAAAAGATGAAAAGAGTAATTAAACGTAATGAAATTAGATGAAGTATATCTTGTTCTAATTGCAGACAGCAGGAAATTCTTGAGATATATAATAAGTTATTGTGTCTGCACTGAGGAGGAGGGAATAAATAAAATAATGAATGCATAAAATTGTTTACTGTATAATATTAAATATGATTTATTTTTGGATTATGCAGAGTTTTGATCAATTTCATTTGTTGGGAAATTTTGAACAGTTATGCAAAGGATAATTGTTAAATTTATTAATGAGGTAGTGAAAGAATAAATTGAGAGGGGTAGATTTAATATGTTTGTGGAAAATCCAGAGAAATCCTTTCCTTTTCTCAGTTGGTAGGTGCATTGAACGATGTGTGACTAAGCTATTTGGCTGGGTTTTAGGTTGATATTAACCAGCACAGCAGCAACAGACATTCTACAATTAGCATCATTATTTATGAGATAATTAATTCCCTGTTAGCACAGAATATAGGGGGACAAAAGCTCCCATTTGTAAGAGAGATAAAGAGGGAAATTTCCCAGCTGAGGGGACATTGCTTTTAGAGCATGCAGAGAGTACAATCTCCTGAAATGGTGTGAAGTCCAGATGCGATGTCCTTCCACTCTCTTGTGGCTTTTCCTGTGGTCCAGTCTTAGGATAGCTTGGATGCCCCCTTAGATATGGTAGGAAAGCAAATGAACCAAGTCAAAAAAAGATTTTTTAACATTAAATATGTTCTTTTCCACTGAGCACACAGGTTCTGTCATGTGTCTTCCCTTTCCATGTTGAAGGAAATGAGTGCATGTTGTCGAGTGAAACTGATATGATAGCTACAATATATAATGGCTGAAACTGGCCGGCCTGTGGTCAGCACCTTTGAAAGGCTAGTCTAGACAAGAGCAGTTCTTGCAACCAAATTGATTGATTTAGTTGATGACAGTAACTTTGTCCAGCTACTATGAATTGACTTGGATTTCACTGAGGTCAACCTCTATATTTCACCTGTAAGAATTCCCTGTAACGTGGGTGCTACATATTCTGCAGCTTCTTCAATTTCTGAGGTGAAGGTGCTGTTTGGTCCAGCCCACCAACTACAATAACAGAGACAGTGACTCAAGCATCTCTATGGAATAGAGGAGAAGGGCACAAGGCTTCACCTTAAAGAAGGGAATACTCCCAGGAGATCTTTAGACCAACGATCAGACTCCTTAATGTCTCTGGACAGCAGTTTCTCTCCAGGCTTTTGTGACAGCTACTTACAGATATTAGCTGCCTTTCAGAAATCAGGCTTCTGTCTAAGGGGAGGTTAGGCTCTCAAGGTGATCACAGCCTTCAGTGCCAGTGTTTTTACTTCATTCCAGGAACCAAGTGTGACCTTTGCTTGTAAGGCATCAGTGATCTGGTTTATGTAATTGTCACAGGAAATTGCAAGATCCCGCTGCTTTTGCAATTTACAGTCAACAACTACAAAACTTAGATCACTGATGTCTTACATGCAAAAGTCTCCAAGTATATTCAATTTCTTAGAGATGAAGTTCCACTGCCTGGATAGATCTGGAGTTGTCCTTCAACATGCCCCAGCAAAGGTAACAAAGAATATGGCAGTCTGTTGGATCCTTCACAACTTTTCTCTGCAGTGAGATATAAGGTAAAGATAGAGATCACCCCACAACTTTAGAGGAGAAAGAGGTTGAGATGAAGAAGACCATCATGATGTGCTGTTGGTGCCTGCAGTCACAGGCTAGTTTGTAGGAGAAGCCCTCTGTACCTTCATCAAATATACTTCACTTGAAATCTGTGCTTACAAAAGTGCAAGCTCTCCATGTACAATGCCCTCTACCCTAACTCTCACTCCCCAACCATCAACTTGCTCCCTACGGTCACCAGATAAGGATAGCCGAGTTGAGGATTATCAGATCAGCCATGATCTCATTGAATGGCAGAGCAGACTTGATGGGCTGAATGGCCTACTTCTGCTCCTACATCTTATGGTCTTAGGGATGCAAAAGTCAAATATTGTCATTAATTTTCTTCCTTCACATTAGGACCACATGATCATAGGACATCAAAGGTTCCAATCCAGATGTCTTCCCAATCCTAGTTTTGCTGTTCCCATATTAAAGTTTTGCATAGTGTTTAGATCCCATAATATTAAAATTAACAGAGACCATGCCCAACGTAAGATGGTAATCAGTGTCCTTGAAATCATTTCATAAGTTGAAATGAGCCTAAGACCTCAAACAAAAATTTTCTTTAAGCTCCTAGCGATAGATCCTTTCATAATGTTTTGGCTATGTTTTGGATTTGATAGGATGACATAGATACCTACCTCATCAAAATTATCTTCAAGCTGTTAATGTCAGATAATACAAGTTAAAATTGACCTCTGAGTTAACTATATTGATAAAACAACATTGATTAAAAAAAAATACTGATTTTTCTGAAGAAGGGTCTAGGCCCAAAACATCAGCCTTCCTGCTCCTCTGATGCTGCTTGGCCTGCTGTGTTCATCCAGCTCTACACCTTGTTATCTCTGATAAAACAACACCCTTCTTTTCTAGTTATATTACAGTTGGTGCATTCCACAGTATATAAAGCACCAAACATTTGACACAAGTTAATTAGAAATGCTTGTACCATCTACTTAACAGCATGGTGTCCAGAACTCAAGACTCATTGGTATTTTCCCAAATGTTAATCCACCTAAATATTATAAATTCCTGCAGCCACGATCCAGTTCACATTGCCTCTGTGGGCACACAAATATTTCTTTTTGTTTCTGGCAAACAAAATTCCAACGCAAGAACATCGTCAAGATTATTGACTGTAATGTGGCCCTGGATTAAACATGCCAGAATGTTCATTCTAAACTTCAGGAAGTCTATCTAGTTGTTTTTTGCACCTTGGATAAAATGATTTAAGCACTGTAAGCCCTGAAGAGAATATACAGGATGGAGGGTATGTTGAAACCAGCCGTGACAATGCAAGTGTTTCCAACAGACTGTTAACAATTTTTATACATTCACATTTCAAGACAAATCTGGGTGTGGAATGAATCTGTCAAAGTGTTTTTTAAAGGATTACAAAACTTAAGAATGAAGCGGATGCTTCACTGTTTTTCATGGGCGCACTTGCATTCAAAAATATTCGCACGTACAAGGACAGTGTGTTGGCTTTGCCTAAATAAATAGATGAAGTAAGCTCCTGTCAAATATCAAGATGCCCTAGAGAATGGGATACAAAGAAAATGTAGTACATGAACTGCCAAGTACCTTCAGCAAGTTGCTAGCTTATTCTAACAAATTTTTCTGCTGTGTTTTCACATTTTTCCTCTTTCTTTTCTACACTCGTCAGCAATTTTTTTTTGACTTTTTACCTTTTCCCTGCTATTTTGTTTTCATTTATATCCTAACCAATTAGTTCACTAAAACCCATAATGAAAAGAAACCTATTATTACTTGGTCTGACTGATGTGACCCCAATCCTGTGTCAAAATAGTGAGTCTTAATTGCCCTCCAGAGTGGTCTATGAAGCCTCACCGTTGTATTGAACTATTATAGATGAAGGAGATCAAGAAAATGTTAAAAAAAACAAACCTTCTCAAGCTAAAATAAGAATGGTCACCAAATGTTGGTCTTACCAGTGAGGTCCTAAGAACTAAATCAGATGAAGTTGGTCAGTGTTAACCCTTACTAGAGACAACAACTTATGACCTGCCAATTTCTCCGTTCAGCTCAGAGACTGGAGTACCCAATAGAGGCTAATATTCCAGCCAGGACTGAGGGAGTGCTGAACTTCTTCTCTTCCACATAGATACAAAAGACTTCATTGAATTGCTTCAAAGAGAATAAAAGAGTTACTTCTTCATATGGTGTGGGGCCAATATTTATCCTTCTACTACCGTTGTTAGAAAACAGGTCATCTGATCATTATCACATTTCTGTTTGCAAAAATATTTTTCTTGATGAGCTTCCAACATTGCATAACTACTTTTGAATAGTACTTAATTGGATATGTAGCAGTTTGGAGCACTCTATAGTCATGTATAGTATCATATAAATATGTCTTATATTTTTCTTTTGTGGATTTTGCTAGTAATGTTTCTATATCCCTTGAATAATTATTTAAAACATCAATTTCCACTGTATTTGAAGTGTTACTGCGCTGATAGAACAACCCTTCACTCCAAATTTCTGCTTCAAAGAATGGTTGAAGTATTTTACAGAAAGATAATTAGCACCAAATTTATGGTTTTCTTTACCATTTAAAAATCGATGGAGTTGAAATTTGCAATAGAATCATAGAAACAACATAGAAACAGACCCTTTGGTCCAACTTGTCTATGCTGACCAGATATCCTAAATTAATCTGGCCCAATTTGCCAGCATTTGGTCCATATCCCTGTAAACCCTTGCTGTTCATGTTCCATCCAGATGCCTTTTAAATGTTGTAATTGTACCAGCCTCCACCACTTCCTCTGGCAACTCATTCCATACATGCACCATCCTCTGTGCAGAAAAGTTGCACTTTGGGCCCCTTATAAATCTTGCTCCTCTTGCCTTAAACCTATGTCCTCTAGTTTTGTAATCCCCCAGCCTGGAAAAAGACCTTGGCTATTCACCTTATCCATGCCCCTCAAAATAATCAACTGCCTTCAGAGGTACCATCTCTCATTTTGTGCTGCTGCTGTAGACCAATTCTAATCACCACAGTGATTAAAAGTCCAAATGGCTCGGCAATTGTATATGTTTGTCCAGAACAGATACATACAATGGCCTTAAATTCACATATTCTGCAATTTAAGCAGTGGATGTAAATGTATTTATTTTTAAAGGTTAGAATTTTCAGTTAAATATTCAAATTGTTTCCTCATACAGTGTAATTTCAGAGTGAAATATAATTTTTGGTTTTACTATTTCTATTGATCAGTTAAAAAGTCCTTTTCACTCCTTTATTTAATTATTTTTCTTCAATAACAGAGAACAATATCCAACAAAAAAGAAATTATTGTGAAGAGAGTTCTGTGCGATATTTCCTGAACTCTTTGAAAAGTTGAACCTTTTACTCTATGGATCATTAATTCTCAGATATACTCATACGGCAAATGGCTTCCCCGTACAAGGAAGTAAGACAAAAATTATGAGAAAGCAAAGGACAAAGAAAGATCTGTTGGCTCATTGAACTTCACATGAAGTGCAAATTTACATATCTTTTTATTTGGTACTGTCTCTATAAACAAACAATGTAATTATAATACAATCATTGTGGTCAGACGGACTTTGCTTAAATGTCCTGAAGCTATTCTATAATTACATAATTGAGGAGCACCCAGTGCCAAATATTCTACAAATCTCAGCAGCATCAGAAAGAATCAATTGCTTATTTGAAGATATGTCACAAAGTATTTCTCAAACAGAGGAGATCGACCGCAAAATTCTTGTAATCGACATTTTTAACCCAAATAAGGTTATAAAAATTTGGGTTTGGTTTGTTTTAGTCCGAGCTGTGTTCAATAAATTGTTGCTTCAGTTATCAATGTGGTAAGGCTGCAGTACTTTGTTTAATGATGGGTGGAAAATATGAGTTTACGTATTTATGCCAAAATATTCATCCTGTGATTGATACCAGTACAGCACAGAGGGCAATTCAACCCAGAAAATGAACAACAGTTGATCTACATGAAAACTTCATTCAGCGTGACCTCTACTTGAGAGGGCAGATTGGAGCCTCGATTTCATTTCTCGACTAAATAAAAATGGCATCTCTCTGCAGAACTTCCTTGGTGGTACACTGAAGTGACAGCCTAGATTTTGTGCTGAAGTCTTTAGACTGGAACTTTTAATTACATTGCCACTGTTAATGCTAAAATTAAGATGCAGATAAGCTGTCATGCTGCTTACATCTCTAACACGACTAGTTATAATTTGTGCAAATGTATGATTTTTATAAAACTTGCACTAACAATCATTCCAAATCTGTCAGAGATTTACCTGTACGTCACCTAACCTGGTCTATTGCATCTGTTGCTCCCAATGTGATCTCCTCTATATCGGAGAGACCAAGTGCAGACTCGGTGACCAATTCGTGGAGCATCTGAACTCTGTACGCTCCAATCAACAACACCTTTCAGTTGACAGCCAATTCAACACTCCCCCTCCCATGTCCATCCTGGGCCTCCTCCACTGTCACAATGGGGCCACGTGTAAACTGGAAGAGCAACACCTTATATTACGCCTCAGGATCTTACAGCTTAATGGCCTCAACATAAAGTTCACCAGCTTCAAAATCTTGCCACCCCCAGCCTCATCCAATGTCCAGCCCTGCCTCTCATCCCTGCCTCCTTGACTTGATACAACCTGTCCATCTTCCTTCTAACCTATCCGCCCCGCCCTTCCCGCTGACCTATCTCTATAACTCCCTCCCTGCATCCAACTATCACCATCCCACCTACCTTCTCCCAGGCCCACCCCCTTCCTCTATTTATTTCTGAGTTCCCTTCCCCCTCCCTAGTCCTGAAGAAGGGTCCAGACCCAAAACGTCGACTTTCCTGCTCCTCTGATGTGCTCCTCCAGCTCCACATTTTATCGACTAGAAAAAGAAACTGTTTTATGCATGAAAAAATTTATTTAAATCCCTTTATTTTGTAAAAAAATCTTTTGCTGAACTTTCACCAAAATGACAGCTGTCGGTGCTGAAGGTTAACTTATTATTCTAACTTTTTGAACTCAGTTCAAACACACCTATTTCTTAAGTAGTACAGGTCACATGTTAAGCTTCATTGGGATTTTCCCAAGGCAGGTAGCAAAATTTTGCATCAAATGTGTCAGGGAAGATGTTAGAACTGGTGAAAATCAAGTTGTCCCTTCGCTAATATTATTCAGAAATAGAAGCAACCAAAGGCACAGGTTGAACTCCTTGGTGCTATTTGTACAGACATTGCAGGGGCCCATAGAGGTTTTGATAGGTTCATTTTGATTCTCAAATCTATCCACCAGGTTGTGCCAATCCTGTGAGCTACATTGAGTTTGTACCAGCGGTGTAAGAGACTTACTCTAATTTACGGGGAAATTTCATTTAATGTATTTTCGGGACATATAGGAGAGTGTCCAGGCTATACAGTAGTCTTTTAGACTACTGCCACAGTTTCATTTTGAAAATTATTAGTGAATGTCTTGAGTAGAGATCAATGTAACTCACACAGAATCCCTTAAAGTTGAAAGTACTACAGGCCTACTTTAGCTTCAGGGCATACTGATGCTGATGTTATATAAGATATTGGTTCTGAAGAAGTTAATGCTCATGCTGCATTAGGCTCCACCCAATCTAATGATATTACACAGTGATTGGGTGGGAACAGTTGCGATCTGTAAAAATTCCCAATAGCAGCAAATGTGTTCTGCATAACTCCTGATAGCTCTAAGTAATTACACCTAATAATTTAATAAGAAAGGATTGGTACAGTTTTTATGTAAGTTAAGTGCCTCTCCTGTTTAGATTCACTAGAGGCTTATTCTCTATCACTGATATTTAGACATGTCTAAAACTCCACATGGAGCAAGAAGGATTGATGACAGCAAACTACCCAAAGTAGAAAATAACTGTATAACACCAGTGATAATGAATCAGCATCCTTTAAATCTTTCTCAATGAGACTTCAATTGGAAATTAAAGTCAGAAAAAATCTAAGACGGGACAATGATTCACTAAAACTTGTGGATACTATTATCCAAAACAACTCCCGCTGTGTGTATTCAAATATGGTGAGCCTACTGCTGTTTTTTTGTTGTTTCAGGATTTTTATTTTGAATTGCAAAATGTCCAGATGTTTGTGCGCTTCTGCCTAATGTGGAATGAAGAAGTCATTTGCAGATGTGCTTTGCAAGATAATAACCTCGTACTAAAACATCTTCAGTTGACAAGGCAACTTGAACCACACTATGGGCATTCCTTTAGAGTTTTCACCAGCTCATTCAGACTCTTCTTATTGCTGTGGTCCTTCTGCTCCAGACAAATGCCCTGGCTTCATTGTATATGTAAGTTAATGGGTATCTGTCTAAAATCTGGAAGGTTCACACAGCATACTGAATTTGCAAAGCACATAGAATTAAATATCCCTGCATTCACAGATCTTCATGAATACTATATTAGGCTTCTAACAGCTGACCTGAAATGCTGAAATTGTTATTGTATCTTTTAGCAAGTTCCCAGATAACACTGAGTAGAAGCAAACAGCAATTCTGGCTGTGTAATATGCCAAACACGTAAATTAACAAAAAGTAAGTTACAACACATAGGACTCCATATAATCATTCACAGTAACCATAAATGTGCCAACCTAAGCAAACTACAGTTCAATTGATGGCAGAACTACAACGTCATCATTATAGACTTGTCTCTGCTTTTGGGTAGCAATATAACGAAAGGAATGTGTAATTATGTAACACTTCTCATACCTTCAAGATATCTCAAAGTGCTGTATAGTTAGAATTACATTTGAAATATAGTCATGGCTGTTTTGTAGGTAAATGTGGCAGCTAATTTGCTCACAAAGTTTCTGAAACATCAGTGACAGGAAAGACCAGATAGAGGAAGAATAAATCCAAAACTAGAGGGCATAGGTTTAAGGTGAGAGGGAAAAGATTTAAAAAGGACCAGAGGGGTAACTTTTTCATGCAGAGGGTAGTGCATGTATGGAACGAGCTGCCAGAGGAACTGGTGGAAGCAGGTACAATTACAGCTTTTAAAAGGCATCTGAATGGGTATATGAATCAGAAGGGTTTAAAGAGATATGGGCCAAATGCTGATAAATGGGACTAGGTCAGGATGGTATGTGTGTTTGGTGTGGATGTGTTAGACCACAGGGTCTATTTCCATGTTGTATGACTCTATGACTCTCTGTTGGCCAGAACACCAGGAATAAACATCCTTTCTTCTTTCAGTGTTGCACTAAGATCTTTGATATTCACTCTGATAGATGGGGCCTTGATTTAACATCACATTTGAAAGATAGTACTCTCTAATAGTATAGTTTTCCTTCCTTATTGCACCAAAAAGATTGCTACCAAGGAGTGGCAAATTGGATAGTGCATTGGGACCACCTTAAGCACATTCACATTCGGCACCGTCTTGAAGTCAAGAGATTGATTCCTGCTGCAGTAGATGTGCTGTAAAAATCAGAAGCTGGACAACACTTTACATCCATAGTTGTAGCCGCTCCTCAGTGGTGCAAAAGGGGAGAATCCTGGCTGCTACATCTAACATATTCCCTGTTATCCTAATATCATTGTTTCCACAGCTGTACACTGGGCCTTCATTATTATTTCTATGAACAACAATACCTAATTACATTCTGATTTTTGCACAATGTACTCTAAATCCCAGGGATGAGATTTCACGTTGGGAATTGAAGCCGCACCCAAAATTTAATTGGTTTAATCACTGGGTGTTCACACATTTGCCAAACCCTGTAACTCCTGCCAGGGAATGCACAAGGAACAACTTTCTCATCTTTCAATCTTCCACAATGACATGCATGCTCTTTCAAACCAACTGAATGGAGTTCAACTGAACTCCAAAGAATTTTTGTATTAGCAAGGCTTGTTTCGGCCTCAGGTAGGAGATTGCTTCAACAGTGAATAAGGACATCAGTTTGGAGAGATCAAGGTTGCGAGCTGTTGCAGACTTAATTCTCAGCAATCCACGTGGGCCTCCAATTTGCTGGCAGAAGTACCAGCACGAAATCTTTCAGTGATTCTCTTTGCCAATCCAGAACAATGGAAATTCTACTTTTATGGACACTGCAGGAGACTGGTGCCAATGCTTTTTCCAGTCCTAATATCTGAGGGGATTGCATACACTTTGAGTTCCAGCCTGACTGACAAATTGTTTTGTGTTCGTTGGACAGAAAGCCAGAAAAATAATGCATGAGTCAGTGAAAGAAAAACAAAAGATGAGCATGTCGAAATTGTAAATATTAGCAGATGAGTGCTTTAAGAGTTTGAATCACATTCCTATGTATGCTCTGAACTGCAGTCAGTCCATTTATTGTAAATGTGTTGAAATCCCTAGTGAAAAGTAGACATAAGAGTATTGAATGAAGAATTTAGACATTCCCATGTCACTATCACTGACAGTAATTTAGAGACTCAGAAAAAATAATCATGAGATAAGAACCTGAGCTTTTTGAAGCACCCTGTTTTGGCGAGGTAGGTGGTTGCTTCAGCATAACCAAAGTATCAGACCAGCACACATTCAGTATCTTCACAGTCCACAGGACAAGTGGCACTGGTTTGTGAGAGTGAAGTGAGGTGAGATATCCTCTTTGAAGGACTGGCACTCTCAGGCCATTTTTGTGTCAACTTGGATTCAGACTGCTTTTACACCATTACTGCAGTGTTGTTGCATTACAAAAACAACTATATTGTAAGTGCATTTTAATGCTTTCCATGGCATCAATCAACAGTGATTCTAATGCAAAATTGGGTCAATCTTGTAGCTACAAGTGATTTCCTGAATCCAATGCTGCTTAGTAAGAATACTAGAGAATTAGGAATGGTAGAATTTTGTCAGTAGGTTTACTGTATTACAATTAACTTTACTATCCTTCAGGATATGTATACGACTATCCTTTACGACTATCCTTTAGTGAAGGACACCAGCCATTATCATCCTGACTGAGCAATGTGTGACTCCAGACTCACTGTAATGCTGCTGTTTCTCAACTGCCCTCTGAAATGATCTAGTTATTGATGGAGTGGTGACAAAGTACAAAATATATCGTCTTCCCAGGGGCATTTTGTGCACGGGAATTCCTAGAGGCATGGTTCTCAACCCATTATGCAAATCAACAAACATAGAGAATTGGACCCCATATACAAACCCATAGGAACAACACTAGAAATGACACAACTCACCATAACAGACCGGACGGCATAAATTCCAAGCAGAGTAGAACAATATCACTACATTGGAGACCTCACTAATGATGTTGCCTAGCATGGTGATGAAACATCTGAATGAAAACAAGCCAGCTCAGTGAGCAAGTCAACAAGCTCATAGTAGAAGCCTTGAAATATACTCAAAAGGTGACTGATGCAGGTTGTCTGGACAAAGAAAACAGTTGCATTCACATCACAAAATTCTGCAGCTGAAACACTGCAATCAACAAGAATTTGCCTCCTGTGTATCTTCCGTCAAGGAAACAAGATTGAAATAATTAAAAATTAATGTTCTGTCACATTGGTTCTGAATTCCCTCAAACAGGAAATTCATGGCATCACCATTGTGGATCCGTGATTCTTCAGTAGCAAAAAAATTACAAAACTTGCAGAAGAATTGATATGAATTAGTCACAAGGAGCATAGTGATGAATCAGATATGGCACAGACAGTGACCAATGGGTGAAAGATGGCTATACAGTTCCTAAGATACTAGATGAACAGGAAAAGACCAGGAAAATATTAGTTGATCTATCAAGCCAGTCCTATACTTATGATGGCTAAAGTATAACGACTAGGTGCAACCCAGTTTCCCGATACATTCTGCCATCCCCCAGCTCTGTAAACTTGTGGGAGAGATGAAAAGATGGAGTAAAATAATCCCACGACAATTATGGAAAACTTAGTCTCAAAGTTTCCTCTTTGGCTTCCTCAGATGATCAATAGCTTTTCCATTGCTCATGAATGATCTTTACCATTTTGCATAAACTCAAAGGTCAGTGCAAGTACTAATTTTAAAGGAGGATATTATTTTTAACTTTAATGGGAGATTCAACAAGGGAGGCTATTGAGTCTATGTTATAGTTTCAAATGGAAGACACTGGCCTAGAAATTTGAGGGACAGTGTCCTTTGCGTGCACCTGTGAGGCTAGTGGAAACTCCGTTGTTGGTTGTCAAACTTCAGTTCTGTCAAGTCAGTGAACCACCTCAGCAGTTCAAGTGCAAGGTCAGTGATTGGTGGACAGGTGTGGGAGAATTGTTATTTGGAGCTGAGGGAACAGGGTCACGTGTGGAGTTCAGTAGTTGGTGTAATGTTAGGGCACTCCATAATCAGGTGTATACAATTCAGAAAACCACTTAGTTGGTCGAAACCTGTAAAGCTCCTTTAAAGCTCACCTGTCAGACAGTTTGTTTGCTCTGGACTTTGTGAAAACAACACTAACCTCAGAGCAAACCAATCGTGTAATGGGCATCTCAAATAGATTTGAAGTCCTTTATGTATAAATGCATAGGAACGCAAACTTCATGTACTGTTCTCCCATTGTTCTGGCCTGAATCAATATCACAAAGATCAAACTTAGGACATAGAGTCATACAACACAGAACAGACCCTTTGGTCCATACAGTCCATGCCGAACATAATCCCAAACTAAAGTGGTCCCATCTGCCTGCTCCTGGCCAGATCCCTCCAAATCCTTCCTATTCATGTACTTAACTAAGTGTATTTTAAATGTTGTAACTGTGACCACATCCGTCACTTCCTCAGGAAGTTTATTTCACATGCGAACCACCCTCTGTGAAAAAAAATTGCCCCTCATGTCTTTTAAATGTCTCTCCTCTCACCTTAAAAATATGCCCTCTAGTCTTGAAATCTCCTGACCTAGGGCAAAGATGCCTGTCATTAACTCTATCTATGCACCTAATGACTTTATAAACCTCTACATGGTCACCCATCAACTTCCTACACTCCAGTGAAAGAAGTCCCAGCCAATCCAGCTTTTCTTTATAACTCAAACCTTCCATATGTAATGAGAATATGCTACATGTCCACTATTTGAAGTTTAGAAGGAATTCAGCTTCCAATAAACAGGCTCTGAATTCTGCTGCAATTCTATTTGTTTTAGAAGATATTTTGTTTGGGCTATCTGCTGCATTTAGCAATAAATACTCTAATTCATTGTCGATACTAACTCATCTCACTACAAAGGTTTTAACACTACTAGGTTCAGGTCTTCTTATGTGCTGCTGTAAGTTGCCCTGTTATTGCAATTCCCATGGGGCAACAGAGAACTCTCATTCTAGACCCTTTATCAATACCACGTTCTAAATTTACAAGAAACATAATGAGGTTCCAAACCAGGAATCAAATCTGATGATATATTATGCATCAAAAATTAAATGTAGTTTGGAGTAAAATCAAGTACAAGAATCAGCCTTGGATTTGAGGGTTGTGTTGTTTTTAACATTTTTATAATGAAAATCTTTTGAAACGCACAACTTGTCACTGTATTTTGTTCTCCATTAAAAATTACTTGATGTTAAAGTATTGAAATTATTGACAAATTAACTAGACATCTGAATCTGTGAAACTAACTTGAAATTGGTGAAGCAAATATGCCAAAAAATGTAGACTATATTGATAATCCAATATATTTTGCTGGTTTTGCATTATCAGTACAATAGATTTTGTGTTTAAATTGCTACTTCAAACAGAAATACAAAAACTTCCAATAAAACAATTTTGACACTTAATTAAACTGGTATGTATATTTCCTTCATGCATCCCTGGAGTTACATAAAACAGACTCTTTAAAGTAAATAGCAACAACTGTTAAACCTCTCTACCAGGTCACCAGGGACTCTCCAGTATTGTTATTTAAAAGTCTAACTAGGAGTAATGATCAAAGTGGTGGTATTTCAGGAAGTTGGCAAGAATGGTTGATTTTAATGGGGCTTGAAGCTATGCAACTTCACTCCTCACAGTTTTTCACGAGACTCTTGTGATTGCAAATGCTCCAAGAAGTTGTGGAGTTACTTAAGTATAGATGTGAGCTACTTATGTCAAATTTCCTGAAACTTTGTGTTCTAGTATTCCACTGCTGGTGTACCTAAACAGTGGCACACTTGCCTAAAATACTTCTGTAGATTTTCCTACATGTTAAAATTCACCACATTTCAAAGCAATCCGCTGCTACATGAAATGTTTCGAGATGCACCTGGGAAATGATAATGCACAATAAGTAGATACATGTTTTTTTCTTCATTTGCTTTTAAAAGTTTAAGCAGGAATGATTGACAACCTTATTAAGTGAACCGTCTGGGTACATTCGCTGTAACAGACAGAACAGATGAGTTGAACTAAAATTAGCAATTCACCCACAATGCAATAATAATCTTATTCAGTGGCCTGGAGGAGATTTCAATCCCAACAGTCTGTGGGAGTTAATTAACTGCGAATATTAATTGACCTCCTACGCATAGTTAGGATCAGTGACTCCTTCAGGCCAGTTGTCCTGATGAATAGTGCAACATTAGCTCTTCAAATCAAAGCACAGGAAAATACAGCAATAAACTGGGAAAATAATTGGATATACAAGTTAAAGGAGAAAATCTTCAAGAAAGAAAAGTTTGCCAATAAAGTAGAAGGAACTAACCAAATGCGATAAAGGACAAAAACAGAAATTTCTGGAGAAACTCAGTAGGTCTGGCAGCATCTGTAGAGAGAAAACAGAGTTAATGTTTTGAGTCTAGATCTGAGGAAGGGTCACCGTACCCGAAACGTTAAACTCTGATTTCTCTTCTTGGATGCTGCTGAGTTCCATCAGCGAGACAAGAAACAGCTTCAGATTTCTAGCATCTGCAGTTCTTCACTTTACAATGAATGGCAAAGTTTGGCAAATTGGAAATCTGGGCCTTGAACATGACTGATGTCCTCAGAACTGAAATTCTTCTGAACATCACAGATTGCTGAAACTCCCTTCCCAATTTTGCCACCATTTCATATTCTTCCGTTCTCTGCCCAAAAGTAGATTCAAACCACAGCACCTCAACCTCTTCTTCAAAATGGTTAAAGAACTCCAACTCAGATGCTGTAAATAAAACAATGTGAGAGAAGGTGATACAGGGGTAGAGAAAGGATAAATTCCTGAATCCTTGCCTGCCAGAACCTGGAAGAAGTTCTGTGCTGTTGCCCCAATCTAAACCACACTGTTTGTCCAGCTAACTAGTCCCCTAAAGAGTTCAAATTGATGTGACAATATGTATTTTTACAATAATTAAGGCACTCTGTTGTTTGGCATCCAGGAATGGGAGCTGTTTGTTCTTTTCTTCTTCTCTGGTGAATTTGATGCCAGTAAAAATGTTGTTTATAAGTTGGTGTGTTTCTTCTAATTTAGTTCATTTGATGATGATGAAAGTGTCGTCCACATATCGGATTCATAGTTTGGGTTGGATCTGTGGAAGGGCTGTGCTTTCAAGTCTCAAAAATCAAGGCAAAATTCTAGGAATCTAAAACAAACACAGAGACTGCTGGAGAGATTCAGCAGGTCTGGCAGCAATTGTGGAGAGAAAAACAGAGCTAAGGTTTCGAGTCCGGTATGACTCTTCTGAGCATCACCTGCTGGGTTTCTCCAGCATTTTCTGTGTTTGCTACATCCTTTAACATACATACCGCCAACAGCTATGCATAGTGAGTGGCACAGATACAATTTCTTTCCATCACATGGCTGATCAGGACTCTCTGCCACTCTTACTGCCTGCCTTTGTCATGCATGGGCAGGATTTACAAGTTGATACCTTTTTAGCCACATTATGAATGTAATCGTGTGTGAAGTGGGTCTTTCCAGGGCTTGAAGTTGGAGCTTCTGGCTGAGAGGCAGGCACACTGTGTCACAAGTTCTCCTCCAATATTTGTTAATTCTTACAAAAGGTGCAGAAACAATTCTTGCAGCCCAATTGCTATTAGGTTGGCACCTTAGTAACCAAGAGGAGAACTACTTCTTAGCTCAACTGTGACTTGACTCCTATGTGAAACAAATAGTTTACATAAATACACAGAAGTACTGAAAATAAACTTTGGAGCCAAAAGAGATTTGTTGACTTGAAAGGCAATAGACAGGAAGAGGTTTCATGAGGTCACAGAGGAAAACAAGCATATTTTGCCTTTCAATTGACAAACACATTAAAAACTGGTGGGTTTTGGAGATTAAAATGCTGATACTACTCAAAAAAGATGTCATGGAATGTTTGGTTTGGATGAAGTTACAGAAGTCAATGACGATGATGACTTTCTATCCAATGCTTTTCAAGGCACCTTCCTGGGTAAGGATGAGAATCTGTGATGACAATTTTGTTTCCCATGCATTACGCATGTACTTTTGACTGCCAAGCATTGTTTACACAGCAAATAAGTGGCACTGAGGCTTTTTCACTCCTCTATAGGCAAACCTGAACCATTACGCTCCCAAACCTGAGTGCACAAGAAGGCATAGCTAGTGTTATTAAAACCTATTGTCAGAGGCTACCTCCGGGCTCTCTAACCTGTTAGAGTCTTGTCTAGCTGCCTGAACTCAGGCATCCAGCAGCAGAAACAGAGCGACAGCATTTCAGATGGGTTCTGAGTCCCTCCCTGCTTGTCTAGTCTTCACTGGTTGCCTCTGGTGGCTGAGTAGTCAAGGACATTTTTAATATTTAACATTTTCATGTTTAATTGACTTACGAGAGTTATTTTAAGGAAATAAACACAAGATGGATCACTTCCATTCAATAACACCCTGGATGGAGATCTGAAAGTTTTCTATTATTCCACAACATAACATAACACATACCACAACATAAATCAGCATTATCAGGAGAGAGTGAAAAGTATATTTCTTTCTCACAAATATTACCTCCTAAAGGCTGTGGTTGGGGTTCAGTTTTACATGTGGTGGTAATTCCTCAGTCTGTCAGGTTTTCTAAACCTTCACAATTTGCACTAGCAACTTACCCAATTGTGAGAGGCTAAGGCTGAACTTGACCTTGTTAGATGTTTGATTGTTATGGCTATTATTGAAGGGATGTTTGTGTTACTTTAATGAATTAGAAATTGGCATCCCTTTAGGGGGAAGTAATGAATTAGCAGAATTATTAATCCAGCAATCACATAATGTTCCAGTTCTGAAGAAGGGCCACTGGAAATGAAATGTTAACTCTGATTTCTCTCCACAGATGCTGCCAGGTTGGTGAGTTCTTCCAGCAACTTCTGTGTTTGTTGCTGTTAATGTTCTGGGAACCTGGGTTCAAATTCCACCAGCTGTCATGAATTCAATAAAAATTTGGAATTCAGAGTCTAATGATGAACATGAGACCATTGTCAATTGTCAGGGAAAAGCTATCTGGTTCTCTAATATCCTTTAGGAAAGGACACTGCTGTCCTTACCTAGTCTAGTGCACACGTTACTCCAGATCCACAGCAATGTGGTTGACTCTTAACTGTCCTCCAGGCAATTAGGGATGGGCAATAAATGCTGGTTTAGCCAGTGATGCTGACAGCATTTTTAAAAACCTGTTTCTAGCATGAGGTACCACTTTTAGTAGAGAGTATCAAAGGGTGAAGATGAAAACTTACTGAAACTATATTCTTTCTGTAGATATATAAGGTCACAATTTGTGCTGAAATCTTTTCAGGTTAGGACACATGTCTGTATGTTTATTGTAATGGCTTAGTTTATGTTGCCAAACAATTTTGCTTCATGCTCCTGTTTAGAAATCTTTACCATTCTTACAGAAGATGACAGCTACATTCTTTGTAAAAATCAGATAAGAGACTGTTCTGTGGCCACCAAGGACTGAATCATTACTTTGATTTGAGATAGCAAAAGCAACTGGACAGGATGGATAGTTTCTATGGCAATCAAATAATTTTAAGAGAAAGATTTGGCAAGCAGAAAAAAGTATTTTTTGTTCCAATTCTTGCAAAAACAAAAAAACTTGGAAAGCGGAGGTGAATAATTGTCTGAAGACAGGTCTGGACTGATTAGGAATGTTTATATTGTTACAATACCAAATCCAGTGGACAGAAAAATAGAAAATAGAACACAGATGAAATAATGAATATAAATAACAAGTTTATGTACCAATTACACATTGTCAGAACTCAATGATAGAACGTTGTGATCTTGAGGTGTTATCTTGTAATTGGTGTAATACCATGAGCCCTGTGTCTCATTATCTCATTTTTTTAACTGTCAATAGCCTTCCGCGTATTAATGATGGGAATAAATTTCAATATAATTCTTTTATTTTTGTCACTATATTTGGCATTTTATCATTATGTGGCAGACTGCAGGAAATATAGAATCTGTACAAAGCCCACATACATTAGGAATAACAAAACTTAATCTTGATTAAACAGATGGGGCCTATTTTAACATAAATCATTCTTAAAGTATGTGTAATGTTTTAATATATTTCAAATTCTTTGGAGGCTCTGCATTCATTGTATGTGATGCTGAGCATTTACCTGACATTGGTATCTCTGGCTCCATTACTCTTTTATGGTCATGAATTCAGCAAAGCAGATCCATGACAAGAGTTCAATCCATTTTTCTGCAATCATGTTGTTTGATAAGCATAAAGTTAATTTGTTTAAAAACAATTACAAAGAACATCCATGTTCTATGTGACATATTATATCTATAAATTCTCCCACTAACATCTGATGTGATTGATACCATGATTATAGGTCTGAGGAAGGGTCACCAGACCTGAAATGTTAACTCTGACGTTTTTTTCTCCACAGATGCCGTCAGATTAAATTTGCTGTGCATGGTATTTCCATTGGGTGTGGGCAATTGCCTAGATATTATTTCTTGCTGAGATTTTCCAGCAACTTCTGTTTTTGTTCCTGACTTACAGCATCCACAGTTCTTTCAGCTTTCATTTACCATGATTATAGTGTTTGGTCTATGAGGTGATATGTATATCTGGACTTCTCAATTAAGCTATTTTTGTTCTTTACATGAAGAACCTAGAATTAAATTTTCCTTTCATCTGCGCACTTGGAAAAGAAAAGACACATTGGCAAGAAATAATACCTAGGCAATTGCACACACCCAATGGAAATACTATGCACTGCAATTTAATCTGCCAATTATAAAAGAATTTAGTTACAAGACAGAATCCATGAAGAGTTGCTCAAAGTAAAGCCCAACAGACAGGCAGACCATGCACCAATGACAAATGGTTACAACTTAAGTAGAATATCTAGATGTCCTTCGATATAAAGAAATGAAAAGGACTTGTGTGTAAAGGGATTTTCGGACATACACATTTAAAATAAACCTTTGGGAATGACATTATATATTTGAAGCTCCTAGTTTTACCTGATCTTAAATATGTTTGTCTTGACTTCTGTTACAGATATGAAACTATAAGTATCTATTAGATACATTGGTCTGAATTCTTCCCATTCTTTCGCTGTGATATTTTTGGGGAGTTTCCTAGTGGGCATCCCAATCAGAGCAACTTATCTCATGCTGTCTTCTGTTCTTCACATCTTTAACTTCGTAACTGGTTTCTTTTATATCCTGTTTTGTGCAATTATGTGGCAACAGAGATGAAATTCCCTGGAGGTCCTAAAGAATAAGTGGTCAAGAGGAAGACCATCTTCTTCCTGGCAGATTAGTGGAAGAGGCCAAAGCATCAATTATAACCCAACACAATAGGTAGTCCAGGCCAGTGCTTTCTCCAGGGTCAGATGGCCAGGGAAACAGTCAATGATTTTCTATTTTCTGCAAGGATAAGTGTCACCATCTTCTCTCTGTTACTGCAATTAACTCTAACTCTGCTATTGCACACAAACCTCACCAATGCACATGGACTACCAAACTCACAATTGCAAACAGCATCTGTATTCAACAACTCCTACCCACCTCATTCTCCATAAGTACTGATGTGTCCTACCCTTGGCTAAAAAGCTATGCAATCCACACACTAGCAGCCTCCAAGTAGGTGCAAAATGAATGAGTGTTACGAAATGGAGCTTAGACACAAAAGATGTATCCTCTGTAGATGCATAAGATGGCTATGTGTGCTAGTGCACATCATTACCTAGCAAGAGCATGCAAGTCAAAAAAGTATCCCTGAGCTCCAAAGTCAGTTCTGATGGACTGAAGTGGCCTCTTCATTGGTTTGAAATTAGCTATGATAACGTGGTGAGGCTGGAGATTTGCTGACTGTCAACTTCATTGGAGGAGGAGGGGGACACTGTCATAGAACATTCAAGGGCATGAAGGGATATTAAAATTAAAGTCAACAGAAGTAAATGGGATGACGCTACCACCATGGAACTGCTCTGACTTACATATTTCCCAGGAAAGAAGGAGGTCAGTTATTAATGAAGGTCGAATGCTTGGAAATGAGGTAGTCACTGCTCATTGGTGAGATACAGAATTTACTGTGTTAACCTTAAAAGGAGAACCAAAAAAGATTTTCTCAAGAATCAGATTTTTTCATTCTTGTTTATTTTCCAAACTTTCTCGCCATTGCCTATGCCACTCAAGGGCTGGGAAAATTCTGCCAATTATTTATCCAAAAGGAACATTCCAAAATTCTCCACATTGTCAGTTACAGACTCAATCACTAGATGAATATTGTGCAGTTTAAATTTATTGCCCTCTTTGCTTTAACTCACAGTGTTGAAATCACGGTTCAGTTCCTGTTGTTCTCTCCAACTTTCTCAAGATATCAAAACTGCAAAAATCTTTAGTTCCTCCCAAAACGTAAAAGCCTTTGAAATTCATGCTTGTTACTTCTTAGAGTCCTAGAGTTGTACAGTGTGGTGACAGACCCTTCGGTCCCACTTGTCCATGCCAACCAGATATCCTAAATTAATCTAGTCCCATTTGCCAACATTCGGCCCATATCCCTCTAAGTCCTTCCGATTCATGTATCCATCCAGATACCTTTTAAATGTTGCAATTGTACCCACCTCCACCACCTCTTTTGGCAGCTCATTCCATACATGCAACACCCTCTGCATGAAAAGTTCATCCCTTAGGTCCCTTTTATATGTTTCCCTTCTCATCTTAAACCTATGCCCTTTAGTTGTGGACTCCCCTATCCTGGAGAAAAGACCTTGCCAATTCAACCTACCCGTGCCCCTCATGATTTTGTAAACCTCTATAAGGTTACCCCTCAGCTTCCAATGCTCCAGGGAAAATAGCCCCAGCCTATTCAGCCTCTCCCAATAGCTCAAATCTTCCAATCCCAGCAACAGCCATGTAAATCTTTTCTGCACCCTTTCAAGTTTCACAACATCTTTCCTACAGCAGGGCGACCGGAATTAAACTAATATTCCAAAAGTAACCGATGTCCTGTACAACCGCAACATGAGATCCCATGACAACATTCTTGTTGTATTTCATTTTTCTTCCTGCTTTATTTTCATACTTTAACAGTGCCTGTGGCTCTAAAGTGCTTCCCCTATAAAACAAATCCTTGAGTGCTTTTTTGGGAGCTTGAATGTCTCATTCTCATGCCCTCCTACACAATTTCATGGTTCTTAACATCCTATGGTTTTTAAAAATAAACACTTGGAATTTCTCCAATTTGGGTGCCAATTTAAGTCTCGTATCCACGAGCACTAGATTATTTAATTTTTACACACCAGAACTTTACAAATTTCTTAATTTCAATCTTTTGCGTGAGCCTGTGAATCACAGAGAATATTTCCTTTCATTTCGCCCAAAGTGTGTATGTCATAACAGAAGAGTTCAAGCTGCCTGAAATATTAGAATTTGAATGTAATAGCAAACTCACAGATTAACGTGAGTTATTTCCTTTCATTGTGTTTCTAATTAGGTCTGCTACCAATACAATCAGGATTTCCACAAGGTATAGCCTTCTCCACTTATGTTAGTACTATTGTGATAAAGTGTACAACTTGGATAAGTTAATGATGCTTTGAAGGCAAATGACAGTACCCTGCATCATTATTTAGAAGTTGTATCTATTACACACACAAAGTAACACAGTGAATTCACTACAGACTTCCTTAATTCTCATTTTACAAATGCTAATCCATAAAATTATTTGGTTCTAAGGGACCCTCCAAATGCCACCAAACTATGGTCTCCTCTGTCCTCTGTATTAGGTATCTTTCTCCCCTTGTGATTTATCTAAGTCAGTGGATTTCTTAGCACTGCACTATCTGCCCCATTTATTTTGCACCATTTAAATAGAATCAGGAACAAGTGATGCACATTCCATTACCAAAATCATGATTGGCACTTGTGTTGGAATATTGTAATTACTCAAAGCGTGCTGTCAAGCTGGTTGGCAGACAGACTGAAAGAGATCTCAGAGTGATAGCAGTTCAAACACTTGACCATGTTCAGTCATAGCAGAGCAGTTAATGATAAAGCTGAACTACATTTCTCATGCAGTAGAATATGCAAAAGACCTTTTTGCTGGAGTTGAATGGTGATTGCTATAATATTTGTAGAGAGCTAGGAACTAAGTTTTATATGAATGTATATCACGTGTTGTTGCATACTGTTGCACCGCAGTCATGTGCTAACTAAGAAGGTATCAGCCCAGTCAGCTGATCAGTTACATGCAGAGACGCAAAATGTACACTGAATGGAGCTTGAGCATTTGAAGTCTAAAGTGTGATTACATGTAATCTACGGGACCTGGAAGACATAACAGTGTTCTCATCAGGCTGCATTTTGACTACCACATTAATTTATAGTCATATGAGAAACAAGACAAGCATAATGAACCCTTGTAAGGAAGGACAAACCAGTTGACTTCTTGGTCTGAATTTTCACCTTAGCGGCAGTAATGAAGACAGGAGCCTGTCAGCTGGGTCTGTTTTAGATCCGAAACCCGCCTCCAGTGGGAAATTGATTGATGTTCAGATGTTCACACAAGGAAGCCTCTAATTGGTCTGGGACCAGCGTCAGTGCAGGTTGGAAGTGAGGCACATAGATGAAATGTGTAACTCGTTTAGACTCCCAATTACCACTGGGACTTTTGGTTGTGATGAGGAGGAGATCTGAAATTTGCTCCTAAATCCCAGAGAGAAGTGAAATGTCACAGAAGAGCTTGAAACCTGGAACCTGGGGCAGAGCAGAGCACCCCTCTACTGCCCCCACCCCACCACTTCATCAATGCCATCCTGGGATCTAATGTGTGAAGGCATTAAATGGGGAGGGGGGGTCAAGGGTCTCCTTTGGAATGGTGACAGGAGAAGGCCACCTGATTATGAAGCTGAGGGATCTCTCTGCCATCTGCCTCTGCTTCATCTTCTTCCTCCTAACTCACCCCCTGCTAATAATCCAATGACCGTCTCTTTCCAGGATCTCATAGACCTCAAGGTCCTGACCTCTTTGGAAGACCATGGTATGTAGAATGTGGCATACCTTCACAGTGACTGCTTGTGGGCACCACCTGACCAAGCGAGGCAATAAATTGCAACTTCAGAAAGCCAGTGGCCCACTGAAAAGGTGGCAATGCTTGTACTACACCTGTACATCTAGGGATCTCATAGACGAAGTAACCATCTCTTCTCCATAAGTATCTATGCACTCACTTTAGGGACGCAGTGTACTGCTAGATTTGCAGATTCTATTACATTGTCTTCTCTATTGAGGAAGTGTATATAAAGTTAGTTCTCTAGTACTTATAGGTGCCTACTGTGGATCCATTTTTTTTTATTCATTCACAGGATGAGGGCATCGCTGACTAGGCAGCAATTATTGCCCAGCCCTAATTGCCCAGAGGGTAGTTAAGTGTCAACCACATTGCTGTGGGTCTGGAGTCACATGTAGGCCAGACCAGGCAAGGATGGCAGTTTCCTTCCCTAAAGGACATTAGTGAACCAGATGGGTTTTTCCCGACAATCAGCAATAATGGCCGTCATTAGGTTTTTAATTCCAGATATTTTATTGAATTCAAATTCCACCATCTGCCATGGGGGAATTCGAACCCAGGTCCCCAGAACATTATCTGGGTCTCTGGATTAACAGTCAGCGATAATACCATTAGGCCGTCGCCTCCCTTAATGTTAATGCTCCCTCAGTACAAGCCACACAATGGATGGCTACAAAGTTGAGTTGGAACTTTCTTTGACATTTAAGGACTGAAGAACATTGTGTCCACAATTTTGAAACACTTAAAAGTGACTTTGAGGAACTTTGAGCAATCTGAAAGATTGTTTCATGGCCACCCTGTGACTCAGCATGGTACTTAACTGAAAAAGGCAAAAAAAAGTCATATTTAGGAAAAATAGCTCAATTTAATCCTAACAAAGAGAGAGCATTGTAATTATGAATCAAAATTTCACATTTGACTGAACGCAAATTAAATAGGAGATGAAGATAACGTTAATGTTTTCCTCACCATCATGGGGCCAGATACTTTTGAAATAGCATCTAGCTAATGTTGCCCATGAGACTCCAGTACCGTAGAATATGCTGAAATTGATGAGATTCTGGACTCAGATTATGTCATGCATGGGAATGAAGCTGCATTGAAAGCTATGTTCCATCAAAGGAAGCAGTCGCCAAATAAGACATTTGAAGATTACATTTCCAAATTAACGAAATTCCCAGTCAGACACAAATGAAAAGTTGGCCCTCTGCCATGCTGACCCTCTGATGGGGTCAAAGTGATTACCTGGGGCAACCTTGGCTGATTTCTGGCTCTCCTCCCCTCAGCTATTCAGAAACGTACAGCTTCAAAAACCCATGCCCTCTTCAACGATTTCAAAATGACAAATTTAATTGACCTCAAGTTTGAGAAGAGCAGCACCTTGTCCTGCCATTCAGCATTCTGCTAATTAGTGCTGTTCTGAGGAAGGGTCACCGGACCCGAAACGTTAACTCTGTTTTTACCTTCACAGATGCTGCCAGACCTGCTGAGCTTTTCTGGCAACTTTGTTTTTGTTCCTGATTTACAGCATCCGTAGTTCTTTTGGTTTTTAATTAGTGCTGGCGTTGGAAGAGGCATATGGAAATTGACACATTGCCCAGCCCTGGTAATTTTGCAGGCCTCATTTGTGTTCCTGCCTTTGAGAACGTCCCAAAAAATCATCCCCTTTTGCCAGAGAGACTGAAGTACGCAGCAATGTTAGAAAAGAATAGCCTCAAGATTTGAAGGAAAGTGAATTAAATACATAATTAAGTGGTTAAGGTTAATCCTGAACACAATTATTAGTTAAATTTTGACATAGAACAAGGAAGTATGGGTACAAACTGGTTAAAGGCAAGAATCAAGACTGATGACTGAGAATACGTATTCACATAAGGAAAACTTAGTACATAGAATAGTCATCTGTGAGAGTGACTTGGAAACAAATACTGTGGAAACAATCAAAACCTTATTTGGTACTTTGATGATCTTGGGGGTGGAGAATGGTGGTTGGGAGGCAATGAATCCCTGCCAGTCCATCTTTGGCCTTCTTTTAGCATTCCTGTCATAGCTCCAATTAAACCATTAAAAAGAGTCCTGAAGCCACAGAAAGGCTAAAGGGAAGATTTACTAGAATAGTGTCAGGGCTGCAGGACTTCAGTCGCACAGAGACAGTTGAGAAACTGGGGATGTACCTTGGCGCTGTGACATTCAGGGAAGATTTAATGGAGGTGCTCAAAATCCTGACGGGTTTTGATCAAGTGAAATCAGGCAAAACTGCTTCTGCTGGAGGGGGTTCGTCAGAAGAATCAGATGGGAATTTTGAATCTTTTTTTTACAGAATGAGTTGCCTTTGTCTGCAATGAACTTCCTGAAAAGTTGAATGAAGCAGATTCAATAACAACTTCTACAGTGGATTGAGTAAATCCTTGAAGGGGAAGCAGTTGAAGCTTTTTGCAGGGTGGAAGGGTAGGCACTGGATTAGCTGGATATCTCTTTTAAAGAGCTATCAGAAGTATAAAAGGAACAAATGGCCTCTTTCTGTTCTGTATCAAAAATGTTCCCAATGAATCTTGTAAAAGAAAAGATTGCATTTGTTACCTGAGCCTTATTTTCTGCTGACGTGACACCCAAAATGAAAGGCAATCAAACGAAAATGGGCACTGAGGCCTCCCACTGTATTTCAATCCAGATCTTGATCTCCGTCTTTGCATTCCCCCAACACCCACAGGACCACCTACTTCATGCACATTCTGTCAGCAAGCAGGGCCCAGGTCCCCTCTTTACCTGTTGTCATCAAGTTCAGGGACTGCCAAAGAAAGATCACCATAAGTAGCAAAGTAGGCCCAAAACCCATAAAGTTGTGGGTGGTGGCGGGAGTGGCAAGTGGCAGGTAACTGGAGCACTGGAAGGAAAAGCAAGCCCTTTATTGGGTCTTTCTTTCCTGTATAACAGTCCCAGCTTTTACCTATCTTAATAATGGCAGGGGTTAGGAACATTAGGGCGGTGAGTAGGGGATTGGTTAGTTCAGTTGGCTAGATGGCTAGTGTAAGGCTGATATTAGAGCCAACTGCAAGGGGTTTAATCCCCATTGCTGGTCAAATAGACAAGGGGCTTCCATCTTCCCACTGCCTCATAACAAAATCACAATGAAAAGCCATGGCTCAATAACCCTCAAACAGCAGATGCTACATAGAGAAGGAAGTTATGATGGTTTGATCTAAGAAGAATTGTTCCATTGTCTTTGAGATGCTTTGACTTCTCAGTTGTATCTTTAAGTGCTGACTTGTTGCTCCTTCAATGGCACCACTACCATTTTGCAAACTTGAAGTGGCAGGGTCTCTTGTAACGGAGCCTTATAAACGACCTGTAAGCCAAGAGGTTGCATCAGAATTATGGCAGAGCTCATAATAGTGGTCAGAAGTGCCACACTGTCATTTCCCTGACAAGTTAAGTCCAGTCTCTAAAGTGCATCAGCATGGGCAATGCAGGTTAGCCAGCTTTGATTGCTAGTTTTTCCTACCCAAGCAGAGAAGTCTTGAAATGATACAACTTCAAAATGGCATATTAGAAAAAAATATGTTTCATGAGTAACCTTCCTCTGTAACACATTGAAAATCTGTGATGAGATCAATAACAGACAAAATATAAAACTGTCAAAGGCATATTTGTGAGAACATTCTACCCTGGCACTAAGAAAGATAAATTGCTGGCTGGCATTCTTCAAGCAATTTAATACTATTGTGTTAAATGCTCTTTTTAATTAAGAGTCTTCAAAAGTGCTGTCAGGCCTAACAGTTGCCAATCCAGTTCCACAAAATTAATAGATTGACAAAGGAATTCTTTATTCATTTAAGTACACAGGAAGATGTTGCTGTCTGTCATTTACAGATTTTTACTTGAGGAAATGAACAATTGAGAATACGATCATAGAGGCATATAAGCACTGAAACAGGCCCTTCAGCCCAACCCATCCATGCCGACCAGTTGTCTGCCTGCATTTGGCTCAAATCCGTCTAAAGCCTTCCTATTCATGTCCCTGTCCAAATGTCTTTTATGCCATTACAATAGAAAATGTTTATGGTTATACAAGATGCGGTATAAAATTGAAGATGGGATTGGAGCAAGATATGCTATTTCAGGATGGATAAACCCCATAAGAAGGGGTTTCCCTCGGGTCCTACCTAAATTAGGGGCCAGGAGACCAGCTGGGCCTCAAAGCCAGTTTGGAAGCATTGGCATTCGGAGATTAGAGGTGGTTTGAAGGGGAAAGGGACTGGAAGAATGGGGAAAAGTTTGTAAAGACAGGTGTGTTGGAGAGGAGATCAGAAAATGTGGTGGTGATGGCGATGGGAGACCTCATGAAAGAAGATAAAAAAGAAGTGCCTTGGTTTGAGGTCAAGGAAGTGCCTGTTTGTGAGAACTGTGTAGAACACTAAAGCTAGATCCAACAGGGAACTGGAAAGGCATTCAGTTCCTGGATCCAACAGTCCTTATCTCCATATAACTATCAGCTTTCCCAAGACTCAGGAAGCCTGGGTGATCAGAGTTAAGTTTAAAATGGTGGTTAATTTTCAGACATGTAGACTCCTATTATTTAACCCATTGACTCACCCTGGGAGCAAGATCATTGTCTGCTTCCCATAACAACTGCAGAAAATTGGAAGTTGGTGGGTTGGAGATGGTTAGGGTTGAATTTCAGATTGTTTAAAATTGTTTTTCATGCCACCCTACCCAAACTCACATATATTAGGTGTTTAAAATTTCTCACATTGGTCCTATTGCATCATTAAAGCTGACTTCAGGTTGTATTATATTACAGAAAGAAATGGATATGAGGTTTGCCTGTGCAATGGTATTGGAGGCAATGGAATGCACATACTTGCAGAATACCCCTTTGTTTTCTAAACTTAACAAAATGCTTTTGTGTTTGATACTTTAAATATAGTAATGGATAAGAATTATTTGACCTGAAGAAAGAAATCCAAGATTTTCCTCTGTTTGGTGTTCTTAATGAAAAGGCTGGTGAATTTAGAAATGCTCCCAATTTATTATTATGCCCCATTATTAATGATGAGCAAAACCTAGTACTACCAACACAAAACTTTCAATTGTATGAAGATGGGAGTCTGTATTAGGGGATGCAGAGGGGAAATTAAAGGATAGAAATGCCATTTTCAGACAGAGCTGGCTATTTTGGCTCCTTGTGGTAAGTATCGAGGGTGGCAGAGAGAAGATTATGACCATCCTACTTTTGCAAAGTATAAATGTTATCAGTAGTAATTGTGGTTCCTTAAAACATGATTCAGAGATCTTATCTTACTGATGAAAATTAGATGGCATTTTCTGCTATGCAACTTGTGGAATATACGAAATACAGTATGTTTCTTACATCAGTGGTTTGGTACTGCATAATGCTATAAGGCTAAAAATACTTCAATTCTGTTTCTAAATCCATAAGGTTTTACACATGCATTAAGGGCAACACACATTTTGTTTAGTGCCAGTTAGGATTGGGTGTTAGTCATTCTTTAATAGCAGTTGACAAGTGAATTGGGCTAGATACAAGTTTTATCACTATGAGAGATCATTTTAATATATCCCTTTAAGTGTGTATCCTTAAAACATTTCATATGAATTGTGAATCCTGAAACACTGACCACTTTCCTATCCTTTATTCCTCTCCAACAGCACTGTGCCTTTCTGATCTCTGGGATACAGTTTGAGAGACTGGCGATTCCATCCAAGAATAACATGAACATATTCTTTTCAACTTTATTCTGTCTTTTTATTAGGAGTAATTTCAAAGAGTTATATTCATTTTTGGGATTTGAGCATTTCTGTCAAGGCTGCCATTTATTGTTGTCCTGATATGATAAAAGGATGATGGGCTTTGTTCTCGAATTGTTGCAGTCCATCATTTGTTACAACTGAGTGACTTACTAAGTTAATTTAAAGGATAATAACGTGTCACTTGTGCTGTCATGGAGCTAAATACAGGCGCAGACTGCGACAGATTTCCATCTCAAAAGAACGTTAATGTACTGTTGGGTTTTTACAACAATCCAACAATTTCAAAGTTACTTTTACTGGCTCCAGCTTTTTGTGTCCAGACTGTTAAAAGTGAGTTAACATTCCCAAATTGTCATGGTGTGGCTTAAGTGAATGAATGAAAGGAAGTGTTTTCAGAATGTTGCTACTCATAAGAACGACGTAAAAAAAATTGTGAACAAATGAGTTGGACAATAGACCATAGACTGTTACTTAAGATAAATGTATTAATGTGAATGGTGTGGTGAGACTGATGGTTGTCTGGAGAATTAAAATGTAGACGTAAATATTGAGAGATGGGGCAAAATATTATTCCTCCCCACCACAAGTGTTTGGTTGTGCAGATAAGGAAACTGCCAAAGATTTTTTTCTCTTTCTTATCACATGATGGGCATCTTTGGAATTTCTGGGCATTAAGTCAGTAGCAACTGAGGTGTAATACACAGCCAATCTGGATGTGATGTTGTCCAGACACAAAATGACTGAATGGATCAGGCATTTGTTCAATTGAAACTAGGATAAACTCAATTTTTTATGCATCATAATTAGCTGGAAACTAGGATCTCAACCACATATTCTCTTTGCTACTGCTCTGGAGGAGGAAACAGTGATAACAATGATTTGAATCTGAACCAGATTCACTTCAATTTCATTCCCAGCACCGTAGAGTTTTATTCACTTAATCTGTACTTGTTTGAGTCCTAAAGTGAGAACTGATGGTAAATTTTCTTAAGTATCATCACCAGGCTAAAACAGAAACTCAGTGATAATTTATTGCAAAATTAAATTCTGATCCTCAAAGCTGAGTAAAAATGAACGATTTTCTCTGCCTCCAAGGTAGGAGATACAGGTGTCATAAGGTGAAGCATCAGTTGAACCTATATTTAGTACCACCTTGGTAAAGGAGTTAAGGCTTACGATAGAAACATCCATCCAGAAGATTATTAGGCAGCTGACGGTCTCTTACTTTGCACATGTATTCTTGTTAAGTAGAGTGCAAACCATTTTGCTGCTTAGTGCTTGACCTCATGACAAATTATGACAAGACACAAGCAAGTTATTTCTGAAGATTTTGTGCAATAAGAATATACCCTATTTTACAATTAATTTACTACTGGATGTCTGAAGAGATTTCTAAAGCACACAGAGAGTTTTTTTATGAGATATCCTCATCACTACAGCAATAATTTGACCAAACAGTCTCCAATGAGATTATCAATACAGAATATGCTTCTCTACATTCTTGAACATCTCAGACATCTTGCTAAACGACCCCTTTGTTCTACATGAGGAATGAGAGGAAATGCTGTGAGCAAGCAGAAGTAATATTAACAACTACTGAAAACTGGGAAAATAGGTTGAATGGGACTGGAAGATGCATGTTGATTTGCTACTTGCTTCACAATCTGTCAATCAGAATATTCATAATAATTAGTAACTGTCCCAGAGGTTCAAGTTCAAGTGGAGACACAAGAGATGGAAGAGCTTGAGGTGGGGAGAAGTGAAGGTGGGGTAGGGCATCTTCATTTCTGTGAGTACAGAACATCCCTTCTCCTCAGGACCTTCTTCAGCAAGACCACCTGAGCTCACTATTACTCAGTCATTCCTGTGCCATCCTGAAATTGCCACTGTGTCACATGAAAATGGGTGCATGGGGCCATCATATACTGCATCAGGAATATTTCTTCTAACATACTGGAGTGCTAAACCTGCAGATGTCTCAGTGCATCCAGGCAAGTTCAGCAAATTGGATCACAAATGTGTGCCAAAAGCAGACTTTTAAACAGACATGTCTTATTAGTACCTATTTAGAACCTGTTTTCACTGTTCCATTACATAATCGATAAAATGTTCTTTTTTATTCATTATAGGATGTGGGCTTCATTGGCTGAGTCAACATTTTTTGTCCATTCCTTATTACCCTCAAGACGACGGAGGTGAGCTGCCTTCTTGAACCATTGAAATATATTTGCTGTAGATACATACAGTGTTGTTGGAAGATGAATTCCAAGATTTTGGAAATTTACTAGAAGAGATTTCCCAGGATGTTGCCTAGGCTGGAGAGTTTCAGTAATGAGAGTTTTGGATGTTATCCCTGGAGCGGAGGAGACTGAGGAGAGACATGATTGAGATGTATAAAATTATGGAGGGTAGACAGGAAGAGACTTTTTCGCTTGGTGAAGGGATCAATGACCAAGGGCATAGAATTAAGGAAGGTTTAGAGGGGATGTGAGGAAAATTTATTTCATGCAGAGGTTGGTGTGAATCTGGAACTCACTGCCTGTAGGTGTGATAGAGATAGAAGCCCTCATAACATTTAAGAAGTATTTATGATGCCAAGGCATACAAGGCTGTGGGCTAAGAGCTGGAAAATGGGATTTAAAAAGTTAGGCGCTTGTTTCTTGCCAGCGCAGTCTTGATTGGCTGAAGGATTCTTTTCTCCTGATTCTGTTGACCTCCACAATTTTATTTTAAGCCAGTGACACTGAGGGAATGTCAAATTTCCAAGTCAGGATGGTGAGTATCTTGGAGGGGAACTTGCAGGCGGTGGTGTTCCTATGCATCTGCTGCCCTTGTCCTCAAGATGCTAGTGGTCATGGATTTGAAAAGTGCTGTCTGAGAAGCCTTGGTGAGTTGTTGATACTACATGCACTTCTTTTAAAACAACTGGGTGTGCATATAAATGTTATGCTCAATATTTACCCCTGAACAAAGATCACTAAATAAAGCAGAATAACAGGACGCCAACACATTGCTGTTTGAGGGATCCTGCCATGCATAAATTGAAAACTGCCTGTCTCACTTTACAACAGTGACTATATTTCAAAAGTGCTTAATTGGTTGTAAAGTGTGATGTCATCCTCAGGCCATGAAAGGCACTACGTAAAGGCAAGATTCTTATTAAACACAATTAGAATGCCTATCCTCTTTTAAAGATGAAAACACAAATAAAGTCTGCTCTGTGAATACTTCTAAGAAGGATAAAATTCTTTTCAGAAGCTGTCACATTCAACTTAAGTTTAAATAAAGAACATAATCATTTCCTCCTTCAGCAACAAAGTACTTAATCAGTTAGTCAAATTTATACCACTTTTAAGGTCCTCCTTTAAATTATTCTGTCGGACCTTCTTCTGTTAAGTAATTGAAGCTGATTATTATTTTCTTTTAAGTGAATTACTTTTCCAGTCAATGTCTGATAATCTTCCCTGGAAGCCTATTAATTTTCCAAGTTGTCTAGCTAATATTTGTTTAACAAACATAGATATTAAGTCATATTTCAAAATTCACTTGGATTATATAGTAGGAAATCATTACTGTTTGTGCAATATCCAACGTTTCATTTTGTTTCACTGTCAAGGGTTGCATGTATAATTCTTTTATGCCATCAATTCCATTGATGGATCAATATTGAAAAGTGTCTAATTAGCAGTTTTCTTTATGTAGTAACTCCTTTGAAACTAATTAAAATGTAATCATTGCAGATCTATTAAGGCAAAAGTCAAGGACTGTTGACACACTAAATATCTCTCAAGTGGGATTAATGTCTCAACAGATGTTTTTGTAACAGAATCTAACCTCTATACTATAGGGTGATGTTTCTTATGAATCAAAAATTCTGTGAATCAAAATAATGCGTTAGTATCTTTTCATAGAATCCCTACAGCGTGGAAACAGGCCATTCAGCCCAACAAGTCCACACTGCCCCTCTGCAGAGCACTCTACCCAGACCCAATACTCCTGCATTTCCCTCGTCTAACCCACCTAACCTAAACATCCATGGGCACTATGGGTAATTTAGCATGGCCAATCCACCAAACCTGCACATCTTTGGACTGTGGGAAGAAATTGGAGTACCTAAACTGAACCCACGCAGACACGGGGAGAATGTGCAAACTCCACACAGACAGTCGCCTGAGGCTGGAATCAAACCCGGGTCCCTAGCGCCGTGAGGCAGCAGTGCTAACCACTGAGCCACCATGCTGCCCAAAGTTCACCAAGGTCCATCCACATCAGTGACTTCCAGAAGCAGAAGGGGCAGCAGGCAGATCGACAGGCACGGAATCTCGCAGGAACTGTACAGCCATGCAGCTTACAGTCAACCTTGTTCACAAACTGGAGAATCATGGGGGAGAGTGATTTTCAGTTGTGGACACTGGACAGCTAAGCATTTAAGTTTGACAAGTCACTTTCCTGACCAGAGATGCCAAGATCTGACCTCTTGCTGTTTTAGTCTGCTTAAAAGACACCCACTGAAAACTAGTCATTTATCATTTACGTTGGACCCTAATGACATTGGAAACTGACAGCAGATTTTTCTCAGACACCTAGAAGAAGGTTTCAGTGGGTTGCCTGCTGGACTAAACAGCAAGCAAGTGAACCAAGGCCAGAGAGGGTCAAAGAGGCAAATTTAACATGTAGTTTATAACTATTCTTCTAAGACCAGAAGGTGCAGACACACTCCTCTAGTCACTACATGGAAATTTAGATTTGTCCAGCAACAAACCTGCCACTTTATTCCCCCCCACCCTCAATAATTGCCACCTATCTCTCCCCGCTCTTTAAATCAAGGAGAATTCTATGCGACACATAAGCACAAGTGAGTTTAGAACTGATATCAAAAGTGACCCACTGCTGATTGGCCTGCACTGAAAATTGAGGCCAGGTGCTCCAGTGTCTTCTTTACTGTAGATTGTGTGTGCTACATTACCCACTTAATGTACCCTATTGATGTACTTTTCTCACCAACAAAAAAATTATAACAATCACAAATTAATCATTCAGATTGTCATATTTAGTGATGTTGGGAGAAATTGACCTGGTATTGTTATAAATGGATCCAGTGGTACAATGACAATTGACCTGCTTGGAACCATAAAACAAAGGAAAATAATTACAATAATTTATATGAAGTTGGAAATACCCTGTGAACTCAAAGCTATGAAATAGTTAGGATTTTTGTAGCTACAAAAACCAACAGATCTTTGTTCTTGAGATAGTAGGAACTGCAGATGCTGGAGAATCTGAGATACCAAGTTGTAGAGCTGGATGAACACAGCAGGCCAAGTAGCATCCTTCCTGCTCCTCTGATGCTGCTTGGCCTGCTGTGTCCATCCAGCTCTACACCTTGGTATCTCAGATCCTCGTTCTTTTTAGCTATATATTACAGTCAGTTAAATATCCTTAGAAACCTTCCTTTGTACACCCTGTTCAGAAAAAAATGTAATTTGGACACTAAAGTGGGCAAAAAAATGAACATACTGGTTGCAGAGGGATTTCTTCTTTAAAGATAGAAACTTGAGGTGAAGGGTTACGATCTAAAATGCCACGAAGGATGAAATAGGAGAGAAGATATGTCAGCGGTAGTGTTTATTTGACTCCAAATGTGGCTTCATAGCCATAGGTTACAGATAGAAGGAATGACTGAGGGAATTAAGGGGTTTCTGTTTTCATCATACATTATGTGGAATAAAAGTTTTCATTTATTTTACTCTAATTCTTATTAATTCATATTAAACCACAATGTTCCCATGAAAGTACAGTCGGTTCTAAAAAAGATACAGTTGTTCAGAGTCATGGATATTGTTCATCTATGAGTGTCAGGAGGTGATTTGTCAGAGGTGTTCAAAATCATCAACAGTTTTTTTTAACAAAACAACAGAGAAATTGATCCAGTGGCAAAAGGTTTGATAACTAGAGGACACATTGATTTAATTGAGAAAATAAACAGTGACAATGTGAGGAAGAATTGTTTTGCATGGTGGGTTGTTGTGATCTGGGACACACTTCCCCAAGGGGACCATGTTCAATGGAATGATTCAAAGGAGAATTGAATACTACTTTAAAATGAAACAAATTGCAGTGTTGTGGAAAGAGCTGAGGAATGAGATCAATTGGGTAGCTCTGCCAAAGAGTTAGTAGAGGTAAAATGGACTTCCACCTGAATGAGTGGTTCTATATAAATATGAAAATGTATTGGTTTGTATCCTACTGCCTGCCCTGTCACCGCTTGCACCTTAGAGTTTTTACATTGATGTATTTTGAAGTTAGTCTTTTCAAAATATTAATTATTGATATTCTTCACTTATGCAAGGGTAACTATATTAGAAAATACCTTTGGCTAATCTGACTAAATATTACATGGTGCTGACAGGAACAAGAAAACTGAAAAAAAAATCAAAGAATTCTCTGTTTATGGTTAAGAAGCTGATAGCTTTGTTTCATTTTTAATGACTTTATTGGCAGAGTGAGCTTAGCTCCAGTGGTAACATTCTCACTTTTTTCTTTATTCACGGGATGAGGGTGTCACTGGCTAGGCAGCATTCATTGCCCATTCCTAATTACCCTGAGGGCAGTTAACAGTCAACCACATTGCAGTAGGCCTGGAATCGCATGAGGCCAGACCAGGTAAGGATGGCAGTTTCCTTCCCTAAAGGACATTAGCGAACCAGATGGGTTTTTCCCCAACAATCAACAATGGATTCACGGTCATCATTAGATTCTTTAATTCCAGATATTTCATTGAATTCAAATTCCACCATCTGCCCTGGTGGGATTCAAACCTGGGTCTCCAGAACATTGTCTGGGTCTCTGGATTAACAGTCCAGCAAAATTACCACTAGGCCATTGCCTCCCCCGTCAGAAGTTTTTTTTAATTCTAATACTTGAGCAAATAATTTTGTTTGACAGTCAAATACAGAGGCATCATGATGGAAGTGTCTGCCTTTGGATGAAACTTTAAGGAATGTGCTGTTTAAGTTCTAATGATGAAGCTCGTAATATTCAAAGGGATTCTTGTCCAAAGGCCCGCCCAAAATTATTCTCTCATTTCATCGCACCAAAATAAAAGATAATAAAAGACAACTCTACTCATTGCTGTTTATGGGACTTTGTTATGAGACAAATGGTTGCTTTTGTTTGCCTTCATAACAGTCGTGACTGCAATTCAAAAGTAAAACATTTAATGAAGTGCTTAGAATATCTGGAAGAAACTATGCTTAATTTAACATAACTACTGCTTAGGGGATAAGTCCCATCATTATATGTGTAAAATGATGATGGATTCAACTGTTGCTTCAACAGATGAATGTTCAGCAACAAGATCATCTAGGCAATTTAGCATAGCCTTCATAAGCAATGATAAACCAAATCTCAATTTTGTTGTGAAACCATAAATTATACCAGACAATGACATTTTAATTTACTGCCTGCATTTTGCTTCAATAAGAGGCTGAAGTAATTTTCCAGTGGCCTGAGATCAGAGTCAAAGATGGCTACATACTTGTATGACTGCCTTTTCAAAACCATTTATGTTGAGACAACCGATTTACGTATGCTGTGTCTGAAACAATGACTTTGAAGGAATATGAATTGGGCCATCTTCTAACCTATTGGCAATGCTTCTAGACCATCACCTGGGGTACTCAACTAGACCATAGAATCCCCATTGTGTGGAAACAGGCCATTCAGTCCAACAAATCCACACCGACACTCTGACGAGCATCCCACCCAGACTCAACCCCCTAAACTATCCCTGTAACACTGCATTTCCCATGGCTAATGCACCTAACCTAAACATCCCTGAACGCTATGGACAATATAGCATGGCCAATCCACCTACTTGCACATCTTTGGACTGTGGGAGGAAACCAGAGCACCCGGCAGAAATGGGGAGAATGTGCAAACTCCACACTGACAGTAGCCCGAGGCTGGGATTGAACCCGGATACCTGGCGCTGTGAGGCAGCAGTGCTAACTGCTTGAGGCACCGTGCTGCCCCACATGGAGAAAAAACATTAGAGGTAATCGCTTTATCAAAGAGACATTAGTTAGAAAAAGACATAATCTCATCACATCAGACAAGCAATAAGGGAGGTAACATGACAGATGGTGGAATTTGAATTCAACAAGAAATCCTGTGCTAATGATGACTATGAAACCATTGTTGATTGTCAGGAAAACCCATCTGGTTCACTAATGCCCTTTAGGGAAGGAAACTACTGTCCTACCTTGTCTGGTCTACATGGGACTCCAGAACCACAGCAACATTGTTGACTCTAATCTGCTCTCTGGGCAATTAGGAATTGGCAATTAATGCTGGCTTATCCAGTGATGCCTACATCCTGTAATTGAATTTAAAAAACTGGAATACAGTAGTTATGACCATATTTGGACCACTCAGCGCTTGGAGAAAGAAGGTCATGCGAAAACCCTTTACGAATTTCAGCAATTTTTTTCTGCAAAACAGGTTAATTAGCTGTAACACTGAAACAAAAAGGAATTCTCTTCTTCTCTGTCTTGAGACAACTTGCAGGTTTTTGAACATTTTCTAATGATTGTGACTATGCAGGTGCTGCAGACAGATTTTAAATATAAATTTTTAACATCTTTACCATGATGGACTTCTGCCTTCTGATGAACAGGTTAATCCAACTAAACCATTAAAATACGTTGACAACATATATATTAAGACCATCAAGTGAAAACAGCATGAACGCTGAGTTCATCCCTAAACCATTGAGGTCATTAACCTTCAAGAGCCATATACCCTTTCATTTCTCACTGGATTCTAAATTACTTATTCTCCCTAATCTGTGATCTGTTTCTGAGACTGTGACCTTTGAATGTGAGAAAGTATGATATTCAAAGTGTTTTCATTATTTTTCTTAGACTAGTTAAAGGACAATAAAAAGATTCTCCTTCCTTTTTAAAATCTCAAGAAAGTCTGTCTGACTGTGTCCTTGATGGTCATAACTCATTGACAGTCAAACACTCACTGAATTGGCAAGTACATAATTTACAAAAAAAACTGATGCAGTCTAATGGAGACAGTAAAAAGGGAGCCATTTGACTCCTAACTGATTGTAACAATTTATGAAATTATAAAATACACACTGTTTATCACATGCCTAAAGGCAGCTACCTTTGTTCAGCCAAAGTGTTCAATGACTGTTGGATGAAAAACTCACCATGTGTGTTGGAAATATTAAATTGCACAGCCCTCAGTTAATTATAATTATTCATTGTCTTATAAATCCGCTCAACAATGATGGAAAGCTACATCACGACACAATAAAAACAGAAAATGCCAGAGATATTCAGGCAGTATTTGTAAAGGAAGAAACAAAATTAATGCTTCATGTTAATGATCTTTTACCCATCGTTTTGCATTGCTGAACATGTAGCAAGGCCACCTCTTTCTTCAGTATCTTCGTCCTACCCCCTCCTTTTCCTCACCTCTCTCAATTCCTGCTCTTGCTTCAATCCAGATTATCCATCACCTTCTAGGGGCTCATTGTCCTCAAGGTTCATATCTCTCTGGAAAGTCATGTAAAGGACAACGATAAGGACCCAGACTCTTGCAGGAGAGTATTGGAAGACACCATCTGATCAGTGAAGGCACCAGGATTGCATTTTCAGAAGCCCAATGATCTGATCGTTTGTTACTCTTACGAGCCAGTGACATGGGTGACTCCATTTATGTACTTAGGTATGGGGTTCATTCGGCGGGGTGAGTAGTCCTGATCCCTGAGGACCCATTCATACACTTTGGGAGGTGGAATGAAGATCCAGGGCAGATTGAACTGGCAGATGTAGAAAGAATCAAGGCAGCTGCTAAGAAAGTGAGTATACTCATGGAAAAATCTCCAGTAGTTGTCACAGACCAATAGATGAGGAAGCAGTGGTAGCCATTCCTATTGATGACCTTCATTGGCTGCTTGTCCAGCAGGCAGTTAGGAGTCAACCACGTTGCTGCAGATCTAGAGTCATACCATGGGAGCAGACCAGGTAAGACTCCCGTTGCTAAAGGGCATGAGCAATCCAAATGCAATTTTACAACAATTAACAGTGACTGCATGGTCACCACTTGACTAGCTTTTATTCTAATTCCAAATGCTTTAAAAAAAAATTGAATTTAAATGTCACCATCTGCCATGGTGGGATTCTAACCCATATCCTCTGAACATTAAACTGAGGTTCTGGATTACTAATCAAGTGACTTTGCCCCTACAGCACCAACTTCTGCATATTTATTGCACACCCTGAATTGCTTTGATCTGAGTGGCTGCTAGGGCTAGTTCAGAAAGTAGGTAAGAGTGAACCATATTGCTGTGGGTTGGAGTCGAAGGGCCAGGTCAGGTAAGGACAATAGATTTCTATCCCTAAAGGGCATTAATGAACCAGGTGAGTTTATAACCACAATTGACTGTGGTAGCTAGCTTTCACCTCCAGATTTCTATTGTATTCAAATGTCACCTTCTGCCATGTGAGATTTGAAATTAGAGCATTAGTCTGGGGTACAATCCAGTGATATTACCACTATGCCATTGACTCCCTAGCCAATTAAGAGCCTTAATTGGTGGCAGCTTATAAAATTCACCAATGAACTTTAGCATCCAGCACTTAATTGGTGAGATGACGATAAATTCTCAAGAATCTCTCCATGGCCGACTCTCCTCGTTACCTCTCTCATCACATCCAGGGCGACAACAGTTGTGCCCTATAACATGAAACAGTATTCCTTAATATTGTTTCCATGAAATATGATATCTACCACAAAGAATAAGTAATTTTCAGAAAATGACAGTCATTTTGCTGTTAGGAACAGCTAAAGGATGAATAGACTTAGATTAATGCTTTAATTTGCTTTGAAGAAGCACAGGTCTGTTTAAGGAAAATGGGTGTAGCTGGCATAAGATACAGTGAAACAAGACCTCAGAGCATAGAAGTAATTTGGTCTGATCTTGTAGGGTTTGTAAAATTGCCCCAATCCCAAACAAGTGGCACCCAATTTAAATTGGCCTTTGTAGATGTCTTAGCTTCAATCCTTCAACGTAGTTTAATTGCAGATTCCGGTGTACATTTCCAGTGACAAAGAAGTATAACATGTGAAAGCACTGAAAACGTACCTTGCCCCGGGGAAGATGGCTTTCACAGACATACTTAACATTTCATTATTTTCAATTATTCTAAAGTCAACATGAATAAACATGAGCGTTAGAGTAAGTTTAAAAAGGTTGCAAGAATCCATACTTGGCAAGTAAGTGGTTATTTGTGAATGCTGAGTTTTGATTTAATTCTTTCCGCTCAACTACATTAATTCATTTAGAAAAACCACAGAGCAAGCAGGGAGGTCTGTCTGACAAAGAGAAGATGAGTTGCTGCCACACTTCACTTTTGCACTCATTGTGGTACTCCGTCATACCAGGTTCAGATTGATGGACACTTGCACAATGCAACCAAAAACTGTTTATTTAAGCAGATCCAAAAGGAAAGTTCAAATCACAGAGCTTCATGATTAACACAATACAACAGATCTCTGTATGACTTTCTACATGCCCCATCCCTGTTACAACAATATCAAGCAATTTTCTTATTACACCTTGTATCACTTGATTGAAACTTGTACACTTTCATATTTTTTTCACACCTTTATAAGATGCTCAATTGGGAGATCTCTTGCCTTTCATTCAGAAGATTGGTTCCAGTCCTTTTCCAGGACCTGAGTACAATGTCTAAGGATGATTCTCCAGTACATTACTGCTAGAGTAACATAGAAAGTAGGAAAATGGGAGCAGGAGGAAGCCATTTGGCTCTGCGAGTCACTCTGCCATGCAATATGATCATGGCTAATCATCCAATCCAGTGCCCTGTTCCTGCTATCTCCCCATACCCTACGATCACTTTAGCCCTAAGAAATGTGTCTAATTCTATTTTTTAAAACATTGAATGGTTTGGCCTTAACTGTTTTATATGGCAGAGAATTCCACAAGCTCACCACTCTCGGGGTAAAGTAATTTCTCTTCCTCTCAGAGTTAAGGGGCGTATCCCATATCCTTATACTGTGACCCATGGTTCTGGACTCCCTGGTCGTTGGGAACACTCTTCCTGCATTTATCTAGCTTTTTTGTCATTTTATAGGTCTCTGTGAGATCATCCATCATTTTTCTAAACTTCTAAACGGCACTGCACTGTTGAAGAATCTATCTTTCAGGTAAGACATAATCTGAGATCCTTTCTTTTTCTGAGGACGATACAAAAGGTCCCGAGGTATTATGTTGAAGAGGAAGAAGGGAGTTATCTTCAGGGTGTTGGTGAATATTTATCCTTCAAGCAACATCACAAAAAAAAATTATCTAGCTGTCTTCACATTTATGTTTGCTATGTGTTAATTGGCACCCATGTTTCTTCCATTATAAAGTGACTTCAGAAGTGCTTCATTGGCTGTATAGCACTTTGGAATGTCCTGGGGTTGCAGAAGGTGTTAAATAATTTAAGTCTTTCTTTTATTTCATTCTTTCAAATAATCACCAACTTTCCCAAGCGAAGACAACAACTAAACTATGTGCCCTTTGCAAAGGCTTTCCTTGTTTTACTAAGTGTGTTACTTCCCTATTAGCAGTGACCTTCTCCAGTCCTGATTGCAAATTTCATTTTCTAGACATCTCTTTTTCTAGAATATTGCATGAACAAAGCTTTTCCATATCAAAAACTATTAATTTGTACATGTGTGGTGCATGTTGTTTGTGATTGCAAATTTTGGAAAATTATCTTACAAATTTTATATTACTTTGTGGGACCATGTTGCAATATCAGGAAACCTGCATTCATAGCTTCCAGGTACCATCAATATGATCCATCAACATTGCAGGGAGATGTAAATAGCGTTTGCCAGTATGGCTTGTTGTTCAGAGCTCCTGTCCTGCGTGTGGGCTCGCTCTCAAGCTTGTCTGTCTCATGGCCAATAATGGTGTAACATGGGCTTGATTTACTTGCAACATTGGGAAGATTGACAGCCAGCTATGCAGAATTACAAAGGGAGAGCTGCGCAGCTACGGATCCATCAATCTCAGACAGCAGCTTCCGTTTTGTGGCAGGCACTCAATATTTCCCACATTGTTAAAAACAGGCTGAATCAACCACCCTTACTACAATAATGCTGAAAATAAAAAATGATTTGTATTTTCAAATCACCTTCCAGGACTTGTTAAAGTGAAGTATTTTTAAGGGGCAGTCAATGCTGTAATGTTGGAAACATTACAACACAAACAAAACAGAACAATTGGAAACAGACAACTTGCCCAAGAGACTCCTTCAAGCAGCGTACACATTGATTATATGATAACTAGTGGCCAGAGTCCTGAGGATCCTGTGCTCTTCTTTGAACTAGTGACATGAGATCTTTCCTGACCACCTGAGAGGGCGGACTAGGTCTTTATTTAATGTCTTATTGAAAAGGCAAAACCTCTAATGATGTAGCATCACGCGGTTTTATGTTAGAGTGTTGGCATTGATGCTGCCACTCAAACCCTGGAGTGGGACTTGAACCAAAACACTTTCTGATGAGAGTGCAACAACCTGAACAGCTGCTGTAATTATATGGGATATCGGTCAGTCATAAGAACGATCAAGAAAAGAAATGATTATATGGAGGCAGGATAGTAATACTGTCAACCTGCATCTTTGACTGAGTAACTGGGTCCTGGCTGTAAGAAGTGAATGCTGCGAGAAAATAAATGGATGAGCTAATGGCACTGCTATATTATCATCAGCATCCTCTCTAAACACAGGTTACTGCCACTGGTAACACCTGGCACCTATTCCTTTTATTCACATTTTCCAAATGGAGGACAGTAGGTGGACAGTTGAAAGTCCATTTTCCTGAAATGATTTGTTTCCTGAAGCTTAGGATTTATGAAAATGCCTCAATTCTTGCAGTGTTTCTCTTAGATGAGATAATTAGAGGAAGCTAGAAGGTACACATGAAAGAATGCTTTGTTCTTTTCTTTATATCTATTTATGCAAATGTTTTCACCTATCGAGAGCTATACCTCCAGATACTTGGAGATCAAAGGAATGTTGGAAATAAAGAATCCTTGCAGGTGTTGTCAAAGATATTTCACATTCTTCCCAGCTCTCAAACAGACACTGTTCCCTCAGGCCTTTATTGATGGCATTTCTTATTCTTTATGGTTATGAACCATTCCACTAAGTAGACAGACTTGAAGAAAACAATGAAAATGAGTTTATACTATTAAGAGTCACTGTGATCAGTTCCTCTTAACAATTGCCTTTTCAGTTAACATTAAGCAAGACTACACAACCATCTATGGACTTTAAAATGACCTTTAACCATAATAAATATTGTGGTAAATTGTGTGTTGAATGAGGCGATGGTTTTCAGCAGGAACAACCAAGCTGAGCAAAGCCAATTGCCTTCAGAATACATTGCACAAAGTTTATTTACACTTGCAATGATAAAACCAAAATAATATTTTCTCAGGTAAAAGAAAATTATATTGCTCGCTGTGCTGGAATCTTAAAATATGGTTTCCCTTCATCTTACAAATGGTGATCCAATCAATAGTCAGTTTGTCTGTGTGTTTTTCTTTCTCTCTACCTCTCCCTCTCCCTCTCTTCCTCTCTCTCTCGATCTCTCTCCTGCCATCCCGAATCCAAATTTGACTAGTTCTTATATTGTTATTGGCTGGTCCCAATATATTTTAAAAGAAAGAGCC
>NC_063361.1:23158303-23196860 GCF_021869965.1 Rhincodon typus
TCTGAAGTAGGGTCTAGGCCCGAAACGTCAGCCTTCCTGCTCCTCTGATGCTGCTTGGCCTGCTGTGTTCATCCAGCTCTACATCTTGTTATCTCAGATTCTCCAGCATCTGCAGCTCCTACTATCTCTGAAACAATGTTCATTTTGGATTTGGCTTACAAAAAAATGTGCATGTGAAAGTGAGGAATTTATAAATGTTCAAATGCAATCCATTCAGTTTGTCCATTTATCATGCACAAGCTCAGAAAATCCCACAACACTTCACAGGTTGTCCTTTTGGATAGTGGAGTAGGAAAAGAAGCATGAATTTTTAAAGAGACAACAAAATGCCAGGTGATATGGGTAGCCCATAATTCAGTAAAAGCTCCAGCAGTGGTCCACTTGTGGTGCAGTTGTAGTGTTCCTACTCCTGGACTGAGAGACCTGCGTTCAAGTCCCACCTGCTCCAGAAGTGTGTAATAACATCACTGAACAGGTCAATTATTAGTTTGAATAAACATTTAAAAAAAAGAGCCTCCAGCATCACAAAGATGCCTAGTTAGGTAGATTGGCCATACTACATTGCCATAGTATTCAGCAATGTGCAGGTTGGTGAGTTAACCACAGGAAATGCCAGGTTACAGGGATGCAGTAGGGTGATGGGTTTGAGTGGGATGCTCTTTGGAGCGTCAGTGTGGTCTCAGTGGGCCAAATGGCCAGCTTCCACAGTGTAAGGATTCTATGATTCTATCACCATGGTGATTAGGTGATGGAAAAAAAGTATAAGGGCCCCTCAGGACATATTTTAAAAAAAGAAAATGAAGTTTCCAGCAAGGGAGATCTTTTGCGGAGACGGTGTCTCTATCTCTGAATCAAGAGTTCTGGGTTCAAGTCCCATGTCTGTGTAATAAGATCTCTGAACGGGTTAATTAGAAAATTACAAGAGACTGAACAGTTAGCATTTTAGGCATCAGGTTAGCTTGGCAAGCAACATGTTATGTAGGAAAACATTGTCTTGGATCATACAGTATATCCAAGCAATTCTTTTTGGATTGGTTAAATGTATCGAACAGAAGGCTCGACAACAGCAATTTGCTTTAATTTCTGGAGTAACAATAAATGACAAAAAAGAAAGGAACATTTATTAAGTAAATTAAAAGAATAAGAAAGAGAGGGAAAAAACAATAATCCTCACATCCTGTCGGGCACCCCTCGATCGATGGTTGGTTTGGAGGCTGAGGTTGTTCCTGGCATCATTTGCGACCCTGCTCCGAGGCGAAGTCCGGGGACTGGAACAAAACTCTATCTCTCTTATACAGTGTAACAAACAGCAAGGCACAGAAAAAGCAACTACAGAAAAACACGTTGATTGTGCCACCTTTGGCACGGACAGGAATGTTCACAGGACTCATTCAAGGTCATGCAGCTGTCAAATATCATCAACAAGTTTAGCCCTTCAGCCCATCCTATACAAACATGAAGTATGAAAAATAAAATAGTTCATCCTTTGAGGCTGAATCTACAAATAGTCATTTGTACACTCCAAGCTTTTGCCAAGTTATTGAATCTCTGAGGAAAATGAGTATTTATAAAAAACATTTCCAAAAAGGCAAAATTATAATTTCTCTGTGAGGAGGGTATGATTTGAAATTTGAGATCTAAGTTATTTGCCCCTCACTAGTTTCTGTTTATAGTCACCTATAGTCACCTTGTGAAAGTCAAAGCCCCAAGGAATACTAGCATTATTTGATTACCCTTACAACTTTGCTAAGTTGAAATAATATTCACCCAGTACCTGTTCAAGGGACGGAATCAACAACATTAATTGCTTTTTGCTGTTATCAGTTCCACTTAAAAAATAACTTCCCTATATTGAGTCACCCTAGAGCTTGTTAGTCTTGTTCCCATGACCTCTACTTTTCTAATCAACATTTAAATTTAATGATGAAGTGATGTAATGGCTCAAGGGAAAGGGAAGATTGGCACAATTGATGGAAAGCAACATGCTGTACTTTCCCAATAGTAATATTAAATTGTTATGTGTGTAAATTGAGTTCTCATTAGCCCTTTGTGTTTGCCGTTCAAGGAGATAAACTGACAATTTAGCCTTTAGACAGCAAGAATTTTACAAGCTGGATATCTTTCAGCTCTGATTAGGAATCTCTAGGGTTTTGATTGCAATCTTGATGGATACAATTTTGATGAAAATAATAAGCAACCAGAGTTAACTCAAAGTTGTAGATCAAATTCAAAGATTACTTACCATTATAGTCATTGTAGATTTTTAATTCATTGACAGATATTTCAAACTCTCCTCTGTAAGTAGCAATGGATGCAAGATCAGTTCTTAATTTTAAATCTAAAATAGACTTTTTTTGTTAAGCAATGGTATTAAGGGTTATGTGCCAAATGCAGCTATAAGGAGTTAGACAACAGATCAGCCATGATGTTATTGAATGGTGGAACAAGCTCGAGGGGCTGAATGGCCTATGCTTCTGCGCCTATGTTCCAATCACAGTAGAACCAAAGTCAATGTGATTCCTAAAATGGATGCACGATCAGCTCAGGTACATTAGAGATTGAAATCTATCCTCTGTGCCTGAGTTGCCTGTACATGGATTTTTGCCCTGATATGGAGGTGGACAGGTCAGTGATTTTGTGGCATTGACTTATACATCTGTTCCCTCTCTCTAGACTGCCTCAAAGTATTTTTCCAGAATCAGAATTAGGTGAAGAATAGCCATGCACCAGCAGGTGGCAGGTAACTAGTTTAGGCCATTAAAAGGCTTATTAAGGCAGATTATAATTTTCCAACTGTCCAAAGGTTGCATTCCAGTGATAGAATAGGGAGCCACTACAGGAAGACTTTGAGGGACCACTGCCATATTTCTGATTGCAGGTTGCATTGTCAATTGACTCCCCCTCCCTCGTGCTGCTCCAGCAACTGTGGCCATATTTTATTTCAGACTTTTTAAACATTGCTGAGACAGCACCTTGACAGAGAGCGATTCTCTTAGTTCCTTACTTGCAACATCGGGCTGTACCTTTTTTGTTTCTGAGAAACATATTGGTCTTCCACTTTAAGACCCCACTTGCTGTTCTTTAACAGAAAATGAGTGCTGCCTCTGGGCACTATGTGGTCAATCCAGGCCAGGTTTATGGTGAGAGTGAAGGAGTGCAGAGTCAGGACAGACATTTGGTCACAATGTTGACACTCCCATTTGTTAGGGCCACATCATATCTGACAAAGTTTATTGATAGACAGACATTTTACTTTTAAAATGGAGCACGGAATATGACAATCCCCAGAGAGAATCAGGGGATTTCTTTTCAGTATTGTTATAGTGAAGAAGGGCAATTGTGCATAAGTTGCCTGTATGTGGATTTTTGCAATCATGGTTCTCTAAGCATTTTCACTTACTGCCACACTCCTACATTTCCCTGGCATTGCGTTTTATAAATGGCTTCTGCGGCCTCCATACAAATAGAGATAAACTTCATGCCTGGACACGTCTAAGGAAAGCCATCAAAATGTAAATGTTTTATCAGATTTTGTTGATTGCCCTCTCCATTTCAATTGAAGAGTCTTGGAGTACTCATTGTTGTTGACTTATTGGCTTCATGAAGATGGGATTTTAAATGAAGAGAAACATCGGGAAGTCATTCATCGCTCAAATCTTGTGAAGACATAATTCATTCTATATTGTGTGTCAATTACATCTGCTGTGAAATCAGCATAGATTATGAACTACTCTCATCCTGTTGTCACATGACTGCAACAAGCTCGAGATAGCCAATACCCTATTATACAACAAAGGCACTCTAGTAATCAGCCTATGTTATGAAGACCAGAGGGAAGCCATCTGTCACCCAGCAAAACATTGAATCATGCCTAAAAGAAAGTTATCAGAAGCTGGGGCTAATTTGTTTTGCTTGCAGGATTACAATTTGTTACTACAGGAGCTCAACTGCAGTTTTGACTGGAAAACTGAAATCTTACAACCTTCACAGTCTCAAATAAACTTAAAGGGATTCCATCAGTCCTGAAAAGTTTCAATCAATATCTTAAGTACTGTTCAAAGAAATGATTTTTTTTTAATTGTTTCAATAACTTAAGTGCATGTTACATCTTTAGAAATCTCCTTTCATATTTGTGAGTGTGTGTTTGTGTGTGTGTATACATATGTCAAAATATGTGTGAGGAATAGATGTTTGTTGCATTTACATTTCCAGTGTTGTAAGAAGTAAATGTTTGTGCTATTTTCAATATAAATTTATAAGAAAATTTGTCTTGTGTCCATTCTTTAAAGTCACAGCACTCAAAGTGTTAAAACATTCCTTTTTATACATCCAGTTGTGATCAGTCAAGAGGCGATAAAAAAAGGTGAATTCTTTCTTTAATAAGTTGCTAAAGAAGTTGATTTAATATCTTGTGAAAGACGGACAACAATTTAGTTTTGAGATGAGAAATGATCGCACTTAGTCCTAAAAGATGAACAAATGTAAACTGGGGGATATCAGCTTAATATTGCAAACCTTACATTTGGTCCCTATCACGTCATACAACTTGTTTTCATGGAAATAACTGGATTTGTTTGATCACCATTTTTACATTCCATAGAGTACAGTATTGTTACTCTTTAAAAGTACAAGGTTAAAAATGTATACTTTTAATATAAGAAACATTTGCAAGAGCGCACTCCAATGGGTTATGCAAAATTTGTCAAAACATATGCAGGAGCAGTGTTTAACCAACTCTTACAATAAGCCCATAGGAAGTTTTATTCTTACCAGAGGTTTACATGGTTGATTTTTTAAAGAACATAAAAGCAATTGCTAGAAATCTGAAATAAAACAGAAAGTGCTGGAAAACACTCTGCAGGTCATCCCAGCTCCTGTGCACAGACAGAAACAGAATGAATGTTTCAGCCCCTGATCTGTTCATGAGAACAGAGTTAATGTGCTATCATAACAAATGCCGAATCTTTTCAACAGAAATCTGCAGCAGATCAATCAGGATTTGAAACAAGAAGGAAGTGTAACATAAGAATGTGGGTATAATATTGTTTCTGGTGAAAGAAATAGAAGCTTGTCATTTGGGGTATTGTTCCAATTGGAAACAAGTGCAAGTTCTTTATCTCATGGTTCAGCATATGTCTACTTTTGTTCTCAGCAGATACGGACCTGGGCACAGTGAGGGAACAACTGAATTGTTTTTACAACATGAAAGAAATTGGTTTGGCCAGCAGCAAGAAAAACATGTGATGACTTGAGGATGCGTAGAAACGTAAGGAGAAGTGATTTTATGTGGGGATAAGGTCATTATGCATCTTCTTACATCATTATAACGTTCATTTACAGGACTTATTGTCAAAATATTTTAAATAATTTGAAACACTACCACATTTCAGTAGATTTACTAATAGAGAAAAAAATAAGATGGATGGTTACTAGATGTTTGGGACTTCACACTAAAAATTCGGAGAAGCATGAACAGTTCTCTTCAACTTTGCCTTTACATTTTATGAAACTCTTATTATCACCTCATCATCACCTCATGATCGCATCTTATTTATTAATTCAGGAACACATACATAGTTCCTATCCATAAAATTTTCCTTTCTAATCGGGTTTGTCATTATCCATTCAATTTTTGCACCCAATCTTGGTGATGAATCTTCTTATGTAAGTATGTAGTATGAAAAGGGCACCTACCCTTTGAGACATTACAGGGGAGTTGACTTAACTGCCCAGAGGCTGGTATCCCATCACCAAGTCACCCTTTATTTACCTGTGCACAGTACACTGGCTGTGACCAGCCAGCTTGGACTCAGTCTCCTGAACTGAGGAGATTCTAAATCCCCTGTTAATATTGGTCAGCCAGGGCTCCTGGTTGGTCCAGGTTAACAACCCCAACCAAGGATCTAATTGTCAATAAGTTCCACCTGGTTCCAATCATTACCAGAGAATAATCAAAAAGAAACAAAATAACGTTAGAAAGAAGAGCAGTAGTGAACCATATATCCTCTTCCAACTCCCACAGCTACCTAGAATACACCTCCTCCCACCCACCTTCCTGCAAAAATGCCATCCCCTATTCCCAATTCCTTCGCCTCCGCCGCATCTGCTCCCAGAATGAGGCATTCCACTCCCGTACATCTCAGACGTCCTCGTTTTTCAAGGACCGCAACTTCCCCCCCTCAGTGGTCGAGAACGCCCTCGACCGTGTCTCCCGCATTTCCCGCAACTCATCCCTCACACCCCGTCCCCGCAATAACAACCAAAAAAGAATCCCCCACGTCCTCACGTACCACGCCACCAACCTCCGGATCCAACGCATCATCCTCCGACACTTCCGCCATCTGCAATCCGACCCCACCACCAAAGACACATTTCCCTCCCCACCCTTATCTGCTTTCCGGAGGGACCACTCCCTCCGTGAGTCCCTTGTCCGCTCCACACTCCCCTCCAACCCAGCACTTTTCCCTGCAACCGCAGGAAGTGTTATACCTGCCCCCGCACCTCCTCCCTCACCCCCATCCAGGCCCCAAGAAGACTTTCCACATCAAGCAGATGTTCACCTGCACATCTGCTAATGTGGTATACTGCATCCGCTGTACCCGTTGTGGCCTCCTCTACATCGGGGAAACCAAACGGAGGCTTGGTGACCGCTTTGCAGAACAGCTACGCTCGGTTCGCAATAAACAACTGCACCTCCCAGTCGCGAACCATTTCAACTCCCCCTCCCATTCCTCAGACGACATGTCCATCCTGGGCCTCCTGCAGTGCCACAACGCTGCCACCCGAAGGTTGCAGGAACAGCAACTCATATTCCGCTTGGGAACCCTGCAGCCCAATGGTATCAATGTGGATTTCACAAGCTTCAAAATCTCCTCTCCCCCTACCGCATCCCAAAACCAGTCCAGCTCATCCCCACCTCCCTAACCTGTTCTTCCTCCCACCTATCCCCTCCTCCCACCTCAAACCGCACCCCCATTTCCTACCTACTAACCTCATCCCGCCCCCTTGACCTGTCCGTCCTCCCTGGACTGACCTATTTCCTCCCTACCTCCTGACCTACACTCACCTTTACTGGCTCCATTCCCACCTCTTTGACCTGTCTGTTTCCTCTCCACCTATCTTCTCCTCTATCCATCTTCTATCCGCCTCCCCCCTCTCCCTATTTATTTCAGAAACCCCTTCCCCTCCCCCATTTTTGATGAAAGGTCTAGTCCCAAAACATCAGCCTTCCTGCTCCTATGATGCTGCTTGGCCTGCTGTGTTCATCCAGCTCTACAACTTGTTATCCTCTTGAGCTTGATCTGTCATTCAATAAGTTCATGACTGCTTGGGTATTTGGCTCTATTTAATTTTCCTGCCTGTTCTTCACATCGCTTGACATTTCCACAATTCAAAGATCTACCTCAGCCTTGAGCACATTTAATGATTCAGCTTTGACAGCTCTCTGGAGTACAGATTTCCAAAGTTTCATTACTCTCTGGCAAAATAACTTCTTCTCAACCCTGTCTTAAATGAGTGACCCCTTACTAAGTACTTTACCTCAAGACTGCCCCTCAAGGGGACTGATAATAACTAACATTATAAGAATAAGTTATAAAAAGTGACAAACTGGACCTCCTTCAGATTTGAAAAGAGATTCCCAGGGAACTCTAAAGAGGTATGTAAGAATTTAATAGAATGGACAAAGTGAGCCTAGCACTCTATTTTTAGATATGCCTATGTAACAGACTCAGAATTGGAAAAGGCATATTTAGGACAGATATCAAAAAGTATCCGTATGTGTGGTGTGATCAACAGGCGGAACAATTTGCAAAGCTCCTTGAACCCTATTTCTTTGATGACCATTATATTCATCTGTGTTAATATCTTCTTTGGTTCAGTGGCCATTTTTGTTTGATTTTATTTCTGCAAAGCATTGTTTTGCCATATTAAAGGAGCTAAATAGATGAAAGTTGTTGTCGAAAAGTGGTTGAGATGAAAGTGCATGACTAATTTAAGAAAATGCAGTTTGTTATAATGGGGAGATGAAATGATTCTTATTCCAGATGAAGAAAATATAATGAAAAAATAGTGATTTTACTAGCCAAGCTATCTTGTGATCTAGAGCTTTACCTTGCTGAAGGTTCAAGGATCTAGTTCTGATCTGTTGTAATGCTCAATTGTGATTCTTCTTTCTGGTATGTGACTGAATATCTTAATCCTTTGCAACTAGAGACAAATTTACATGGCTACTATAGATATTGGGCAATGTTGCATTTACAAAATTGCCCTACAAGATGAAATGTCTTTCTAATACTTAATTATTATAAATAATTTTCATAAGGGCATATTCCTGGCAATGTCAGCATTTGTTACCCATCATTAATTGCCCTGAAATGAGTGTCTTGCTACGCCATTCACAATGCAGTGTGCCTGAAGTTATAACTAGGCCAGAACATGCAAGGACAGCAGCTTGGTAGCAAAGGGTTTTACAATAATCCAGTGGCTTCATGTTTATTATTAATTATAAGACTATCATTTTGTTCCAGATTTAATTAATTCAACTTAAATCCCTCCAACTACAATGGATTCGATATTTGAATTGTTAACCCATTAAGATTTCCACACTGCTGTGGCTGCCCTGCTGATCAATTGTGGCAACTCACTGAATTTTATAGAATCCCTACAGTGTAGAACTAGGCCATTCAGTCCATCAAGTCTACACCACCCCTGCGAAGAGCATCCCACACAAACTAACCTCCTCCCGCCCTATAATCCTGCATTTCCCATGGCTAATCCACCTAGCCTGCACATCATGGGGCAAATTAGCATGGCCAATCCGCCTGAGCTGCACATTTTTGGATTGTGGGAGGGAACCACAGCACCCAAAGGAAACCCACACAGACACGGGGAATATGTGCAAATTCTACACAGACAGTTACCCAACGCTCGAATCAAACCTGTGTCCCTGGCGCTGTGATGCAGCAATGTTAACCACTGAGCTATCATGCTGCCCCATGCCATTCACTTAAGCATAAGATTCAATGACTTTGTTCTGTAACAGTAGGTTTCCTGGTTGACTTAATTACTCCCTCAAAATGTGTCATAAATGGATGGAAATTTTTAATTTCACTCTGTCTTTAAAGGGCTGCTAATTTGGGAGATCCACGCTACTGTATTAATGGATGCTCACCTGTCTGATCAAATGTACGTTGTGGGAGTCTGGGGGATGGTGAGGTGATGAGGTGCAGAATTTCCTTGCCATCTGGTTTGATATAGCTGGCCTGGGAGTGTAGATCACAGGCATTCTGTGCTTAAAGTGGAAATATTTCACTTGTCAGTAAACATACTTGGATATTTTCAAAGTCACTTTACAACCAGCACTCAAAGCAATAACTGCGCAATATCCTGATTCATAGTATATTGCGTGCAATTGAATTTGATTTATGTTTTCTTTGTTTTCATGTTCGCAACACCATTTGTGAAAGTTGCTCATAAACTTAGTGTTAACTTGCATTAATCTAATAGCCGAATGTGCAGGGTTATAGTGCGTCAGCATAATAAACTGTCTCCTCCTGGGAAATGTACAGTTATCAATGCATTTGTGCATTTAAATCCCTTCCAAGTCTGTTAAGTCATAGTATTCCCTTTAGGGACTTAAGTAGGCTTTGAACAGCCATGTAGGAATAATAGATTCACTCCCACTTCATAAGGAGCACTTTGGAATGTACAGGCTTAACATTAAGCAGTAGATCTACAGGAATCACATTAACTGGCAGATTTCCTGAGGTGAGCAGCTTTTCTACTAAATCCCAATATCCTGATTTCATCCCTAACTGAAGAACCAAGGCATTTTGGTTTTGGGTTGAAATGAAACAGTGGGAGAAATGAAGTCCATTTTCCTTAACAAAGTCCCTACTAATGAGTAGATGTATGGAGATAATCACAGAGTAAAATACAATCCAAATTAAACAACTGAACATCTGCCAATAACCCATTTTGTGGTAATTCATAACAGTTTGGATGTTACTGAACATGAGGTTGGATTTTATTATTGTATTTTTCCCTTGCTGCTTCTTTTTTTGCAAATAAATAATTTATCTATCAATAGGGAGCACAATGCCATGAAGGAACATAAAAAAAAGGAGTCAAAGATAGACCGTAGCCTACTTGGCCATTCGATATCATCGTTGTTAATCTTTTGCCTCAACTCCATTTTTCCTACCATTCCCATGTCCAGGGATTGATTCTGTAAGAGATTAAAATCTGTATGTCCCAGCTTTAAATATATTCAATGATGGAGCATCTATGTGACATTCCGTCCAATTTTTCCTGTTGCTGTGTGGACCTCTAAGGCTCATGCATGTAGCAGAATCCTGAATAGGAAGTCAATGTGTATGAAGGTTGACAGGTATGGTGCATGGTGTGCCTGACCCTTTGTGTGGCTGCATGGCCACACGGCTATGTAGCTTAGAGAGAAATTTCTCTTCACCTCAATCCTAAATATTCATCCCTTATCCCAAAGCTATGGATAGAGAAGACAAGTCTAAAGATTAGCAACCATCTGAGGAAAAGTATTTCTCCTTATCTTGATCTGAAGTGGCATGCTCCCTCACCCCCTAACACCTACTCCCCAACCCCGAAACACCCACCCCCCCACCTTATTTTTAAATTCTGCCCCCTGGTTCTAGACTCCTCAACAAGCTCAAACGTCTTACCTGCACTTACCTTACCAATCACTGTAAAGTATTTTGTACGTTTCCATGAGATCAATTCTCATTCTTTGAAACTCCATAGAATACAGGCCTGGTTTGACCAACTTCTCTTCATAGAACAGTTTTGATGAACCTAGCAGAAACAACCTCTCAGTATCTACTTTCTTAAATCCCTTCATAGTCTTGCATGTTTAAATTAGATCACTACCATTATTCTAAACCTGAGGTCTATGTCCCTTAGCATAGGACAACTCTTCAAACTCAGGAACCAATCTCGTCAATGTTTCCTGTACTATCTACAAAACAAGTAGATCCTTCCTCAGATATGAAAACCAAAATAGTGTATATAATCCAGGTGTTGTCTTACTAAATTCTTATCAAATCTTAATGCAGATTCCTCGTTCTTGCCTTTCAGCCTCTTGTAACAAAGCACAACATGCCATTTGCCTCCATATTGCTTCTTGTACTCGTATGCTAACACCTTGCATTTCTTCTGAGAATGCCCAAATATCTTTGAACATCAATTCCAAAATTTCGCGACTTTTTTTTCTAACTGTTTTAGAAAAGTAAATAATATCATATTTTCCCACATTATACTTCATCTATCACTTGTTGCCCCAATCCCTAATTCCTTCCAGCCTAAGTATTTGTGTCCCTAGCACTAGTTACAGTGCCATAAGGATCAGTAACTTGAAAATGCCTAGTACATTCCTACTCAAAGCTGGATGTCCTTTGACCAATCTGCCATCGGTGCTAATATATTACTCTCCACTCCATGAATCTCTATCTTGCAGAGAACTTGGAAATGTGTTGAAACATATATTGATGGAAAAAGGAAACAAAATTAACAACAATCCAGATGCTGTTGATAAATTATAGCAGCAAATGTATATCAATTAAATTCTGCTGTAATGTCAGACTCAGAAACTACAGCAATCCAACTTTATAGCTGATATTGTCACAAGCACTCATTACTTAATCCTACAAAAAGGCGGAATTAAGGCAATAAAAAATTAGTTGGTTAATTGTAGTTCTTTGAAATAGATTTTTGTGGCTAGTTCTGATGTTGCAGGTTACCTTTATGATGTCAACGGTACCAGCAGGCTCTCAAACCAAAAACAAATCAATTAAATGAGATATTTGCATAAATAGTGAGTGCTTTGGACGTGATACCAATTCTAATGTTCGACTTTCATAATAAATAGTTGAGATAATTCTCATGTTGTGTTTACTTTTCAATTCTCTGCTGCTTTCTTGGGTGCCAGCTGTTCACAATACAGATCAATAATTTGGACTTTGGAATCAATGCAGTATTTCCAAACTTGCAGATGATACATAGCTAAGTGGGAATGTGTATTGTGAGGAAGATGCAAAGTGGTTTCAGGAGGATTTGGAGAGGCTTACTGAGTGGGCAAGAATATGGCAGATGGAATATATTGTAGGAAAATGTGAAGTTATCCACTTTGGTAGAATGAACAGATGTGCAGATTATTTCTTAAATGATGAGAGACTGGAAAGTGTGGAGACGCAAAGGGACTTGGGTATCCTTGTCAGTAGGTCGCTGGAGGCTAGCATGCAGGTGCAGCAAGCTATTACACAGGCTAATGGAATGTTAGCCTTTATTGCAAGAGGATTTGAGTACAGGACTAGTGAAGTTTTACTTAATTGTATAGAAGCTTGGTTAGGCTGAATCTAGAGCAGTTTTGATCCCTTACCTCAGGAAAGATATTATTGACACAAAGGGAGGGCAATAAAGGTTCACCAGACTGGCTCTTGGGACTGTCCTATGAAGAAAGATTGGCCGACCAGGCTTGTATTCTTTGGAGTTTCAAAGCATGAGAAGAGATCTCATTGAAACTTATAAAATATTTAAAGTTATTTTTAGGGTAGATGGAGGTAAAATGTTTCTCCAGTTGGAAAGTCTAGAACCAGGGACACAATTTAAAAATAAGGGGGATACCAATTTGGATAGATTGATTAAATTTATTGTCATGTGTACCGAAATAGTGAAAAGCTTTGTTTTCGAGCGGTATAGGCAGTTCACAGAAAGCAAAGGATACACAGATCAAAAAAATTTAGAGGCATACAGGTTGCATTACAGGTTACATTATTTGAGGCTAGAGTCTATTCAACAGTCTGATAACGGCCGGAAAGAAGCTGTTGCTGAACCTGATAGAGATTACTTTTACTCAGAGGATTGTAAATCTTTGAGATTCTCTGCTCCAAATGGTTGTGGAAGCTCATAATTTAAGCATATTAAAAACAGAAGTGATAGATTTCTGATTACCAATGGCATAAAGAGTTGTGGTAATCATGTGGGCAAAAGAATTTAAGTGTTTGATCAACCATCATGATAAATGGCAGAGTGAATGCAACGAGCTGAATGGTCTACTCCTGTTCTAATGTTCCCATGTTTCTATGCTCTTCTTTTATATATATATTAATTGTGGATTGTGGTACAGATGTCAGTGTCTCTCCATTCTTCATGTTCATTTTTTCTTTGCAAAGCTGTATTTCCTTACCTTTTGCTCCAATAAAGCAATTTTTAATGCACACAAAGGATAAAGATAACTGGGTCTCTGCCTTTTTATATTTGCCAGGATTTCTAGTGTTGCACAGATTGAGTTGTTTCTGCACTAGGTTAAGGGTTACATAGCAAGTCGTATAATAGAATGAAACATGAAGTAAAATAAATCGTCACTTATTAATATGGATGGATTCATAAATCTCTGATTTTATGACTAAACGGTGCACAACCCTGAATCCTGTCTGCCACAACTGAAGTGCGTTTCATTGGTATTCAGATTGTTTCCTGAGTGGGGTGCTCTTAGTGACATGTTCTTAGGCTCCTGCTTCATCAGCGGCATGACAGCTCATTGGCTATCCTAGGTCACAGGAGACCAAAAGGCATAATGCTAATATCTGTCCTTAAACCCCTGTAAACAGCAGAGATGGCACGGGTCCTGGGAGCAGGTGAAAATTCCACTTTCACAGTTACTATGTCCTCCCTCTCTTCCTTCTCCAGATGTTTAAATTTAATCAAGACCTTCCACCTGCTGATAGATGTCTCAATCCTGACACCCAACCTCTAAATACTTCCATAATCATCTGAAACAAAATACTATTGGACCAATTGACATCCATTTGATCAGATGTGAGGTCACAGTTTAGAATCTAATCCACAAGAAATTGCATCGGTTATAGAGCAGCACTCCTTCAGGGATACTTTGAAATTTCAGTTCAAATGTAAATCCTAGACGAGGATTTAAACCCACTATTTTGTTTCCTGAAAGGCAAGTGTGCGGAACACTGAGCTAAAGTATCATCAATGTCTTATAAGAGTCTAAAATGTTTAATGAGAAAATAGTAATAAATATTGCAAGTTATCTGCTGTGTTTAAAATAACTTTTAGTAACAAGCAACAGAAAAAAAAAACTTGTGCCCCATGTTTTAATCAACTTTAATCAATCTACAGAAACATTCATTCTATTAATTCATTCTTATAATTACTTGTAAAGTGACTTCATCTGAGTTAACTAATAGTTATCTAACAGCATCAAATAACACCTTCAGTGTAGATGAATGCACATTATATACTCAATGAATGAATTCTCACATCAGTGGCCCTTGGTTTCCAAACACACTAATAAGAAAATGAACTGCTAAAAAAGAATGCTTATTTCTTGTGAATCCATCATTCCCTTTATCTTCCTTTTTCTAAATATTCTCCCCCATGAGGTTTCTCATTTAGATGATTGCTGGAGCAATAGATTTGATAATAGAATGACTGACAGGCAGTGGCATTTTAATGAGAGAAGATAGATGATTTTAATGAGCACCCCACTCAGGAAACAATCTGAATACCAATGAAACGCACTTCAGTTGTGGCAGACTGGATTCAGGGTTGTGCACCGTTTAGTCATAAAATCAGAGATTTATGAATCCATCCATATTAATAAGTGACGATTTATTTTACTTCATGTTTCATTCTATTATACGACTTGCTATTAGCTATTTATTTGCTCTAAATGGCCTAAGCTACAATTGTGTCTGTTCCAATAATTCTATTGTGCTCACCCACACATTCCTTGATTGTGATTAAAATGTATAGCAAAGTAAGATTTCACATGTTCAAGTGGCTTATTGTGAAGCATCATTTAAGGTCTACTGTGAAAATCCTCTGGTAATCTGATAAAGCTTCAAGTAACTAAATTATTGTTTTAGCACCCACTTTGTAGAGACAGTGTGGGAACAATGTAGACAAGGCATTTCGCTCAGAAGGAATGTAGGAGTTTAATTACACTGATTCCATCTCATGAGAAAAGGTTTCATTTTTTGGCCCTGGCTTGGAATGGTTACTAGGTAGCCAGTATTCCTGGAACGCAGGCTGTTTAGTCGAATTTTTGCTAAGCCAGAGGGCATTCTGGACTGTTCTTATGATGAGACCTATGGAATGCTATACATCTTCCTGTTGGATGTCATTCATAGACCTTATCAGTGGGTACACTGCTACTTCAAGCCATTTAATTAATAACTGTCAGCTTGCAGCAATTTATCATTGGAAAACAGGAGGAGGGGAACGAGAATAAATACATGGCTAATAAGTTTGAAGAATTAATCATGAGATTTTGTCTGTCATTCAGATGTCTCTTTTTGAACTTCAAACACAAATGTAACCTTGTCTCATGCCTGAAAATAAATTATCTGACTTGTAAAGATAGACAATTGCAAATCGGTCATTGTATGTATCTCCTTAGTTCTGCTCAGCTCATTTCATGTTGCATTTTATTTTGCAGTAGTACAAGCAATTTATCTGTTCTTTTCTTAGAGCTGGAATCAGCCAGCCATCATAAAAACCATAGTTGCTGTAAGTTATTTCTGCTATCATCATATGAATTAATAGTTGTCAACCACAGGAATTCAATTCATGAAAGATGGATATTGTGTTGCCATACATCTCTTGCTTCTTCCACACACACTCACATTTGAATGTGTGAATGTTTAGAAACTCAACAATGATTGCAATGTGCTCAGGCACCTCCTGTTGTCTGTTATAATGTCCAAAGAAGTCAAAAAGTTATTGTACTTCTTCCACAAAGCCAGCTCCAACATTCTCATTCGGATTTTGAAATGATAATACTCAAAGTCAGGGAGTGAGGAGGGGTGATGAGTGAGAGCAATGTTATTATGTGAACAGCATAAGATGCTCTAAGTTGTTACTGTTAAGGCTTGTTGCATTGAAAGATCCAAGATCAAGTGAAACACCAAGTCACTGCCTTGCGCTCTTAGCCACTTTGAGCTAACATTTTCACAACTCCCCCCATCTTTAATTTCCGCTGTCTTCCAAAGAATCTAATTGAAAATCCGTGTCTTCCACTTCAAGTCCTGCTACGGCTAAGTGGCCCGTATCTCCACCATCTCCTTTAGCTATTCACTGCATCCACATAAGACAAATAGTAACAGCAGTTAAACTGTCAAATACAAACTTTGGTCTGTCCCAAATTAACTAATCTCAGCTGGCTAAAATTGGCATCATTGCAATACTCCCATTCACACCTAGGGGTGGCTGATTTGCACTCACTGTCCCAGGATTTGGACTTTTGGAATGCAGCCCTATGGGAAAGAGTGTGCGTTCATGTTGAATTTTCATTTGCATCAGTTGGAGAATGTTAAACACAATGATAGTCTTACGTGCATGCCAGAAACCTGACTGAAAACCTCCTTAAAATCCAAACTGCAATTTCACTGGCATTCTGTTTCCAAAGTCAAAGTCAATTGAATAAAATTTTAAAAAGGACAAAATGCAAAAGCAAGATACTACAGATGGACAAAAAACCATCAACCTGAAACATTAACTCTCTATCTCTCTCCACAAATGCAGCCCTGACCTGTGATTGTTCTATTTATTTTCTGTTTTTAAGTTTTAAAAAGGCAACATAAAACTGAACGCAAGGTGCGTTTTGGAATTTATGATCTCACAAAATTCCTGCAAGCAAATGGCACATAGATCAAACTTGCACAAATTGGATATGTTTGCTGCAAGAACACTAACAATCTGTACAGACGAACAGGAGATAGAATTTTTCTGAAGGGCAAGGTAAAAATTATTTAATTACCTCCTGTTTCAATATTGGCATGTTGGAAAAGGTTAGGAAGGAGTGAAACTTTATTCAGCCCCCCTAGGGAGATGTCTTTGCATTTAGAGCTGAGGATTGCAGATCTTCAGGGCCACACACATCCTGTTAATAATTTACTATGTTTTAAAATGTTATTTATACTTTACTATTGTATTCTAATTTTTCTAGGCTTCTTGTGTTCTTACTAAAGTTTTTTTTAAAAATTGAATTTCTTAAGAAATTACATTTATAAAGTTGTTACATATATTTTCATACATAACATGGAATCTTCACAGCTTCTGAACGATATGGGCATTGATGAGAAAGTTGATAGAATCACATGAGATTGGCAGTGAGGAGCTTCCTGCGTTGACAGCAAGATGTCCCATTTACCACCACATGTTGAACAGGGAGATGAGTTTGGGGGTGGTATGGGGTGTATTTGCATACGTTAGCATCCCCATTGTTACACCATCTGAATGATATGCACCTTCCCATTCTCTCACCCAGCATGTACAAATTAGACATCGATAATTCCCAATATGAAATTCAGGGTGATTACTTGGTGACTCTAGCTCACTATGTGATCCTCTGGACCTCAATCAGTCAACAATATCCCAAGGCACACTCTATTGCCATTGACCACATGCACTGCCATTCAGCAAAACCTCCAGGTCTCTGTTGACAAAGCAGGATGCCATCTACCCTCTGTTTGACAATGTCCAAGACCAATAAAATGAACTATGCAAGGCAACTGTATCCAGATTGTGAGCACTTGACCTTGTTTTAAAATTGACCGGGAGGTCCTAATACTCGCCTATATTTCTGCATCCGACAATGTAGTCGAGGAGAATACTGAGATACAGTCTATTAGACTAGACGGGATTGAGGTTCATAAGGAGGAGGTGTTAGCAATTCTGGAAGGTGTGAAAATAGATAAGTCCCCTGGGCCGGATGGGATTTATCCTAGGATTCTCTGGGAAGCTAGAGAGGAGATTGCAGAGCCTTTGGCTTTGATCTTTATGTCGTCATTGTCTTCAGGAATAGTGCCAGAAGACTGGAGACTAGCAAATGTTGTCCCCTTGTTCAAGAAGGGGAGTAGAGACAACCCTGGTAATTATAGACCAGTGAGCCTTACTTCGGTTGTGGGTAAAGTGTTGGAAAGGATTATAAGAGATAGGATTTATAATCATCTAGAAAGGAATAATTTGATTAGGGATAGTCAATACGGTTTTGTGAAGGGTAGGTCGTGCCTCACAAACCTTATTGAGTTCTTTGAGAAGGTGACCAAACAGGTGGATGAGGGTAAAGCGGTTGATGTGGTGTATTTGGATTTCAGTAAAGCGTTTGATAAAGTTCCCCATGGTAGGCTATTGCAGAAAATACGGAGGCATGGGATTGAGGGTGATTTAGCGGTTTGGATTAGAAATTGGCTAGCTGTAAGAAGACAGAGGGTGGTGGTTGATGGGAAATGTTCATCCTGGAGTTCAGTTACTAGTGGTGTACCTCAAGGATCTGTTTTGGGGCCACTGCTGTTTGTCATTTTTATAAATGACCTGGATGAGGGCGTAGAAGGATGGGTTAGTAAATTTGCGGATGACACCAAAGTTGGTGGAGTTGTGGATAGTGCGGAAGGATGTTGCAGGTTACAGAGGGACATAGATAAGCTGCAGAGCTGGGCTGAGAGGTGGCAAATGGAGTTTAATGCGGAAAAGTGTGAGGTAATTCACTTTGGAAGGAGTAACAGGAATACAGAGTACTGGGCTAATGGTAAGATTTTTGGTAGTGTGGATGAGCAGAGAGATCTCGGTGTCCATGTGCATAGATCACTGAAAGTTGCCACCCAGGTTGATAGCGTTGTTAAGAAGGCGTACAGTATGTTAGGTTTTATTGGTAGAGGGATTGAGTTTCGGAGCCATGAGGTCATGTTGCAGCTGTACAAAACTCTGGTGCGGCCGCACTTGGAGTACTGCGTACAGTTCTGGTCACCGCATTATAGGAAGGATGTGGAAGCATTGGAAAGGGTGCAGAGGAGATTTACCAGGATGTTGCCTGGTATGGAGGGAAGGTCTTATGAGGAAAGGCTGAGGGTTTTGAGGCTGTTTTCGTTAGAGAGAAGAAGGTTAAGAGGTGACTTGATAGAGACATAGAAGATGATCGGAGGATTAGATAGGGTGGACAGTGGGAGCCTTTTTCCTCGGATGGTGATGGCTAGCACTAGGAGACATAGCTTTAAATTGAGGGGTGATAGATATAGGACAGATGTCAGAGGTAGGTTCTTTACTCAGAGAGTAGTAAGGGCGTGGAATGCCCTGCCTGCAAAAATAGTAGACTCGCCAACTTTAAGGCCATTTAAATGGTCATTGGATAAACATATGGATGATAATGGAATAGTTTAGGTTAGATGGGCTTCAGATTGCTTTCACAGGTCGGCACAACATCGAGGGCCGAAGGGCCTGTACTGCGCTGTAATGTTCTATGTTCTATGTTCTAAGTGGGAGAATACAAGTGCGGCACCATAGGGGCATGGATCATTGTTAATTGTTAAAATAAGGCAAATTTAAGAAGATAGAGTGAGTAAGCTTGGTAGAGCTCGTTGGGAGAAATCCTCTATGAAACTCACCAATAATGGCAGCTGATCTGGTCTTAGTCAGCCCATAAGGTTACAAAACTACTACAATGCATCTGGAAGCATATTCAAATAAATCCTTGCCAGCAGTGCCCATATCCGATAAATGAATAAAAAAGACCACTCTACCCCAGACTCGCACCAACCAGTCAGCAGCTGACCAGTAAAACTTGTGCTTTCACCACACACTGGAGATGGAGATGAGTTAGCAACTAAAAATCAAAGATGCTTTCTGATTACCTCCTGCAATGGGAAAGTCCAGCCCCTGGAATTGGTTACTTTTGCCCCCTTGGTACTGATGGTTGTGTTATTTGAGTTGTGGCTTCTCATGATTTATTTGGCTTCATTCTTAATGAAGGGTATTATTGCATGGATAGTTAGTAGACGAAAGGTTAGAAATTGGAAACAAAATTTTTGAGTCACTGTTGTGTTCGAAATGATCATTTTATTGCATTTTATGAAAGAGCTCTGACTAATGTTGAATAAAGACATTAATCCATGGGGAAATGCATTTCAAACGGTAAACTAAAGAATTTAAAAGGCATGTACTAGCAGATTCATTACTAATCTCCCACAGACCAATTCAAACAAAATACATTTTTTAAAAATACAAACCAACAGTAAGCGTACATTTCACTAACTGACATTCCTGGCATGAAGTTTTGTCCTCTGGAACTGTACTTTTAAAATTTATGTACAGGATCCTCATGATTTTCCATCCACTGGTTCAATTTTTTGTGAAAAGCATGTGTACGATGGTGTGGTTGGAATGTAATATTATCAAATATGTGTACTCAGGTTGTTTTCTTATTTACTATATCTTCATTGTTGAGTGTTTTGTTACACTGTAAATGCTACTAAATGCTACAATATTCGTTATTTGCATCACAGATAAATGCTGCTAACATTAAGCTTTACATTTTTGATTCCTCATATGATCTGTTTCACTCTCTGCAGACCCGCACAATATTATGACCCAGATGTTGAAGACGAACTTTCCTTTGGCTGAATGTCAATGATACCAAAGTGATTCTTGTTGGCTCCTGCTAGTTCAGTATGTCTCAAGCTTCATTCCCCAAACTCCTTGCCTACTGTCACTGGGTTAAATCATGAGATCCGAAAACTAGCTTATGCTCTCGATCTCAAGAACTTCCTTCTCAGATCCATTCTATCATATAGACTACTTTCATGTATCTCAGGACACTGCCTTCTTTTATCTTTGCATCTCTCGCAGTGCTGCCATAATCCATGTGTCTGTCACAATAAAGAACTATCTCACTCATGCGATCCTGGCCAAACATTATCTATCACAACACACAACTCTTGCAGAAAATTCTGGCCGGCACTTTCTGCCCATACAAAGTCCTGCACTGTCTTCATCCTTGGCCTATCCAAGCTCCCTTTTGCCCTGCAAGTTGAGCTGAAGACACAATCATTTATCGAAGCTTCTCACTATTACCACAACAACCTTGAACTGTACATCCTGACATACACTATTCACCCCACTTTATAGCATGTTTCCTGCTACTACACTTTTAGCCAGTGCCCTTTGGAAGTATCTTTTATCTTGAATCTTTGCCTTCAAAAGAATTGTAAAAATCCTGAGATTTCTCTGGGCTGACAATATCCTGTCCCATTTTTCACTTCCCTTTCTGTTTTAGATTCCACTTTTTCTTTGTCCATCTCACAAAATGTTTTGAAATATCTCTTTGTACAGGAGATTAAATATTGAGAAAAATAAATGAAACTAACGAATAAAATGTGCTCCTTAAATATTTGAACTTCTGCAGCTACAGACAATGCTACACAGAGCAGAATTTATGTACACTCTGTTCTTAGCTCTCTGAGAATTAAGTTTGATGAAATAACAAGCCAGTAACATACTTTCAGTGCAACTGGAATCAGAGCCTGAAACAACTGGGATTAGTAGCGACATGATTCTAGCTTGGTAGCCTAGAGGAAAGTCAGTACTATGGTGTGACTGCAGCTAGGTTGTTGCTTCAGGTGTGTCAAGTCAAAATATTGGCTGAAAGCCATTAATCTTACTTCTCAAATGGTGCATTGTTAATTCATTTGCAATCTAAAGAACCCTATTTTCTGTTTGGGGCAATGAGATTCACTATCCATTTTCAGGTTCTGAAAAGCAGGCAGATTTTAACTTTCAATGCTGGTGGAATTTAGGTAGTGATGGGATTATTGCATAAGCAGACCAGCTCACTACGCTGTATGAGTAGCTGCTCATGATGGAGATTGTTGCTACCATCCTCTCTGAATGTTGGAAACTACGGGGCCTGATTGGTCTAGTTTGGCTGAAGTTATAATGAAATGACAAACATTATACAGAGACTTTAAGGAGGAACTGGATGTTAGGTCTCACTTTTTTGAGATTCAAAGCTGTTCAGTCCAAAAGTTCATATGCAAATTGTATAGTGTTTATGACTCTCAGTATTTCAGACCCTTAGGCAGTGGTGATCAGCTGTTGGGCTTCTATGAAAATTGGGCAGGTTGTATCATGAATAACCATTCAATTTCTGCCACTGTTAAAGAATAGACATGGAATTACAAAGTAGAGACTATTTAATGAATAAATGTCATATTTGAAACTATACTAGATACAGTTATTACTCCTGTTTTCAAAGCATAATTGCTATGAAACATTGGATGGCAACACTAATGATCAACTTGGCTACTACCTTTACCCCTCCTAGACCAATGTCTAGGTCTGCGATGTCAACTAAAATCACCATAGTCTTCCCAGACCATAAGGCAGCTCCCTCACTGGAGAGAGATGACTCCTGGTGGTTTAACCTGAGGGTCACCAAGCCTCAGGCAATGGGAGAGGTTAAGAAGACGTGTCCTTCATGGTAAACTCAGCTGGTGCAGGAATTGAACCCACACTGTTGGCATTAGTCTGCATCACAAACCAGCTGTCCAAGCTAATCGTCATCCTCCATGCCATTTACACATTACAGCACACCTGCCACTGCAGCAAGTGTGACTCACTGACTCAATAAGATATTGAATCAAATGACTTTTACATCTACTATTATGCATTTGTTTGCAAACTAAGCCATCTGGGAGGCTTAGAACCTTATGAGGGAATGTGATTATTAGTGCTTTTCATTTTCAGGACAAGCCACTAATAAGTAAGCAGAACCTATCGTGGGGCTATGGTATTGAACAGTTGCAGCATTATATCACATAAACGTTACAGTCAGAAATTTGAAGGAAATGCCGAGGTTGATTTCACATGGGACTCAATGAATCGAAATTACCTATTTCTGAGCTCTCTGTGGTTTTGCAGTTTGGAAACCTCAGAGCTCTGATTCCAATCAAGGTTTGGCTGTCTTTAACTGGTGTCTCCATAACTCACAGTTTTAATAACTTAGGCCAATTTAGAACAGCTGAACACTGATTAGAATCAAACCCACGACGCCATATGACTTGAAAAAGGAAGTTTTATTGGAAACAAACAGAATTTAAACAAGAAACACATTTTTTATGCATTTAGGATTAAAGCATTTAATGCAGCATTAGAGACAGGAATTGATCAATTGCAATCCAAAAATCCCAATATGTATACCTAGGCCAATCCTTAAGAATATATTAAAAGTCAGTGATGAGAAAAAAGCTATTCGTCACATGTAAAACCTGGGGAAACATTAACTGTTCCATCACAAGTTAATTTTGGGCTAGGTGTACAGTCTAAGAATGGTCAGTTTCCTTTTGGAAGTTTTAAAGAAAACAATTCAGTTTTTGAGAAAAAAAGTGCTGAGATTGTGATGGATGCTATGCTGAACGACTTTGAATCTTTGACACTTAATTGCATGAAAATGTTTTGTTTGCAACCACAAGCTATCATCACAACATGTAACAATGGGATGAATTAAATACTGAGAGCAGGTTCCCCACACCCCTGCATGAAGGTCTGGGTGAGTGTATCTCCGTTTAGCCGATTGCAACATGTTAATTATTAGGTGACAGTCCTTTAATTAGCATGAGGCGAGACTCCAGGACAATGTCTGCTTCAGAGAGCTGCCAGCCTACTGCAAGCCAGCACTGTTGCATCCTGGCAGTGCCAATGGGAGCACTGACCGCTGCTGATACTACAGAAAAGCCAGATAGTTAGCACTCAGTGATGGTCTTGGTTTCAGGTATGTTCACCATCTTGCTGGTGCCAGCCTGACAGGGCAGGGTGGAAGGATGAATGCGGAGAGGAAAAACTACAAGCACAGACCTCTGATTGGCCTGAGATATCGCTGTGGCATGGGGGACCCCTCACTTTAACTGGCCAGCCATCTCCAGGGGTTAAGCTTGCCAGGCTGAGTGCCAGCCTCTCCCACCATTAGAGCAGCAAAAGCAGGATGAGGCATTAATTGGGCATTAGTTTTCCAGTTAAAGGCCTCAATTGGGCCACAGGCAGTTGACCCACCTGACACCTCTCTTGCCATGCCTAAAATCACAGTGTGGGCAGAGGTGAAGCAGCTGACAGTGACCAGGCTGCCGATGGCACAGGATCCTAATCTGCAGGCCCACCCAACTGTTTTCCCACCTGCAGTGGCCCGTAAGATTAGGTTCGATATTTTGTCAAGGAATAGAGCATAAAAGTAGGGAAGTGTTGCTGCAACCGTGCAATGCATTAGTGAGACCGTACCTAGAATATTACGTACAGTTTTGGACCCCTTATTTGAAGAGGAGTGTAGTTGCATTGAAGGCTGTTCAGAAGAGATTCACCAAATTTAATCCAGAAGTTTTGGGTTTGTTTTATAAAGAGATTGAGCAGTTTAGTCCTATACTGTTTGGAATATAGAAGCATGAGAGGAAATCTAATTGAAGTATATAAGTTGCTGAAGGGGACTAACAAAGTAGATGTAAGTAGAATGTTTCCTCTTGTGGATCAATCTAGAACGAGAGGTCATAGTTTTCAGATAAGGGGTATCAGATTTAAAACAGAGATGGAGATAAAATACTTATTTCAAAGTGTTCAGTTTCTGTTCACTTTAAAAGGGAGGAGTTCACATCCTCACAGTGTGATGAATGTGGAGCAGATTTTTAAGTAATAACAGGTTGAAAGGTCATGAGGAGCGGACACGAAAATGGAATTGAAGTCATGATGGTATCAGCCATGATTGTATTGAATGGCAAAGCAGACTCAAGGGGCTGAATTTTCTACACCTGCTCTTAGTTCTTACATTCTTAAATTGAATGGTAGAAAATGTTGGATGGTGGAAATGCAGTGTCCTGGAATTTGCATTGAAGAAGCATTACGCATGGTTTTCTGCAACTCTCATATTTCTTGTCTTCAAACATACAATGGAAGTTGCAATGAAATGTATCATCATGTCTCTTGCACTTGACTGCAATGCAATGGAAGGATGAGCAAGTTTCGCAGTTCACATCTTTGCTCAAACACCAAATGGTGCCAAACAATACTTCAGTGAGACAACCTTTAAAATCAGGGTTCTTTCTAGTGCAAATTCTACCAGGAATAGAACACATATTTGTATCTATAATTCTCTGCAGCATGAAACTCAACATGGGAAGTGAAGTGGGACTGAAAGGAACACAGGCATTTCCATATGGTACTGAAATGAGCTCTTGGAATGAATCACTTTGTGATACTTATATCGTCATTCCTGGTCATATCAACATATCGTCCTGAGGTCATGAAGTAATTGAAGGGAAGAGTCAAACGAGTTTTCCGAGTGAGCAAGCTTGAGGGAGAGTTAATGGCATAAGTGGATTCAAGGTTCAGGACATTTATTAACTTACTTAGAGTCATAGATCTGTACAGCATGGAAACTGATCCTTCGGTCCAACTTGTCCATGCCAATCAGATATCTCAAATTAATCTAGTCCCATTTGTCAGCATATGGCCTATGTCCCTCTAAACCCTTCCTATTCATATACCCATCCAGATGCCTTTTAAATATTGTAATTGTACCAGCTTCTAGCACTTCCTCTGGCAGCTCATTCCATACTTGCACCACCGTCTGTGTGAAAAAGTTACCCCTTAGGTCCCATTTAAATCTTTCCCCTCTCACCTTAACCCTATGACCTCTAGTTTTGGACTCCATTACCCTGGTGGAAAAGAACTTGGCTATTCACCCTATCTATGCCCCTTGTGATTTTATCCTGTTCTTTTAACATAAGCTCCTGTGGCACAGTGGGCAGTGCTCTACCTCCGATCTAGAAACTCTAGGTTTGAGTCACAATGCCCAGAGCCTATTGCGTAAAGGGACACATTTATAATGAAGCCTAACAGCTTGTGTATCTGTCAAACCCTTCTCACAGGTGGTAAAAGTAGAGGAGATTCCTGGTCACTGAGGTGATGGCAAGAATTTTGAGGCCTTTAGCATCATAGTCTATAGTTCCAGACTACAACATGCATGTAAGAGTGCATGTTGCCACAGCAACTTGGCCTGCTTAAGTGAACCATAGCACACCACTGCATCACTCTTTTCAACAAAGCTGTCACTACGTGCTTCAGTCAGCTGCCTCAAACTTAAAAAAATTGCACAGCCTTGAAATCTCTTCGCAATTTTAGACAGGGAAAACTCCCAGAGAGGATAAAGACTGAAAATTGATGCTTTTTAAAAATAAAATATGTACATATAATAGCTTTAAAACGTAACTCTGCCATGGCATAAGTAATCATAATTCAAAGAAACCAATTTTGCACTAATTTTCAGTCAGCAGCTACTATACTGTTAGAAAAAGTGACGTTTTAAGGGTTTACTGGGGGGCTTTATTGCTAGCACATTTGGAATGTAAGAACTGTTATGGCTAAAGGCTTATTCACTTCAAAGGAATTGAAAACATTAGAATGTAGGTGGGAAATCACAAGAAAGATTGACAGTTACATTTTTGTTTCACTGGAATGTCAGACCAGTGAAAATATATACCATCACTCGCCAGACAGTAATACAAAGAAAAGGCTGTACTTGAACGGAAGGACCCACCCAAGTTTGAACTGCATTCACTTCTAAAAAGGATGTTATTACTTAATGTGTTTGAGTGGAAATGATAAAAAATAGTTTAATGTATGTCAACAACCTGCCATTATCAAGCTATGCATTGAGCATTTACATGGGTGGTCTTTTATGTAACAGACTGTCAACACTGGAGCAGAATTACTTAGGTATTGTGTGCAGAATGGAGCGTATATATTCAGTAAAAGTATAAATAAGGAAAGAAAATATCAATGTGCCAATCCCCTGTTGATAGTACTTATATAGAAGAATCAAACTTTGAAATTTTGGCATGGGAGTCTAATCAATCAACACATTCAGCTTAAACTCTTTTTCCAATTTGAGCAAACATGTTGGCCATTTTTTTTTGCTTTGGCAGGGTATCTAACAGAGCCTGCAGTTGGTTAGACTTGCCTTTGCATGTTTAGGATTTGAAATATTTCGCATGGTAGGTTACTGGAAATGAGAACTGCTAATGTCGCAGTGAGGGAAATGGGATTCTGGGATCTATGTGAACAGGGCAAGCGATGAGCATCTCTTTAATCTGTTTGATCGAAGGATTATAAAGTTAACAGTATAAGGACTGAGAAGGAATTGTAATTTAAATCAGGTGAACTCGCTGTTAAGTCAGAGACAGAAAGGAATAAAAACTAAGGAACTAAAGAAAGTTTGGGTTTGGAATCAGAAAGAGAGGCAGAAAGGAAAAAGTTTAAAAAGTCAGAAGATTTAACATTATAACTTGTAAAATATCCAACAACTGAAGGCTTTACACTTTTAATGTTAATTTTCAATGTTAGAGAGGTTTATTGACTGTCCATAACACTGACAGAAGAGTTTTTTGACTGAAAATATTGGCAAATTTACTTCACATCAGATGCTTCAAGAAGCTTCAATAGTCGTCATAACCCAGTACCATTTTGAATAATTTAAGAATAAAAAGGATATAAGATATAACTGAAAGAGTGTCCCGAGTCATGAGTCAGCTCACCAACAACACCTGTGCCGCCACCCCTCCTCCACCACTTCAACGCTGCCTGCGCGGGACTCACCGACGTAGGTGTCACCACTCTTCAGGCACCATCTCTTCACCGCTGAGCTCACCTCACCAAGGTCACAGCCAATCCCGATGCTGGGTCCTGTGCTGAGCCCACACTCACCCAGTTACCAGGAATCCCTGGCTCCGCTGCTGCCTTGATGCCAGGAGTCGTGGCTCCAGGTATACCAAGCTGCTGCCACTCACCAATTGGGGGGGAGTGATGGCCTAGTAGTATTATCGCTGGACTGTCAATCCAGGGACCCAGATAAGGTTCTGGGGACCTGGGTTTGAATCCCGCCGTGGCAGATGGAGGAATTTTAATTCAACACATATCTGGAATTAAGAGTCTAGTGATGACAGAGAATCCATCATTGATTGTCATTAAAAACCCATCTGGTTCACTAATGTCCTTTAGGGAAGGAAACTGCCATCCTTACTTGGTCTGGCCTACATGTGACTCCAGACCCATAGCAATGTGGTTAACTCTTAACTGTCATCTGGGCAATGATGGATGGGCACTAAATGCTGGCCTAGCCAGTGATGCCCTCATCCCGTGAATAAATTAAAAAAAAATGTCAGGAGTCCCCACTCTGGGCCTATTGATACCAGGAATTGCTGGCTCCACTGCCAGGCCAGGACCCTGCTGCCACACTAAGTGTCCCAATCCAACCGCCATCCTCCTCTGAGATGTCGCCTTGTTGGCGCCGCCATCTTGAAAAGTCAGCTGCCACTTCTGTTCGCTGGAAGAGCTTTGCCGCTGCTGCCACGACCAGCCCCCGAATGCTGGGAAGACAACCCTGTTGCTGTTGCCACCCCCTCCAGTTGCCGTGAGTAGCCGCATCCACCACCACCACTGCCGACTGCCCGGAGGAACTGCCATTCTGCGCAGGGCCTGCTCGAGCTGCCACTAATGCCAAATTCTCCGCTGCAAAAGACTCCAAAGAAAAGAAGAATGAAAGAAAAACGTGAAAGAAAATGAGCAGAAGTAAAAAGAAAGAAGGAAAAAAAGAAAATAAAACATGTGGGAGTGGCTGAACCCTGGGCAACAGCCTACATGCTGCCTTGCTGCTCTGCCGCCATCTTGAATCTGTGGTCTAATTTATGTGTTACAACAGTGTGAAAATTAACTCGAAGTAACATATTTCCATACTTACAAACAAGCTGCCTTTACAAAAAAAAACTTTCTTAAATTGCAGAATTATTTCTACAGAATAAAATGTTTTTCAAAGAGTTGGTATAATTTCCTGCTGGTCTAGTTATTGCTGAAAAAGTTAATTGTAAGTACTGGTGTAATGAGCTAAGTTTTAGATATCTTTGCCAGCTAAAGATCACGGGTTAAATTCTGTAGCTTTAAGACAAAAAGGTCCTATCCACATCTGTATAAGTATTTTCAGGTAGAACTCCCCACTATGTCTAGGAACAGCTGCTGAATCTGTGCCTAATTCCAGGGAAGGAGCCATCACTGTTTTGCAGGTGGTGAGCCATTGGCACCTGTAGGCATACATCAGTGCTATTTGCTCCAGCATTAATACAAAATCATTCAGATAATTGCTGGTCAGGTCATACATCAAGGAACAATTGAAGAGCCTGTTTTCTCAATCTTCTGCCTTCAGACATTAAACCTGATGGATGGACAAGGTAATTTGTGATCTCTAAAGACCCCTCCAGAGCTTGTGCCCTCTGTCAACTAGATTGACCTTGATTGAGGCTCATCGATGGTAAAGAATTCAGAAATCCAAGAGTCCTTTCAAAACTATTCTGGACATGTCTCTCCTATTGACATTTATTCAGTGCCACCTCCCCTCTTCAGAATGTTGTACATATTCTTAACTGAGATGGATCCAAGTGTAACCAGGCCCTTTCAAAATTATTGGCCTGCCCAGCCCCCCAGGCAGAAGTTAGCAATACAGATTGAAATATAGAGACTGGACCCTACAGCATGTGTCTTTTGGCCTTGATAGGTTTCCCACCTAACATTCAGCCTGATGGACAAGTTTGGCTTCCAATCCAGTGGAAAGGCCTCTGGAGCAGCTGATGCACCTGATTCCTGACCTCAGGGTATGGGATTTGCCAGGAAAGGGGAAGGGGGCTGGTTCAATCCCAAGGAGATAGCAACAACTGCAGATGCTGGAGTCAGAGATAACACCGTGTGGAGCTGGAGGAACGCAACAGGACAGGCAGCATCAAAGGAGCAGGAAAATTGACGTTTCAAGTCAGGACCCTTCTTCAGAAATGGGGAGGGGGAAAGGAGCTCGGAAATATATACAGGGAGGAGGAGTGAGGCTGTGGAAAGTAGGTGGGATGGTGATAGGTGAGTGCAAGTAAGGGAGTGGTGGGGATTGGTCAGTGACGTAGGGGGGCAAATAGGCAGAAGAGAAGGTGGACAGGTTGTGTCAAGTCAAGGAGGCAGGGATGAGAAGGAGGGTTGGACATGGGATGAGGATGGGGGTGGGGAGATTTTAAAACTAGTGAAATCCATGTTTAGGCCATTGGGCTGTAGCCTCCCAAGGCAAAATATGAGGTGATGCTCCTCTGCCTGCCTCTTCATAGGAGACATGGAACAGTCCCTGTTCCGCTGCTACACTGGCACTATCCCCCACCTTTTCCACTGCTACATCGATGACTGTATCAGTGCTGCCTCATGCTCCCACAAGGAGTTTGAACAGTTCATCAACTTTACTAACACCTTTCACCCCAACCTCAAATTCACCTGGACCATCTTTGACACCTCCATCCCCTTCCTAGATCTCTCTGTCTCCATCTCTGGTGGCCGCCTCAAAACATCATCTATTTCAAGCTCACTGACTCCCACAACTACCTGGACCTAAACTTACACCTCCTCTCACCCACCCTCCTGCAAGAATGCGATCCCCTACTCCCAATTCCCCTGCCTCTGCTGCATCTGCTCCTAAGATGGGGCGTTCCACTCCCACACATCCCAGATGTCCTCCTATTTCAAGGACCGTAACCCCCACCCCACAGTGATCGAAAATTTCCTCAACCACATCTCTTGCGTTTCCCGCACCTCTGCCCTCACATCCCCTGCCCCCCAACAAAAATAAAGACAGAATCCCCCTTATCCTCACATATCACCCCACCAACCTCCACATCCAACGTATCATTCTCCGCCACTTCCACCACCTACAATCCGACCCCACAACCAAAGATATATTTCCGTCCCCATCCCCTTCTGCCTTTCGTAGGGACCGCTCTCTCCGTGACTCCCTTGTCCACTCCACACACCCCACCAACGCTGGGTACCTTTCCCTGCAACCACAGGAAGTGCTACACCTGCCTCACCTCCCTCACCTCCATCCAAGGCCCAAAACAAACCTTCCACATTAGACAGGGGTTCACTTGCACATCCGTCAACTTGGTCGACTGCATCCACTGATCCCAATGTGGCCTCCTCTACATTGGCGAGACCAAGCGGAGGCTCAGAGACTGCTTTGTAGAGCATCTGTGCTCTGCACGCAACAAATGACAAACCCCTCCAGTCGCCAACCATTTTAACTCCCCCTCCCACTCCCTGGGTGACATGTCCACCTGGGCATCCTGCAGTGTCACAATGACACCACCCGCAAACTGGAGGAGTAGCACCTTATATTCCACCTTGGGCGCCTACAGCCCAATGGCCTAAACATGGACTTTACCAGTTTTAAAATCTCCCTACCCCCCTGCCTTCATCCCATGGCCAACCTTCCCCCTCATCCCTGCCTCCTTGACCTGGCACAACGTGTCCATCTTCTCTCCCACCTATCCACCCCTCCCACCTCACTGACCAATTCCCACCACTCCCGACCTGCACTCACCTATCACCATCCCACCTACCTTCCCCAGCCCCACCCCTCCTCTCTCTATTTATTTCTGAGCTCCTTTCTCCCTCCCAGTTTCTGAAGAAGGGTCCCGACCCGAAACATCAACTTTCCTGCGCCTCTGATGCCACCTTGGCTCCTGTGCTCCTCCAGTTCCACACTGTGTTATCTTTTGTTCAATCCTAATCCTGCTCGGGATGATTTGCTCTTGCAGGGACAGGATGAGGGAGATGTGAATGGTGGAGTCTAGTTCCCAACCTCTTTATAGGAGAGAGGTTGATGACAGAAAGGGAGCGTGGTAGGTTCAGAAACAGTATGAGGAATCATTGTTAACACAGTGTGGAGCTGGAGGAACAATCTGCACCTCTGATGCTGCCTGGCCTGCTGTGTTTCTCCAGCTCCGCAATGTGTTTTCTCTGACTCCAGCATCTGCAGTTCTTTCTATCTCTGAGGAATCATTGTCACTCCTTTTAACCTACAAACAGAGCTGTAAAGGGTTTTACCTTCTCCCTGAGGAAAAGCTGTCCTCACTTTGCTTCAACAGTCGAGTGTCTTGAGATATGGGAAGCCCAATGTATTGAAGTCAAATCTACAAAGCAGGTTAACAGGCTTCTGGCCTCTTTAACATGTTCAAAATGTCAATGCATCTCCTAAGAGTGGGTTGGCTCTCTGCCCCTTATGCTGCCTTTATAAAACCTACCAGTCAGTGCTTGGAGCTGGCTTCCTGACACGTTCAGAACTTTTTCCAATGTAACCCCCACTGTCACACCCAATCTCACCTGCATTAAATGTCTCCAAAAGAGAGGTCAAGTCTTCTCTGCTGTGTTTTACTATGATTGCAGCATAAGCATGATACAACATTATGTCAGGAAAGTTGGTCTCTAAGGAACTGGACATGAGGCAGGTCTGTATTACAGGCAGCCAATGTAAATCTTAGTGCTTACACCTGATGAATTTTAACTTGCTGGACTCTGGAAGCTCGAAAGCCCAAGATGTTGGGGATGGGGGCAGATTCCCGAGGGATTTTTCTGAATTGGCCTTTTTGCACTTCTCAGGGGAACAAATAGTTGGGGGTCAGTGATATATTGGGTCTGTGATATGGTATGGTTTGCACCATCTTTGAAAAAAGATGGACATTCCCACACATTCCTTTCAGATGTTGATGTGTCTTTTATTAAAAATAACTCAATGCAACCGAGGAATCCATAGTTGCAGAAAAACTGTACATAGTGAAACATCATTAACGTTTACAAGGTTTATTGTTTTAAAGAGCATTGCTGTTCCCAGTGTGATCAATGTATATCGATGATACAATTGCTGAAGAGAAAGCTTTGCCAGTTTGAGATTTTATGGCAGCAACAAAAGCTAAAAGCAATAAAACAGTTCAAAACTGTGGTGAAATAGTTAATGAGTAGAATAATCAGAGCTGCACTTACTTTTAATGGTGAGACACTGTAGGCTGACCCTTGTAGAAAGTAAAGGGTGAAATATCTAGCATAAAAATAATAATGCAGCAGTAGGTCAAGAATTCTTTTCTAACCATTTTTTTCCTTGAATAGCTTGGCATAATACAACGGCTGATTAATTGTAATGTTTTTATAATATGGTGCCTTCAGCCAGATGGGGAATCTAGCTTTGCATGGAAATGAATACAATGAGGGGCATTAGGCCATGGGAATGCAGTGATAGCAGCCTCCTGTCTAGCCACAACCAACTACCAGCAAAATTTCAAGCACACACTCAATCAAGCCGGCTGTTTTAAAGCTGTGAAGTTTACTGACAGTGAGCCTTCTTCTTTACCTAAAGGAGAGATGCAAGAGAAAGTGGCTCATGCAAGACTAGCCAAACTAATCAGTGTAATATTTACATCTGCAAATTTAAAAACTACAGCCAAAGACTCCACATTATTTTGGGAAAATAGCTGGAATCTTGTGCTGCTACCGGCAATGGGAAATGAGGCAGTCGGCCGCATTTAATTATGCGGGTGTTGAAAGGTCAGCTTTTTGATGACAGGATGAAATTAGGGAATTGTGATTGCATTGGTTTGAAGCGGTATCAAGATTCCCAACAGTAAATGGCGGGAATCTATTTTTAATTCGTTGCCATGTCGCGTGTGCTCACTAAAACACCATTTCGCCAGATTAAATGAAGCCTTTAAAATTAAACTCTGCACCACGTTCCTTCAGATTGATGGCTGGTTAAGGATGGCATGCAGCAGACAAGATAGCTTTCCTGGGGGATTTGGGCTGAATAGGAGCTGTGTTTATTTTATGTCCTGCTTTATTGAACCACAGGAGAAGAGGCTTCGGTGCATTGAGATTTGGCGGAGGTAGTGTAAGGAGATGGCTGACTGAGGGAGGGAGGAAGGGAGATAAATGGTACTCTCTGTGCACACAAGATTTGGGCATGGCTGACTGAGGGAGGGGAGATGGATCACAGTGGACTTGCAAGGGCTTATGGAGGTCAGAGGCAGGAAGCTGAAATCAACAACTATGGAGGGGGCGGAGGTCAAGCATCATCAACACGAGACCCAATGTTATAAAACAAAGGTTAATTGTGAGGTTCTGAGACTCAAGGGTATAGAGGCCAGATCCAGGGTGATGGAGGGAAGTTCAATGATGCTGGATTTTAGGTCAAGGGAGCTGTGGCTGGGGTGCACATTAATGGTGACAGGGGATAGCTGTAGGGTGATTGAAGGTTGAGGGTAATGGTGGATAACTCAAGTGTCAATAAAGGCAGGGAAAGGGTGGTGCAGCAATGGCCAAGACCGATGAAAGAAACGTCAAAGATAACCACGGAAGGGAGCGAGTTGAAGTGTTCCAGCTCCAAGGTCGATGTCAGAGTGTTAAGGCACAGTACTATAGCAACATAAAGAGATCTTCAGAACAGTGTGTGCATGGGTGCACAAAGTATAAGGCCCCCCATTAGTCACAAGTCCTCAAGTTCTCAAGAGCTGGGTCATAAGACAAGGCTGATCAAATTTTACAGTCATAAAGGTCTATAGCACAATAAATGCCTTTTGGCCCATCAAGTCTACGCCAGTCAAAAACAACCACCCAACTATTCCATTCCCTCTTGCAAGCATGTAGCCCACAGCCTTGTATGCCTAGGCATCATTAGTGGTCATGTAGCCACTTCTTAAATATTAGGTTTCTACTTCTACCACCCTTACAGGCAGTGAGTTCCAGATACCTACCAACCACTGTGTGGAAGAAAATTCCTCACATCCCTGCAAAATCTCCTGCATCTTACCTTAAATCTATGTCCCCTGGTCATCGATCTCTCCAGCAAGGGAAATAGTTTCTTCCTGTCTTATCTCTTGATACCCCACAGAATTTTATATGTCCCCAATCATATCACCCCTCAGCCTCCTGAACCCAGTCCGTCCAAGCTTACTTCATAACCAAAACTCTCCAGCCCAGGCAAAATCCTGATAAATCTCCTCTGCATCATCTTCAGTGCAATCACATCCCTCCTATAATGTGGTCTTTGCTCAGTTTGTGTCTGCAGTTCTCCTCAGGCCATCCTTCATCCATGGTGCACCTGGAGAGCAACAGACAAAGGGTGATCCAGGGCATGGCAAAGCAATGAGGAGAAAATTAACAAGGGGAGTCAGCAGAGGTCAGGCAACTGGGAAGCAGGGGGCCCCGAGACATCGACCATTGGAATGTAATCAAGGATACCACAGGTGAACTATATGTCTGCAAATGTCACAAAGGTAGTGTTTCAGATGTCTGAAAATATCAAGGGATTTAGATACTCACATACGTTAATTGCTTCAGGGTGGTCTTTGTTCCCACGGACTTGTTTAATGCTATGTTTAATGCTGTGCTAGTAGCTGTAACACTGACTGTGGCATTCATTTTTTATCCTGCTGGATTGTTCCAGGACTCCCCCAGGGCTATGCATGGCATCTTGCAGTCAGCCACTCATGGACGCAGCAGGGAGGTACTGATGACTTGTTCTGAAAAGCTGATGAATTTGTGAGATTCACTGCAGACCCTGAGAGACAGTCAGCCAGAGCTGTGGGTCTCAGTACCATCACTGGGTTTCCACAGGTACAGGGGCAACTGATTGCACATGTGTCAGGCTACAAGCTCCCCAGGAGCTGCCTTAAACTAAAAGGGCTCACTGTCTCAATGTGCAGCTGGAATGACCACTGAAACAGAATCCTTGTATAATTTCAGTCACTCTCAGCAAACAAACTGTTTGCCATCCCTTAGCAGCTGGAGGGACAGCTCCTTGGGAACAAGGGATAGCACCTGAAGAACTGGGACATGGAACCTATTCCAAAAACTCAAAACCTGGTGGAGGCAGGTTAAGGTACTGCCCCCAACTCAACGAAGAACTGACCAGTGAAGGTGAAGGTGAGTCTCTGCTGCCTGAACTGCTCAGGTGCATTATGTGCCACAGCCTCCGGGATCACTGTGGTCTGTTCCACCTTACACAACTTGGAGCAGCAAAGGGGTGAGCGATTGCCAGATGGGGAGGTAGAGGATCCAATGGCTTTCTCAATTGAGGACGAACCTGATGATCCTGAGGGAGAATGCGGAGTGACTATACAGATGTCAGGGTATGGAGTAGAATGACAGACAAGAATGCAACATCCTCACTGAAACTTAACTCCAACAGAGTATGGCATCTATAAGGTCCTATGACCTCCCCAGTCAATGATGTCATAGAAGTGTTAGCAGATCTGGCACACTACTTCCAGGCCAACCTGCGTTCCTCTGATGGGGGCAGGACTTATACACTTAACGGTAAGGTCCTGGGGAGTGTTGCCGAACAAAGAGACCTTGGAATGCAGGTTCATAGTTCCTTGAAAGCAATGTCATGGGCATACAGGGTAGTGAAGAAGGTGTTTTGGTATGCTTGCCTTTATTGGTCAGTGCATTGCCTACAGGAGTTGGGAGGTCATGTTGCAGCTGTACATGACATTGATTAGGCAACTTTTTGGAATACTGCATTCAGTTCTGGTCTCCCTACAATAGGAGATATGTTGTGAAATTTGAAAAGGTTCAGAAAAGATTTACAAGGATGTTGCCAGGGTTAGAGGGTTGAAGCTATTGGGAGAGACTGAATAAGGTGGGGCTATTTTCCCTGGATGTCGAATGAAGAGGGGTGACCTTATAGAAATTTATAAAATCATGAGGGGTGCAGATAGAGTGAATAGTCAAGGCTTTTACCCCAGGGTAAGGGTGTCCAAAACTAGAGGGCATGAGGTTAAGATGAGAGGGGAAAGATTTAAAAGGGACTTAAGAGGCAAACTTTTCATGCAGAGGGTAGTTCACATATGGAATGAGCTGCCAGAGGAAGAGGTGGAGGGTGGTACACTTATAACATTTAAAAGGCATCTGGATGGGTAAATGAATAGGAAGGGTTCAGAGGAATATGGGCCAAATGTTGGCACAAGGGATTAATGTAGAAAATGTGGTCGGCATGAACGAGTTGGTCTGACTGGTCTGTTTCCATGCTGTACATCCCTATGACTCTATGACTGTATGACCCCGGTATCAAGAAGGAAAAATATTTCAGGAACAAGCTAGTCCATGTGTAGGATTTCTTCCCCATTATTCTGAAGCCAGTGCCGTGCCTTCACATTTAATAATTTGGATTCCAACCACAGAGTCCAGAAGCTTACGGAATGACGTACAGCACACAGCATCAGTGCAGTTTGCTCATCTGACATTGTGAATGATTATCAGATTAAAACAGCAGACGGCTATGAATATGAATGAGTTAAAGTGGCTGTAAATTTTATATGAAAATAAGCCTCAAATGAGTAAATGGGGCAATTTGTGCTTGTATATCTTGTGAGCTACTTATCCCTAAAATCTTTAAAATAGATTCTCCAATCAAATTCAAATAAATTAAATGAAACTGATGGTTTTCATTACACGTTTAATATAGAAATAGTATTTTGTCAGCTGTTGTTTTAATTTCCTGCTATTTGCACAAAATCTTTTGAGTCCAGTCCCAGTTCCTGTAGTGTTTATTAAGCCAGCTGCATTGCCTAGATACCTGTCAACCTCTGTGTGGCCAATGTAAGCAGTGGCTGTGCTGGTACAGGTGTGCTGTGATTACTCTTTACTAGTTAGGATAGTTTTACATCGCATTTCCTGAATTGCAAAGTGCTGGGGGAACTGAGATGTTTTTATAGCAACAGACAAAACAAATCTATGGCTCAAGGGAATTAAGGAAGATCTGTGTTAAAGGAAATGTTAAATGCATTGGGCTGTAATTTGCAGTGGCAGGCCACCTCATGGTGTCTGTCGTTAGTTAGACTTGCCCTCGCTTGTTTAGGTTCCTAAACATTTTATATGGCAAGTTACCGAAAGTGCAAGCTGGTAACATTATAGCGAGAGAAGTTAGGAACCTAGGACAGGAGCAAATGGCATAAGCTTTATATTGACTGAACCAATCAAATTGAGAGATTTTATGGACAGTGTGTGGGCTGTGAAGGAAGTGCAATATCGAGTGGGTGAATTCAAGTTAAAATCAAGCACTGAAAGATAAATTTTCTTCTTTAGTTCTCGCCAAAGGCAGGTCTGAACTCCAGCATCACTGTTTGGTAGAACAAAGAGTTATAAAATCTGAATCTAAGACTTAAATTAAAATTTAGGTCCTGAATCCATCCTGGCTGAAATGGGAAGTCAGACCATGTGCTTTCATGGGTCAATCTCATCCGAAGCCAGGACACAATGGAACCAGCCCCAACAAGGTAAAATGCTGATTTGAAAGTTTGATGTGGATGCAGGTGGAGTTGAAGAGTTTACTGGCTCCCTAGTGCTTCTGAGGGCCATAGCAACCTGTTATTGGTTCCCCAACTGAAAGACAGCCCAAACAGTATGTGGATGATGACATGTGCTACTTTCTTTGGCAACATGCGTATTTACATACATGTTGTAACCCAGAGATATAAATAGAGACTCTGATTGTTTTCCCTTACATGGTTGACCAGGAATCTCTCCTGTTCTTACTACCTACCACTGGTGGCTGTTCGAAGAAGTTACAAGTTGATAATCAACTTAATTAAACTTATCATTGATTTCAATAGATTTTCACTGTACTTTTTCTAACAAGAGTTCAATCCACTATTGAGAAATGAAAAATGACCCCCATCATCATCAGAAACAGCATTCTGTTCTGAGATTTTTGGACATGTTATAAATGCACCTCCTCTGCAGTCGGGTCCGGAGTGGGATTTGAACACAGACATTCTAGCTCAGAGGCAGGGACACGATCAATGAGCTGAAAGTATTCCAGAAAGAGTAACAGAGAAAGGAAAAGAAAGTG
>NC_063361.1:23197260-23283597 GCF_021869965.1 Rhincodon typus
AGGCCCAAAACGTCAGCCTTCCTGCTCCTCTGATGCTGCTTGGCCTGCTGTGTTCATCCAGCTCTACACCTTGTTATCTCAGATTCTCCAGCACCTGCAGTTCCTACTATCAAGGAAAAGAAAGGTTGGATTTAGAGAGAGAAAGAAAGAATAAACCATTTTTTAAAAAAGGTAGGAATATAACATTTAAGAATGTTAAAATCTCCAACAATTAAAACCTGGTGAATTGAAATTTGTAATTGTCAACTTTCAATGTCATTGAAGTGAAACTACAACAATCAGCATTTGTCACATTGTTAAAACACATGTGCACTGAAACAGACAAGACTCTGTGGGTTTGGTTCAAGTCTCCTGCACAAAAGCCAAAACACCTTTCAATGCTTTCCAGTTCTGGTCCATTAAGAAAAGATAATGTTCTGCCATCCCATATTTGTCTAACATTTAGTTATCATAAAATCTTTATTAAGGTTTTTAACCCAAACTTGCATGATGTAGTATCTCAGAAAAAGTAGCATTTCTGATGATGATGGGTTAATTTTCAATTTCCTTCTCAACTGCAGACTGGACACCCATTAGCGAAAGGGCTATTTCTGGTGAAATCAGTGATAAGGAAGATCAAGCGGTTTCAGCAATGGGTACCTCAACTCACAAAGCCGGCTTCACACGAAGATTGCACTATGAATTCACATAGGCAACATTATTTCAGTCCGTAGACCTGAAATGTCAATTTTCCTGCTTCTCTGATGCTGCCTGGCCTGCTGTGTTCCTCCAGCTCCACGCTGTGTTATCTCTGACTCCACCAACTGCAGTTCTTACTATCTCTTACTTCAGTCTGTACATTCTGTTGAATGTATTTCCAGGTTTTACTTGTTTGCAGTATGAGGATGGATTTGAAAGAGTTGTGTTGCATGTGATCTTCACTGGGTTACTTTGTCAACAATGACCATGCAGGCATTTGAACATGAGGTTGAGACATTTTAGTTGAGTGATTGATGAGTTAATATCCTTTAGCCAGCAGAAGGGTGGCAGATGAATAGTATGATTCTGATGAGGATAAATGCAACTGGATTTTAGATGAGTTCTAGGTAATGAAGATGAGAGACCAGTCAGAAGAGCATTTGGTGAAAATTGTTGATTACAAAAGCGTGGATGACGATTTCAACAGTAATATGATGCAGCAGTAAAAATGGATGATGTGTAGGTGGAAGTAGTAGGTCAGAAGCTGACCTCTAGGTCAGTTAGGTTGCAAATGATTTGGTTCTGCCTGAGACAATGGTCATAACATTGCTGGCAAAGGAAAGGAACTGGGATGTGGCCAAGTATCATGTCTTTGGTCTCAATGTTAAATTGAAGGATATTACAACAAACCCGGGATTGAATGTCAGACATGCAATCAGACAGCAGAGGAGGTAGAAGGGTCATGGGGCACGAGGAAGGAGGGAGATAACAGTAGACAGAGGTAACAGTCCAAATAAAAGAACAGGAGGCATCATGGTAAATTCCTAAGCTGTGACTGGATAAGTAAAAGTAAAACCAGGTGAACGTGCTCCCACTCAGCTTTTTCAACAATTTATTTGTTTACTCATTTATTTATTTATTGTCACACACAACTAGGGAGATACAGTGAAAACTGTACTGTCGCCACAATCCAGTGACATTTTGAGGCACAAGAAGAATAAAAGAAAGTATTTAAATAGAGATCATCTCCAAGACTTCTACAAGGTCCCTGCTCTGGGCCTACTGCAGCCAGGAGTCCCCGTTCCACCATCGCTGCAGCTGACGCCCCACCATTTCAGGAGTCCACGTATCCAGGAGTATAAGGCCGACTGCTCTGGCCTCCTCAAGACATCAGGAAGATGAAAAAAAATGACTATTTCATGACAGTTTTCTTTTTCCTGTGGAGAAAGAAATGGAGGCTAGAGAACTGAGGAATATAAATATTGATGTTTGAAACCAGTTCACAGTGCAGAAGAGGAAATGCTGGAGGTCATAAAAAACATAAAGGTGGATAAATCTCCAGGACCTGATCAAGTGTATCCCAGGACATTGCAGGAAGTTAGGGAGGAAATTGCTGGGTCCCGTAGCAGAAATATTGTATCATCTATAACCACAGGTCAGGTGCCCGAGAACTGGAAGTGGCTAATCTTGTACTTTTATTTAAGAAAGGATATAAGGAGAAGTCTGGGAACTATAAACCGGTGAGTCTGACATCAGTGGTGGGTAAGTTGTTCGAGCTGATTCTGAAAGATAGGATTTATATGAATTTGGATAGGCAGGAAGGATTAGGGATAGTTAGGATGGTTTTGTCTCACAAACTTGACTGAGTTTTTTGAGGAAATAACCAAAAATATTGATGGATCAGAGTGGTAGACATTGTCTCCTTGGACTTTAGTAAAGGCTTTGATAAGGTAGACTAATTTGTAAAGTTAGGTCACATGGGGTTAAAGGTGAGCTTGCCAATTGGATACAAAATTGGCTTGAAGGTAGGAGACAGTGGGTGGTGGTAGAAGGTTGTTTTTTTAACTGGAGCCCTGTGATCAGTGGCGTTCTGCAGGGATTGATACTGGGACCACTTTTGTTTGCCATTTATATAAATGATTTAGATGAGAATATAGGAGTCATGTTTAGTAAGCTTGCGGATGAGACCAAAATTGGTGGTATAATGGACAGTGAAGAAGGTTATCTAAGTTTACAAAAAGATCTTGATCAGTTGGGCTGAGGAGTGGCAGATGGAGTTTAATTTGGATAAATGCGATGTATTGCATTGGTAAAACAAACAAGAGTAGGTCTTATACAATTAGTGGTAGGGCCCTGGGTAGTGTTGTAGAACTACAACACTACTCAGGTGCATAATTCTTTGAAATTTGCAACACAGGTAGGCAAGGTGCTTGCGTTCATTGTTCAGACCTTTGAGTATAGGACTTGGGACATCATGTTGAGTTGTACGGGACACTGGTGACACCACTTCTGGATTGTAATGTGCAATTTTGGTCGCCCTGTTAAAGGAAGGATGTTATTAACCTGGAGAGGATTCAGAAAAGATTTGCTGAGATGTTGCCAGGAATTAAGGGTTTGAGTTATGAGAATAGGCTGGACAGGCTGGGACTTTTTTCACTGGAGAGTGGGAGGTTGAGCGGTGACCTTATAAAATCGTGAAGGGCATAGATAATGTGAATAGCGAAAGTCTTTTCCCTAGAGTGGGGAGTTCAAAACTAGGGGGCATATTTTTAAGGTGAGAGAAGAAACATTTAAAAAGGACATGAGAGGCAACTTTTTTACACAAAGAGTGGGTTAGTGTGTGGAATGAACTGCCAGAGGAAGTGGTGGATGCAGGTAAAGTTACAACATTTAAAAGAGATTTGAACAGGTGCATGAAAGGTTTGGAGGGATACGGGCCAAATGCAGGCAAGTAGGACTTGTTTAGTTTGGGAACATTGTTGGCATGGACTAATTGGACCTAAGGGTCTGTTTTCATGCTATATGCCTCTATGACTGTAAGACTATGGCTTTAAAATAAAAAGAAAAAAAGACGAAAAGAAGAGAGAAATAGAATGCAGCTGGTCTGGAGCAGTTGGGTTCAGCCAGAACACTACCTGCTCCTCACTCGCTGGGAAACCCCAGGCTGGGCTGGAGCTGTGTCAGGCTCATCCAGGCATTATTGCTGCTGCTGCAGGAAGGATTCATACAACCAATTTCAAAGGAGCATCTTCCATAATAATGGCAACTAGGTCTTATATTTATTATCTACATAGGAATACTAACAGTTAAATCTCTTATTATATGAATGAAGACTTGGAGAAGGGAAGGAGGCTTAAAAGAGAAATGCCTTTAACAATGCAGGCAATTAGGCAGTTGTGCCTGATGCATTCTGTGCTGAAACAAAAAATAAAAAGAAACACGAAACAATTATATTAAATATAGGGCAATATGAACTGAAGGAACAACTATTTGCTACTTAGAGATATTCAGTAATGAAGTAGATTGCTATCAAACATAATGATCAATCCAAATGCAGTCACAACATTTTGAAAGGGAAGTCAGATATTCCTGACTCAACAAAGAGCAATTTAACACCCAGGGAGGAGGAAGGTGTAAATTCTGTGTGTGTTGTGAATGTGGATGCAGGTGTTTATGCAAGTTAGATAGTGAACAACTATTCCTCAGTTCTGGCTGATGACAGGGCTCCAATTTATAGTTGAGTAGAAAAACACTAGTGGATTTTTTCACTTTTACCATTCATGTTTCTATCGCTAACAGCATCCTGCCATAGGGTAGAAAGCCAAATGTTTCAGCATTTCAACTTTCTAGATTTCTTCAGTTGTCTTGACAGTCAGTTTTGTGAGGGGAAAAATGTGGTTACTTGTGACAGTTACAGCCTCTGGCAAAAAAGTTCATATTGACTTTTGTCATTTACTCATGGTACACCACAATTGAAAGACCAACTAACATTTGTTATCTGACCATGAGATGAATGTTCAGCTAAAAGTGCAAGCAATCTTCAGAAAGTGTAAAGAAAGTTATTACCATTGAGTTCAAGATAATAGAAATTCCTACAGGACACTGCACCAACATGAGTCAGGGGTTCACTACAATGATTCAGTTCCTTTAATTTGTTTTTCAGATTTCAAATCAATGTGACAGAAAGTCAACAATCCAGACAGATCAGTGAACAGATTTCCTAAATGCAGTATTCCAGACAAGATGCACTGGGCTTAGCAATTAATTTGTGGTGTGCATTTTTTAGCTTAGTTTTCACTGCAAGACAGAAACATAAGTTTTAATTTCTTTTTAAATAAAGATCAATGTGGTAGAATAGGCTGAACGAAACCAATAATGTTTAATCTTTTTGTGCACAGATGCAGAAGTGCAACCGTGGGCCTCAAAAAATTGTCTCATTAACTTTTGTTATGAAGTGTTCTCAACTTTTACAGTTCAATTCCTGTGTGACATATCAATTTTCATCGAGGCAATTTGATTCCACTGCAATATTACCATGTATAATAAAGTGAAATTGGTATGTGAGATAGGAGACAGCTGCTTCCTGGCTACCAGAGCAGTCTCGTCGCTGCTTGAAATCTGGTAATTAGCAGGTGCCTGTTTCCTGCTATAATTACAGGTATTCAATAATAGTTTTAATACTGCTACTTTTTCCATTTAGTTTAGGTGAGCAAATGTGCATTTTGTTACACTCACTGAGGTTTTCAACAAGTTGTAAGGATGATGGCCATATCTTCAAGAATTTATTAAAGCAACTAATTCTGCAAATTCCACTTTAATTAAAACACGATAAACATCTGGCTTCTCTTGCAGTTAATTGAGTACTTTGATTGTAAATTCCTTTAAAATGAATATTTTCTTTTCCATAGGATACTTTACTGGCTGTATATGCCAAATTACACACAGCTGCACCTTATATTTCATTCAAGAAAGGAATTATCAATTCTTTCCCCTTGCTTTACACCAAATTATACAAGGAGCAATAACTGATTTTACAGAACAAACTCACTAGAAACGTTTAAAGCATTTTAGTTGGTGCAGAAATGTTTTCTGCTTCAAATAAACTTAAATTATTCTTTTCCTTTTAAAATTAGGCAAATGCAAGAATGAAGATTAGAGTTCACGACAAGCACAGAAAACAAAATGTCCTACAACCCATGTCATGCATTACATACTGTGATATACTATTGATAGTATGAATATATAGGAATGAAAATGAATGGAATTTTTTTTTCTCTCTGCTTGCTAGATGTTAATTACATGGTAAATAGAATTGGAATATTTACTCCAATCATTAATTCTATAATAGTCAACTTTTCCAAAATGGCAAAGATAGTGAACCTTTCCACCATACTTAGTGTCATTAAAGTAAAGCAATATGTGGAATTTTTTGCTCTCATCAATTATTCCTGTTGCTTTTGTATTTATTTCATTATTTTTGAAGAAAGTATACTTGCATTTATATAGCACACAGGATGTCCCAAAGCACCTCACAGTTGAAGAAACCCTTCTACACTCACTGTCAGATATAGGAAACATGGCAACCAATTTGTGCACGTTAAATTCCCACAAACATTAAAGAAATAAATGACCAGTGTTTCTGTTGTTGGTTGAGGAATTAAAGTTGGTTTGGACAACAGGAGGACCTCCCTGCTCTTCAAATAATCTGTGGGATCTTTTACCTAAATCTGCAGGCAGAACTTCAGTCCAATGTCTCATCCACAAGATAGCACCTCTGACAGTGTGGTACCCATCATGACTGCACAAGTGTCAGCTCATGTGATTTGTTCAAGTCTGTGGAGTACAGTTTAAACGTACAGGATTTGCTTCTGAATCAGAGACATGAGCGCTACCACTAAACCATCTAAAATTGATAGAAGTTCTCCATAAATTATCAGTGATGCACATAGGTCTAAAGAAATGGGAGCAGGAGTAGACTATAGCAGATGATTCTCTTGAGCCTGCCACGTCATTCAATAAGATCATGACAGATATGATTTTGGTCTTAACTCCACTTTCCTGGCAGTTTTACGAAACCTTGGACTCATTTATAGATCCAAAGCCTTGAATACATTCAATGATGCAGCCCTCACTGCTCTCTGGGGAAGAGAATTCCATAGGTTAATCACCTACCAAGAAAATGAATTTCTTTTTATCTCCAGCTTAAATGGAAAACTCCTTATTTTTAAACAGCATGCTCTAGTTTTATGTTCCCTATGAGGGAATTATCCTCTCAGCATCTACCCTGTCAAAACCCTTCAGGATCTTAAATATTTCAATAAGATCGATAAGACTCTTCTAAGCTCAATTCAGAATATGTTCACTTACTCAAATTTTCCTCACAAGGCACCCCTTTATTGCGTTCAATTGTTCAACTGTTATTTGTTTGATTGTGAGCCTGTTTATTACTGAACCTCATTGTGCTTAATTAGTGCAAAACTCTAGTAAATAAACTTACAGTACAGTTATAAACTGTTGTTTCATTTCTCTGCAATAGTTCTAAGACATAGAGTGGAATTTTCCTTTTTTTTAAGTTTAAGTTGGTGACAGGCAGCCCTAGGAGCAAATCATTCACCACCATCACTCACAAGAGAGACCACAGGACCAAGCAAGTGCAGGACATCCAACATTCCTCTTGGTCAGTCACTTCCTGGAAGAGTAATATCCCACCATGCCTGAAGTAACCAGCCAATTAGAGGCTGGCAGCCACTATGAGGATTCCCGTGTAGGCTCTGGCTTATAGTGACACAGAACAGCCACAAGCAGCAAGAATAGATCTGACATTTGGAGGTGGATTGTGGAGTTTGAAGTCACTGGGAAAGGAGGGAGTGGTTGGAAGGTTTCTGAGCCAAAGGGAGGAGGAAGGCTTTCAGCTTTCACTTCCCTGACCCCCTGACCTCCCATCCTGGGAATGGTGCAAATTGATGTTTCTCAACATCAGGCAGACAGGCTGCCCTGTTGTACCAAACAGGAATGTTGCTACTACTTGTCTCTTGCGGAAACAGACAGTTGATCAGGCCACTGTTAGGATGAGACCCTTGAGTAATAATTCATTGACAATTTAAGGGCCTTAATTGGTGGAAGGTTGGGAGGGCAACCGTGGGCCTTTCCACCAAGCATGTGATCCCTGAGGGAAGGGGTTGTGTATCTTATGGTGCCAAATCAATTATTTGCTTTTCCAGCCATTTTTCCAGCCACTTCTAAAAGAGGGGAATGCATAACATCCCAGTAATCAACCCAAGGACCATTCTCTGTCAACACATATTAACTGATGGATTAGAATACTGGGACATGTGACTTAAATGGGATGTTTTACACCATTTCCTCTGATCAAACTCATACAGCAGGCCATTTCTTTAATAGCGCGACTGATTTACTTAGAAATGCCTTTAAAAATAAAATGTATTGTAAAAATACAGTCTTTGTTGAAATCATATGTTGTATGGTGAGTCCAATCCCAATAAACAGTTGTTGCATTATGTGCCAGCAATTTAGGTTGCACTGGTCAAAATACAAGATGGGATCTAAGCCAAAGTTCCTGTTCATCCAGCCCTGCACCTTGTTGTCTCGGAAGCCTCTCTGCTCCTATGATGCTGCTTGGCCTGCTGTGTTCATCCAGCCCTGCCCCTTGTTGTCTCGGAAGCCTCTCTGCTCCTATGATGCTGCTTGGCCTGCTGTGTTCATCCAGCCCTGCACCTTGTTGTCTCTGTTCCACATTGGAGAACAACTTTCACAGACAAGCAATGCAATCCAATTTCAGATCAGCTTAACATTTCTATTTGGTGAATTTACATCAAACCATAAATTGCTTTAACAATTCAAATCAAGATTGTCAGGACAATGGAGAGGCATCAAGGTTTTCAACTTGATGAACATTCTAACTACATTGAGAGCACAATTTTTGCTAATTAAAGTATGTTTTCATACGTAGACGTTTAAATGAATGCCACTACAGATTCCAGTTGCGGTAACTACAATTAATGTCACTAACGCACTCTTTGAAGTTGACATTCTTGTCATATCATGTACTTTCAGTGAAACTCCTATAAAGAGGTTTCAAATGAAACTAGGGGAAAAAATATACCAGAACTATTGCCCCACCTTCTCCTTCAGAGAATACTTCACATTTTCTTATCCTTTTATTTGTGTCGTGCTCTGATGAATGTTTCAGTTTTACACAATACTGGACCGTTTGACAGTTTTTTTTAGTTTTGAAACTGGATCCAATTCTGTCTCATTGGGGTGAGATGTTAAGTTAAAGTATTTTGACAGCACTGTGATAATAAAATGATCATGATATGACTGAAGTGTCATTAATTTCCTCAAAACGTCAACGTGTTCAACCCAGTAGAAAATGTTTTATATAAGATGTTTTCAATGGAGTGTTAACGTACCACACTTATTAGGAGTAATATAGTTCTTCGGAGTTATATAGTTATATAGTGATAAGATTGCAAATACCACAGAGTTTGCAGATCACTCAATACTATTACATTACGATACTCTGCCTGATACAATCAAATGGATTTCACTAGAAGTCCACGGCTTTAAATATCTATAATCCTGTTTTCCTTTCTGCCCAATGTCACTGTATTGAAATCAGGAGTAATTTTCCAAATCACAATCTAATTCATCCCAACAAAACTCCCAAGGCTTGCATCTTTCAATTTTCTGTTTGTAACAATCTTTAGATTTTTAATATCTAATAATTTTAATATTTTATTTCAGGCTGCTGATGGCCTATGGTATCATCCTTGGCTTTTTCAATTAAATTTGCAATATAAGGAACACAATATGAAGGGGTACAATGGAAAGGAACTTTTCTGCATATGCAGATCTTTAGAAAGAAAACGTGTTGAAGCATCACATACACATTTTATTGCATGTCTATACAAGCCATGCCCATGGATAATCAATAAACATCAGTTTATTTTCTGAGAAAATGGTTTCTTTGTGAGGAATGCTTAGAAACTATGGAGGATTATTGTGATATAATTGGATACATAAAATAACCAAAGCAATTGTAAAAGAATGTTTTGTCATAGTCATTTCACATTTCCACATCAGTTACATTCTATAATTGTTAAGATCATGAAGTTAGGCATTCTTGTGGTACAGTGTTAGCATCCCTACCTCTGAGCCAGGAGACCCAGGTTCAAGTCCCACCTGCTCTAGCAATGTGCCATAAAGACTAAAGTAACACAAAGAACTGTGGATGCTGGAAATCTGAAACAAAAACAGAAATTGCTGGAGGAAGCTCAACAAATCTGGTGGCATCTGTGGAGAGAAAGCAGAGTTAACATTTCAAGTCCAGTTTTTAAGAAGGATAACTAGTCTTGAAACATTAACTCTGCTTTCTCTCCACACATGCTGCCAGACCTGCTGAGTTTCTCCAGCATTTTCTGTTTATGTATCATAATATCTCTGAACAGACAAATTTTTCAAAAGAAAAGGAAATTGAAGCTGAACTTCTTTATGCTTGTAGTGATTAGCCGTGAGACTTTAAAGGACTGTGTTATGGGCAACTGTTCTTTTTTAGTTCAATCAAAAAAACAGGAAGTAATCATATTTTAGAAGCAAACAAACTTTTATTCACAGAATGTGTTGACATTTTTACTACTTATAAAAAATAATCATAAAGACAGTTGGCACATGTAATCTACTAGACATTAATTTAAGTACTTTTCTTAAAAATTCTATCAAAATTTAAGGGAGTAAGCAAAGTTTAATTGTTTTACTTGCAAAGCTAGCAAAATTTATTGTCAATGATTGAATAATCCTAGTCTTTTGGAACTAATCTATTTGAAACTGGCAGAGGATTGATACTTGAAAGACACTGCAAGGATCAATTTTAACCAACCACATTCTACCTGTCTACAGGCACATGGAAACATTCTGCAGCTGGTATTAGTGTTCACTGAAGTATTCTCCAGATCTCCTGCCAGAAGTTCCATATTCAAAGCAACTGTACATTATAAATTGTGGTTCAAGCTTCTCACACTCCTAGTGGAAACAGACACTTCATTTATCCAATTGTTCCAACCCATTTACGGCACGTGTGTTGTTCTGATCACGAGTAATGAAGTTTCCAACAATGAAAGTTAATAACCATCTCAAGCCTAACAGCAGGCTTATATTACGTTTTTAGGGTATGAAAGCAAATGCATTGAGTTCACTGAGACAGAGCCTAATGTACCAATTCAAAAAGTGAAAAGTGTATTTGAGCTTCTCTTCAGCTGTTGTACTTAATGATGATTACTTAGTAAAAAACATGGATCAAGACAGCATTGTACATTCCACCAAAATATTTCCATTCAGAAGCTCCTTGTAAGCATCCCAGTGTTAGTTAGTACTGTTTTTCATGTGGAACCTTAAACTGTTGGGAAAGGATATTTTTGGCAGATGAGCATGCAGGATGCAGATGTTTGAATCTTGGGTTCAATATTGGAACTTGGCTCCTTCTACCTTGTCCAGAATATCAGATGAGGCAGTCATATCTTCAAACTTGACTTTCTTTTAATCAATCAGGCAATTTAGCCCCTGAGACCTGCTCTATTTCAATAAGATCATAGTTTATCTGATGGTGGGCTCAACAGTACATCACCACCAAGCCTTCATAATGCTGATTCTATTGTCGGTCAAAAGTTTATCCAGCACTGTTTAAAAATATTCAATGAATGTGCCTCCACTGTACTCTGGGGAAGAGAATTCCATAGATTAATATCCTTCTATGAGAAAAAATTCCCCTGTATCTCCATCTTAAATGGAAGGCTCTTTATTTACAAGCAGTATCCCCTAAGTCCTAGTTCCTCCCAAATGGGGAATATTCTGTCACCATCTATCCTGTCAAGTTCTGTTTGGACCTGATATGTATCTCAATAAGATCATCATGTATTCTTCCAAATGCCAATGACTAGGGTCAATGTGCAGTTTCTGAATGACAAAAAGAGACATGTTTGGAAGCTATGACTGCTTATTATGCTGTCCTGGACCAGGAAGAAGAGGCTAAGTATCAATATTGAAATTGAGATTCAAACATTTGCATCCTGCATTATTGGTGCTCTTCTTCAGGTTGTAGCCAATGCAGTTTGATTTCTAATTGACTCTCTCATTGAACACAAATGTCTATTTGTCTTTATGTTATTATTCTTCCTGTAAGTGTTCTTGTTGAATGAAATTTAATGGTAAATACTTATAAACAATATCTCCAAATCTGAAAATAAAACATTTGTGAACGTCCACAATAATATCTAACTTTTAAAAAATATATTTTTAAAATTTTTATTTATTATATTTTAGCTTCCAACTTAAGCATGTGCAGGTCCCAATCTTTACTTTTGTTTTCCTTACAATTAGAAATAGAATGATAAAAGCTTGCTTCATTTTTCTTGGTTTGCTATTGATGAGAATTCTTCAGTGTGGTTGGCTGCTAAGCCTTCTCAGTGTTGTCAATGTTGCTGAATGCAAATGATCCTCACTGGCTAGTGACAGAATGAAATTAATTTAAGGAAAGGTGAATTCTATGCGAAAAATGCATCAGATTTTTGTGGGCAGCTTTCTTGGAGGTCAGCAGTTGTTGCTGAATACAAAACTTGAAGCATGGGGCACGACCTTAGTGGTGATGAGTAGAGAGGTAGGCATACCAATAAAATAGAAGGGATTGGAACAGTCCCCTAGTGCAGTCTCCCTGACAAAGTACTTTCCCAAGAGCAAACTGTGATACAGATCGGTTTCAATTTGCATTATTAATGGCTCCATAAACATAATTTTATGGGGCCACCACCAATTTGCCATGACAACATAGGGAGCTGTTTATTTAATTAAAGTGGTCCCCTGCAGAAACCCAAGGAACTATCAATGGCTTCATGGTCCAAAGAGTGTGTCACAGTTAGGGAGGACAGCCTGTGGACTCCAAAATGATCTCCTTGAAAGAGTTTCTGCTCTGACCCTTGGTCAATTAAACTTTTTTTGTACTTAGTTGATGGAGGATTGAAATGTCCTACTTACCTCAGCCATGCTCTCCTATCTCGATGGCACTGGTGAGGCTTCAGAGCTGCTGGTCTTATGAGCTGAAAACAGGAGCCCACATTCAACCTTCACTTAGATGGTAGCCCTGCAGGTGGCCAAATAGGAGACAGCCCAGTGGGGAAGGGTAGTGGAAGGAGACATGAATCTGCCTTCACTCCTAATGTCAGGGTCAAAAGCACTCAGTAACCCTTTGTGATTATCTTCTACTACCAACATTAATTTCGCAGCATGAAAACCATTTGGAAATATTGCAATTTGAGTTAATCAAAGAGATGATGGTAACAAATCTGTTTTAAAAATGACAAAACTGTCTCTTTCATTTGTTATCCTTGTACAAATAGGTAGCAAAAAAAATGCATGTTGAGGATGTGTTATTCTTTACAGCTTCCTGTCTTTTTCTGCATTGAGTATCAAGGAGTATCAGACTTCTTCTGAATAGCTGGAAGCTAAAAATGAAATAAATAATAGTATGGCCCCTTGGCAATCATTTGTCATTGTGTTAAGAGACAGCTTTGATGGGAGCAATAATAACTTTATTCAAAAGAAAAGACACAATTAACAGTTTAATTATCAGCGTTTACAGCAAAATGTGTCTGTTGACAGCCAATCTGCAGCCTCCATCAACAATAGATCTTATCGCTGACCTCTGATATCCACAACATCCTCCAATATTGGCAGGACCTGACCTGGAACTGACTTTTCCCTTTGTACGTTGTCTATTGTTCCTTTTGTACATGGAATTACAAAACTTCTGGATACCATATTCTTAAAATAAGGGCCTATAGAATACACACTAGGAAACTATAAACAGTAGATACCTTAGATTCTCCACATCTTTGCTTGTTCCTAGTTTTTTCAGCGCATCTGTGAATTGTAATGAACTGTACAACTTATTTATTTTCTTTTCAAGTCGAGTGATAACACTTTTATGGTACATAAGCTCTGCTAATCATCATCAGCAATTCCTCGCATCCAAGTTGATTTTTTCATAGGGATGACTAGGTGGAAATGAGACATTAATGTACTTGACCTGGGTTTGTAGGTGGGTTATGATCCTGATCTTAGCTTTATAGGCTCCCCCACAGCGAGGACATCACTTGTCAGCCAATAAAGACAGAGGCAGATTGTTAATTTAAGCAGCTCTTTCTGTCTCTGCCAGAAACCAATCACATTAGATCCTAAGGGGACTTGCCTGGGTGGATGCTGAATTGATATTTTCCCTTGCAGGAGACACAGTTTCAAAATAAGGGATCTCTCTTTAAAGATGGAGACTCGAGGTTTCTTCTCTCTTAAGAGTTCTGAGTCTATGGAGAACAGTGAAGGCAGGGTCATTGAATAATTTTTAGCAGGTGTAGATTCTACAATTAAGAACTCAAATGTGGTAGGCTGGAAATTGAGTTAAGGCCACAATCCGATCAACTATGACAGAACAGGCTTGAGGGGTCAAGTGGCCTACTGCTGCTCCTAATTTGTATGTTCTTATGTTCTCTTTCAGTGGCTGCTTATGTTGAACTAATGTTCTTGACACCATTTTTGATGATAGTTTGCCATTTTGATTGTGGCTGGGCATCTGTTTCTCATGTGTTGATACAAATAATAGTTTAATATGACCAAATTATGTTCATATTCCCACATGTGTCTTCAAGCATAGGTCCTTTGCTCCAATATCAAAGTACAAGAGAAGTCTTGAATCTGTATAGAGCTGGTGTTGATTAAAGAGATAGCGAGGTAAAAGACCATGGACGGATTTAAACACAATGAGAGAAAATATAAAATTTGAGGCAATTGTGAACTAGGAGCCATAGCAAATCACTAAGGATGATGGGTGAATGGTACTTGATGTGGGATAGGAAAGACCAGCAGAGTTTTGGATAAGCTGAAGATTATGAAGTAAGAGGGAAATGAATACATTCTGGGGAGCGCTGAGTTGGTCTCACTCAAAGGTGAGAGATGTACGGGTGAAAGTTTCAATGAGTACAGAAGGTGGGTGATGTTACAGAAGCAAATGTATGCTTTTTGTTTTGATGGACTGGATATCCAGTCAACTTGGCAATTAATAGAAAATCAAAGTTGTGAGCAAGAAAACTCTTCTTATTTTTTATTATACCTGATAGATGGTCTCAGGTAGCCATTGAGGAATAAACAGTTAGAAACTGAAACATTAATTCAGTTTTTAAAAAAAAGCTCAGTGTTTAATGGAGTAATGTGGAAAACAACGATGGCTGGAATTCGGATTGCAAACATATTAAATACATAAGTTACTCCGTTCAACTACATGAATGGTAGGGATGAAGACAAAAAAGTGATTCTACTTACTTGCCCTCTATTTAACTAATGTTTCAGAAAAGCATTCAGCTAAACAGTCTGGTAAAGGATTATAAACATGTTCCATGACAAAAATCCAATAAACTGACTGTTTTGTATTTATTCATGAAGTACACAATATATCTTAAAGACAGGTTTCTTTGCTTGACTTCCTAAACCACATTTCTAAGGTAATAAATATATTCAGACAGAACTGCTTTAAGAATATCCGCATATTGGAGTAACTGTGTGGTTCTGTGAAAGGGACTATTCTCTTCTCCAATCCTGGCTTTCAGTGAAATATGTATAGAGGCACCCCTCTTCTTGGGAAAAGCTCACAAATCATCAGATGCAGGCATTCGTGCCGACATTACTCAAATGGAATGAGATGTGGCCTGAGAAACTGCACTTGGAGAAGGTCAGAACTGGAATGGGGCCGAAAGAAACTGATTTGCCCTTTCACATAGCTTCATCCTTGGGAAAATCTCTTAGATGCCATCTGCAGAAGCCAGAAATCCCACTCTATTTCCATTGTATGCTGTGCCAACTCATCAAGTTTATTTGAATAACGTCAAGAGATGCCCCAAAGTAATTTCTGTTGTAACAAACTGTCACAAAGGGACACATCCCATTTCTGCTATGCTAGTGTTATGGTTTTGATTAAGTTTATCTGAACTATGCTTCTTGTCATCGAAAGGAAGTAAGGCAGACTGAAGATATAACATTCCAATGACCACACAATAAAGTTTCAGGGTGTTTACTCACTCTGGCTATATTTGCACAGCTCCCCTTCTGGCAGGAGGCCAAGTGATTTGTGATGCTGACTTCACCTCTATCCCATGAAGCCCTGCAATTATGGGCTATTCCAAACTCAGCCAAGGATTGACAAAAAGTACAGTGAATTTCAATTGAATACTCAGAACAATAGCATGCGTCCTGAAACATCAAAGTACTATGCTCAGGAAGATATTTTAACTTTAAAATATTTCAGTTTGTGAGAAATATCAAAGAAACTGAATGCATGTTCAATATCTAAGTTTCAAGCTACCTGATCCTCCATCATTTCTCAGTTCATAAAAACAAAGGTCATCATCATCCTATGTGTTGTCCCTTCAGAACAGGAAATCTCACCAAGTGTATTTTTTCTAAGTTCCCGCTTTTCCCCAATTCATTCCAGGACTTTCTCTTATTATAAGCCAGATGCAAATTCAAACAACATGAAAAGTAAAACAAACCCACAAACTTAATGAATAATCAATGAGTGGTGCATGATTTTTATGCCAATCAGATTCAACCAATGAACAACATAGCTCAAAATATAATGCATTAGAAATATGGCATTATTGCTGAATAATATATGGCAGTATTGCCGATTACAGGTTTATCAAGACACCATTTTTTTTGTGAACGTTATAACCTCCTTTCTCTCTTCACAGTTAATTGTTAATTTGCTGGTCACCACTAATTGGAACCTTTACCCAAATGCAGTACTATTATGAACATGGTAGTTTTATGGTAGCAAATTCTGGAAGCAAATGTTGCCGGCTTTAGGGTAATTGCACTTTCATTTTATTTCAGGTTGTTTGGGAAATCCTTAACATATTATTTCACTTGAGAAACAAACCTATTGTTAACCACTTATCAGAAAACAAATTAAGGGATTGGAATATAAATTATGTCTGCTACAGCTTGACCTTTAACTAGCAAATGTAGGAACCTAGGAACAGAAATCCTTGGTTGACTGTCACCATATGAATGAATTAAATAACAATATTTGCTTCATTTAACATCACCCGGTCTTTTACTTTGGTCTGAGTGCAAGGCTCCTCTGGCTTTCAGATTCCTATCTGAGATAAAACCTGTTCTTGATTGGCTTTAAGAGCTATACTTTTACTATAATTGTGGTTTACTGTAATTGTTTACACATTTTTGAACAGTAAGAGCTGTCTCTTCTCTCACATTAGCTTTTAGCTGCACCACAAATTGAGTAATTGATAGCAGAGCTAAGCAATTTAAATCTCAACTTTTATATAAACCTCATCACATGATGATTTGATATCCCCCTAATAGCCAACAGTTGTGGATTTCCTGCCCTGTTTCCCTGTCTGCTCAAGTCAAAGCATTGTTTTGATTTGACTTTTATTCAAAATGTTTTGTCAAAACACTGCTCTATGCTGATGAATGAATGCCCAGTGTGGACTGCATGATTTGTTTGCCAAAGGTTTAAAGCAAATTCTCCGTTCTGACTATGTCAACTTTCTTCATAGCCTGTGGGAAAACTGTAAGTTAGTTTTTACTGCTGTGAAAACTGTACACAAATAATCTTCCCTTCAGCTCAACCTCACTTTAAAACTGGTGTTGAAGTAACAACTTATATTTAACACCTTTAAGGTAGTAAAACGTTCCAAGGTATTTTGAGGAAATATTAGAAATCAGAATATGATACCAAGCCACATAAGGAAATATATTTGATCAGATGTCCAAAAGTTTGATTAAACAGGTGAACTTTAAGGAGAATGTGAGGTAAAGAGTTTTAGGGAGAGGATTTCAGAGCTTAGGGTAAACAATGAAGGTACAACAACCAAAAGCTGATGCAACGAAAACCAGGATGTTCAAGAGATCAGAATTAGATGAGTACAGATATTTCAGAAGATTAATGGACTAGATGGAAATTCGTTCTTGGCATGTGTGAAAATCGAGTAAAGCTACTATTATCTCCCATTCTTAGTGCACTGAGATAGTGGTGGGTGAGTTTTGTCTTTAAACTACTGGAGTAGTTGTGATGTTAATGCTCCCAAGGTGGCATTAGGTAGAGAGTTATAAGATGGTAGCCCAGGATCAAGACAGCAATGGTTATCCATGTATGTTTGTGACTTGGGAGTGAGCAACTCTGATGATGTTCTGCACAATAAATCTTCATTGAGCCTTCACCTCCATTTCCCAAGATTAAATAAAAATAATGCTTACTTTTTCATCCCTGAAAGCATCTGTCAGCGAAAAAATAACAATTAATGGGGATTTTGATAATGCGAACAGTTTGCAAGCAGGAACCAAGCCCTGATTTGGGCTGACAGCAACATACAACATACCAGAGAGACCACAAAAATTTCCCTCCCTGTTATGACAGGTCCAAACGCAGACAGTCAGGTGAAGCTGTACTAATTAGGAAAAGAAGGTTCGCTATTCAGAAACTTCAATCTTTTGAGGCTTGTATCTTTATGGTAAATATCAAAGCTAAAAGGGCAGCTAGCTTTATCCAGTAATAAGGGCAGGAATGTTAATTAGAAATTAATCTTATAAAAGTTTATAAAATCAAAATTGGCACACAATGCCCAGGTTGGTTTTATTTATATCTGCACTTTCTTTTTTAAATCACCGTGGTCTCTTTTTTTGTCGCCAACATAGGACAAACACTTCCAACATTCCATTGAAGTTCCTCTGGTCACTAGTTTAATTGTAGCCTTAGTCTATTTAAAGTATGTGAGTTCTTCCCTCTCCTGAAATGTATCAGATATTTGTTTGCAAATAGCAGCATTCATTTCTAGGCTTGCATGTTCAGCTTACAGACATTGGTTGAAACAGGCTGTGAAATGTTTAATCATCTGCAAATTAGTTAATTTCTGTTATTCTCTTGAGAAATACAACTAGGATAAAACAGTGATAACAAAGTGTAGAGCTGGATGAACACAGCAGGCCAGGGAGCATCAGAGGAGCAGGAAAGCTGACCCATTTTCTGAAGAAGTGTCCAGGCCCGAAACGTCAGCTTTCCTGCTCCTCTGATGCCGCCTGGCCCGTTGTGTTCATCCAGCTCTACACCTTGTTATCTCAGATTCTCCAGCATCGGCAGTTCCTACTATCTCTAGGATAAAACAGTGATGAAAAAGAGTCTTTTTCAGGAGTTTGTCAAAACCACACTTTTTTTCCTTTTGTGTTTGGACTATGAACTTAAAAAGGAAGGTACTGCTTTAAACCAAGGATACTGTGCTATGACAGAGCAGCAGTTTCAAAAATGTTGTTACTAGAGCACATTGTGAGTTATATACAATGAAGCTTTTGTCCGAGAACATTGATAGCAAAATCAGACAGAACACAGCCAATGGATTCTGAACTAGGCAACAGTTGCTTGACATCAATATTTTGACTGGTTCTAACCAGATAGCCATGACATGTGCAGAGCCAATACAGCAGAAACACCCGGTCTGCAAAGTGAAACCATTGAATAACTCTCACTATATCTCTCCCCTGTGTGGAGATACTAGAAAGTTCTCATAAAAGTTATCACTCTTCCATCCACCTTCCTCTGCAACTTTCCTTGTTGAAAGGAAGACTGGAAAATCACCTTCAGGGTCAATGAAAGGGCCAAAATCTCAACCAGTGAATGAGAGAGAGCACTGGTGTGCAAACAAAGGAATTGGAAGAAACTGAAAGTAAATAACTCATCAAGTCTTGGTCTAGATTGGTGCTAGCAAACTAATTTTCCCAAACTTTTTTCTTTTTCCACCCTACATCCATGTCTTGCATGTATCAGTCTGTTGTCTGTGAGAATGGGAATCTAAAAGGGGTAAAGTTTAAGTTATAAAAACATAATAGAAATCTGATTTCATTTCTACCATTGATTAGAGACAATTTGTAAGAAACAGTTATTTTTGTTAAGTTCGGAAACCTGGTGAGAGTTTTCTCATAAACTGAGTTCATCGGTCAGATTATTGCAGATCCTGAGTCTTGGCAGTCCCAGGGTTAAGAATGGGTTTAATTCCTGAGTACACTTGTAAGTTAATTTGTACATAGTCAGAAGTCATGTGACACCAGGTTATAGCCCAACACGTTTATTTAAAATCAGAAGCCTTTGGAGCGCTGCTCCTTCGTTCACTTCGAATTCAGCGCTCCGAAAGCTTGTGATTTTAAATAAACCTGTTGGACTAGAACCTGGTGTCACATGACTTCTGAATTTCTCCACCCCAATCCATCACCGGTACCTCCACATCATGATTTGTATGTAAGTCAGAACATAATACAGTATAATATAAAATAGCTATTCATATGGTTTCTTTTTAGTTCATCTGTGGGTGTCACTGGCTGGCCAGAATTTATTTCCTGTCCCTAGGTGCCCTTGAGAAGGTAATGGTGAGGTGGCTTCTTGAACTGCAGCCATCCACGTACCGTAGGTTGACCTGCAATGTTCTTATGGAGAGAATTCCAGGATTTTGACCCATCGATTCCCATATATTTCCAAGTGGGTTGGAATTTGTAGTTGGTGGTGTTCCATGTATTTGCTGCCTTTGTCCTTTTAGATGGAAGTGGTCATGGGTTTGGATGGTGCTGTGTAAGGATCTTTGGTGAATTTCTGCAGTGCATCTTGTAGATAGTACACACTGCTATCCAGGTGTCAGTGGTGGAGGGAGTGGATGCTTGTGGATGTAATGCCAATCAAGCGGGCTGCTTTGTCCTGAATGGTGGCAAGCTTCTTGAGTGTTGTTGGAGCTGCACTCATCCAAGCAGGTGGGAAGTATTCCATCACACTCCTGATTTGTGTCTTGTAGATGGTGGACCGGTATTGTGGAGTCAAGAGGCGAGTTATGCACTACGGTATTCCTCACTTATGATCTGGTCTTGCAGCCAATGTGGCAAGTCCAGTTGAATTTCTGGCCCATGGTAACCTCCAGGGTATTGATAGTGGGGATTCTGTGATGGTAACACCATTGATTTTCAAGATGCAGTGGATGAATTATCTCTATTTGGAAATGGTCATTGCCTGGCATTTATGTGGTGCAAATGTTGCTTGCCCCTTGTCAGCCCAAGTCTAGATATTGTCCAGAACTTATTGCATTTAAACTTGGACTGCTTCGGTATCTGAAGAGTGGTTAATGTTGTGCAATCATCAGCAAACATCCCCACTTCTGATCTTATGATGGAGGTAAGGTAATTGATGAAGCAGCTGACAGTTGGGTCTAGGACATTACCCTGAGGAACTCCTGCAGAGTGCAAGCAAACGGTTGCATAATTGGATCCTTAAAATAAATATTAATATGGTTTCTCATTCATAAGGATAAGGTATGAGCATTTATTAATTGGGCATTCACACACGGGGTCCACTTTTAGTTTCATAATTTTTTTCACATTTGTGATGAGCCCGGGAATAGCAGAGCTTCATTTTCAGTGCACTACCTCCATGCATCATGACATGATGTAATCTTTAGACTGGAGGCCCAGAGGAACTCTTATCTTCTTGGCTCATTTGATTTTGTATAGTTTGAATTCTATGTTCTTTGGAAATGTTATACCACAATGGCCGTATGAAAACAATTCAAGCACAAACAGCACATTATCTCTGTATTGCACTAATCAATTAATTTACAAAAAATATATCAGTAAATCTTTTCAAATGGGTTACTTTAAGTTTTGACAATGGAATAAAATGGGCACAAACTATCAGTCACCCTTGATAAATTCAATGTTAATGATCATCAGACAGGATAATTAGTGGGTTATAAATTAAATATGCCTCCCTCACATTTACCATCAAAAATTGAAATTACCCTCAAAAATTCACTTGTAAATTCAATACTTTGCCATTAAGGAAAGTGAAGATGATCTTTGTCAGGAGCATAAAATGGGCAGTAAGTCATCAGTTGCCCACTTTACAGATGATATGAAATATAAAATCTCTGTCAATATAAACAAAATGTATAACTGACCTCAGTGCAAAGTATGCTACCTACATGCTATTATCCACTTTTTCCCACTGCACAAGACCAATTTGACCCATGTGACACATCACCAGCTCCATTTGTACAGGAAGCTGAATACATGGATTGGATACCACAACGTCAAATCATCAGGGAGGCAAGATTACATATCAGTACTGATGTGGAGAACTCAGAGGAAGACTTTGAGAACCCGGGTGATTGAAGTGAGCACATGGGCAGATGCCAGAAGACACTAGATACAGTGGGTAGCCAACCTGAGAGTGTCTGCGCAGTGATCCAGTGTATAAAGGAATCCAATTCTACTTTACATTGGGACTTTATGTAGAGAATTGAGACCATGGTGAGTGGTCACCTCATGAACATGACAGGGCACCCACTGTGAGGACGTTTCGGCTAACATATCTTACAGCTTCACTGGCAGCTCACGCACCTGCTCTATGCCTAAAGAGAGCCATGGAAACATAGAAGTGGTCACTTGGCCGAAAGAGAACCATGGAAACATAGGAGTGCTCACTTAGCCCCTTAAGTCCATTTCATTTTTCAGTGAGATTTTGACCCATCTATGACCTAATTCCATAAAATCTGCCTATGTCCCATATCCCTTAATACCTGTGGTTACTGAAATCTATCGGGCTCAGACTTAGAATTAACAACTGACCTAATGTCAATTGCTATTTGTGGAAGACAGTTCCAAACTTTTACCACCTTTTTGGTATCGAAATGTTTCCTAATTATACTCCTGACAGCCTGGCACTAATTTTTTTTTTTTGGCTAAGTCCCCTATACCTAGGTTCCCCAACCAGTGGAAATACTTTCATTCTAATTAGCTTAATCACTTATTTTTAATGCATGGGGTGTAGAAGCCACTGGCTCAGCAAGCTTTTATTCCCTTCCCTAAAGGACATCAGTGAATCAGATGGGTTGTTACAACATCAACAGTGGTTATATTGTCTCTGTAGTGATTGGAATCAGGTGGATCTTATTGACTATGAGATCCTCAATTGGGATTGTTAGCCTGGGCCAATCAGGGAGCCCTGGCTGACAGATATAAACAAGGAATTCATAGAATTTCCTGACTTCAGGGGACTGACTCCAAGCTGGCTGGCCACAGCTAGTGTACTGTGCACTTGTAAATAAAGGATGACTTGGTGACGGAATACCAGCCTGTGTGCAGTTATTTCAGTCACCATTAGGTTAGCTTTCAATTTCATTATTTTTGTTGAATTCAAATTTCACCATTTGCATTGGTGGGATTCAAACCAATGTTCCAGGACATTATCTTGGGGTTCTGAATTACTAGTCTAGTAAACTTCAATCAAACTACAGCATATACTTCTAAATTCCAGAAACATAAACCTACTTTGTATAATCTCTCCATGTAATTTAACTCTTCGTATCTGGATATAAATAAAAATGGAAAGTTTTTGAAACACTCAACATGTCTGGCATGTGTGGAAAGAGAAACATTTGAGTTGACATTTTGAGACAAGCATGAGATAATCCACTTTGGATCCAGAATGAATTGAACAAATAACTTCCAAATGGTGTAAAGCACTTGTCAAAAATGAGATGATCCTATTATGATTGCCCCCTGGGCAAGGGTCCCCCAACTTGCTGCAGTTCCACATGGGATACCTCCAAATGATTTTGCCCTTGGGTGTTGAGGGATATAATAGTCCCACTTCTTAATTCTACCACTTTCTCAGTTGGTTGTGACAAGGTTAATTTGAAAAAGCATCCCTTTCCTCAAGGGAAATATTTTTCTTAGCCAAAGGTATTTATATTTTAAAGATGTTTTGAGTTTTTTTCAGTTAAAGAAATGGTGAGTTTAATAGTTACTAAAAACAAGAAGAGATGGCAAAACATGATACAGGTACGCATCGACTCCAAATGTGGATTGAGTATAAGGATAACAGTTAAAAAGTTATTCAAATCTGTGTCTGGATTGTCTTTTCTTTCAGCGAGTAGACCTCCAGCCCCTAAAGAAACCTAAACTCATACTGCACCACAGGATTGTCAATGGATAATTGAGCTATGAATAATGCCAGGAAACAGAACACAACTCAACTTGTAACTCAACTATTAGTTTAAAACTTGACAATTAAAAGCTTGGCTTTCCAAATCTAGAGATTCCTGAGGCAACCAAAGCACTTACATAAGTCTAATTTCCATACCATATGTTTCTGGATCATATTGCTAGCCTAAAGTCAAAGGCTATAACTTGAGGGGTGCAACTCCATATCAAGTACAGCTGATCAGGTGTCTCTCCCACTCTCACTACCTTCCACAGGCTTATTAGAAGGATTTGCACATTGACCATCAATCTATTTGGCCACAGTGTCAACACAACATCTATAGCCATTAGGTCCTGATTGGCCCTTAAACTCAGCACTTCTGGTTAGGGACAGTATCCATTGCCCCACAAGACCTCTTAGCAATGGAATATTCATCAAATACATTGAATTTTCAGTAAATTTTGTCTTGGTAAGTAAGTTTTCTCAGTCTCTGAAGGGAATGTGATGTTGCCTTTGTGTTGGTGCAGAATTAGTCTATTTTTGATGAGTGGGGTGTTCAAGACTTTGGTAATGACTGAATTCCACTGTTCTGGTTTGAAATAAACCTGGAAGTACCTGGATACTTCAAACATCATCTTATGGCCATTCCCTGCTAGGAAGCACTTTTGAGAACAGCAGTAATAAGCATTGGATCTGATCCATTGAGGTTCAAACTATTTGGTAACATAATTGCATACAGGCTCTGTGTTATATATGGGCTGGGCTTCGAACCCACAACCACAGGACTACAACTTGAAAGCCTCCTCTGCTACTACTGCTGGTGGTTCTGTCAATTATCCATGGCTGTCATTCACGGTAGCTTTTTGTTTCATTTTGTCTGAAAGGAACATATTGATAAGTTGCAATTGCAATAGATCCAGATGGTAGAGGTTATACCACAATCTGAGCACCCACACATGAGTTATTGAATAAGATATTTAAAGTAAACTTTCTTTCTGAATTTACAAAGGAAGCCTAAGCCAGCAATAGATTTTGTCATATACTTATTTAAACAAATGTCAGCTCACCTCTAATGCATTGTACAAATTGTCTATTTAGTAAGCTGTTCTTTCTTAAAAAGTATCCCCCACACTTTCACACTCAAAGCATCCTCGTATCGTTTTTGGCTTCATGACTTCACCTCAGATATCAGTGCCAATTTAACCACAGGGCAAAATACTTAGCCATATTCTAGTCTGTCTCTGGATTTGGCCTACTTCCTGTAATTGTGCTGGAGACAAAAAGAACAGACACTCCTCATTTTCAAAACATTATAAGCTTGAGACATTCATTGTTGAGGCACTTAGAAAATTGTCAATAGCTGACATGTTTAGGATATTTTTTTTATTCATGTAAAGTCCTGCATTTTGCAGCTCTATAGAGGAAATCAGCATCCATAAATTTCTGAGGTGAACTAGTCCCACTAAACTACGTACATTTTGACAACCCTCACCAAAATATTCTACCAGATAATACTCCATTCTGAAAACCTGCCAGGATCCTGTCATTTTGGAGCATAAAGGAATGCCCCAGGATGTCTCAAAACATCGTCTGATAACATGCAGAAGATTTTAAAACTTGGTTTTCTTTTCTTTTCGGGCGATTTAATGGCTGCTTCATTTGATGTTCCTGTTTCCTGAAGTTCTCACAAATGATTCTTCAGGTGTCTAGAGAAACAAGTTAAGTGGGTCCTAACTTCTTCTCAAATTCAGTCCTGTGCCTTTCATGATGAAAACATTTCTGTCTTGATGACACAATTCAATTCCAGGAATGTGCTTCTGTCTGTTTGCATATCATGACCTTTATTTCTGCCAAGTTCAGAATACTCTAATAAACCCAGTGTCAAATAACAAAGATCAACAGGTAAATTCCTAAAAATGGACCTTGGCTGTGATGGATTTTTAGAACAGGTATACCTTTGTTTAAAAATCAAGTAGAATTCTTCTTCCATTTTCTCAGCGTCTGCTTATTTGGTAACAATTATAATTTTAATATCAACATTTTTGGGGGAATTATTTTTATCATTTGCCCTCCTGTCTTTCAACTGCTCTCCCACAAATGTAAACAAGGCCAGAATGAAAACTTGTAGCCTTTTGCCAGCATTTCCCTTTAGCTACCAGTTAAGAAATGAATGAGAGGAGTCGGTGCGGCGCTCACTCCATTTTTGATTAACTGTAGCTAGAAGAAGGTGGCCAACAGTAGCTGAGTAATAGCATGTCCGTAAGACCATCAGGCTATATGGGCAAAGTAGGCCATTCAGCCCATTAAGTCTGCTTCCTCGTTCAATGAGAGCATGGCTGATCTGATCATCAACACTTCACTTTCCCCCAACCTTTGATCTCTCTCTGATTAAAAATTTGTCTATCTCACTCTTGAATATACTTAATGATAAAGCTTATACATTCGTCTGGAGTAAAGAATTCCACAGATTCTGTCTGAGAGAAGAAATTCATCCATATCTCTGCCTTAACTGGTGACCCAATATTCTGTGACTATGTTCTCTGGTCCTAGACTCTCCCACAAAGGGAAACAATCTCTCTGCATCTGCTTTGTCAAGTCCCCTGAGAATCTTTTGTCATCTAACAGTTTTCTAAACTCCAATGAGTACTGGCCAAACCTACTCAATCTCTCTTCGTAAAGAAATTCCTCTATCCCTGGAATCAATCTACTGACCCTTCTCTAGCTTGCTTCCAATGCCAGTGTATCTTTCCTTAAGTAAGGCCACCAAAACTGTTTACAGTATTCTAGATGCAGTCTAGCTAATCTCTTACATAATTTTAGATAACTTCCTTATTTTGTGCTCTACTCCCTTTGAAATAAAGGCCAACATTCCATTTACCTTGGTTAGTGACAGAAAAACTGCAGGTGCTGGAATCCAAGGTAATAACCAAAACATTGACTGCTCCTTTCCTCCAGATGCTGCCAGGCCTATGTTTTCTTCCAACCTCCTGCTTCTCAATCTACCATTCCATTTACCTTCCCTATTTGCAATTCATGCACAAGGAATCCCATATCCCTTTGTGTAGAAGGTTTTAGCAGCCTTGCTCCATTTAAAATAATATTCATCTCTTCTATTTTTCTCGCAAAAATCTAGAACCTCATTTTCCCACATCATATTCTATCTGCCAAGTTTTTTTGCTTAACCTGCCTGTATCCCTCTGTAGACACCTTGTCTTTTCACCTATTTTTTGTCATCCATAAAGCTGGAGACAGTGCATTCATTTTTCTCATCCAGGTCATTAACATGTTGTAAGTAATTGTGGCCCCAGCACCAATCTATGTGGCACTTCACTAGTTAGCTCCTGAAAATGCCCCTTTTGTCCCAATTCTCTGTTTTCTATAGATAGCCACTCTTCTATCCATGCTATTATACTACCTTGGATACCCTGGACTCCTATCTTATTAAGTAGCCTTACACGTAGTATCTTTTTGCATATCTTTTGGAATCCTAATATATTACTTCTGCTGGCTCCCTTTTATCTATCCAGCTTGTTATCACCTCAAAGAATTCTAATAAATTTGTCAGGCATGATTTCCCCATCATGAAGCTATGCAGACTCTGCATCATCATGTTGTGTATTTCAAATGGCCTGCTGTTGTACCCTTTATAAGAGACTCAAATACTTTTGCCAATGATAGATGTTAAGCAAACGTGTCTATAGTTACCTGTTTATCTCCATACATTTTTGAATAGGGCATTATATTGAAAGGTTTCCAATCCTGTGGGATTTTTCCAGAATCTAAGGATTCTTAGAAGATTATTACCAGGACATCCAATATCTCTCAAGCTGCTTCTTTTAATATCCTCTGGTACAACTCATCAGCAACAGGGGACTTATCAGCCTTCAGCCTCATTAGTTTCCCTGGTACTTTTTCTCTAGTGATAGTGAATGTATTTATTTCCTCATCCACTTTTACTGTTTGATTATTTAGTATTTTTGGAATCAGCGCGTTCTACCATAAAGACCGATGAAAATTACTCATGCAACTCCTCGGCCACTTGCTGGTTTCGTATTATTACTTCCCAAGCCTCACTGGGCCAGTGTTCAGTTTGGCTTGTTTCATCCTGTTTATATATTCAAAGAAACTATTACTGTTCATTATAATATTTATTGATAGTTCACCCTCAAAGTTTATTTTCTCCTCTTTATTATTTTCTTTAGTGACATTTTACCAATTTTTAAAACTTCTGGTGCTGTGGTAGTGTCCCTAATTCTGGGCCAGAAGGTCTAGGTTCGACCCCATCTCAAGATATAATGCCTGCAGAGATGTCTCATATACATTTTCAAACAGGTTGATTTAAAAAATAATTCTGATTGGGTACATTTCTGGAATTTCATCACATGACTTCCTATCTTAAATTACCCTGTCCACAACCTCCTTCTGTTCATCCATCTCTAGGTGCCATATATTGACACCCGACTGAAAACAGAAAAAATTCTTTTGGCACTGGATGGAACTAATTTTGACTATTTGTGAAATAACCTTCCCCGTCCCCCCAACACTTGTGTCTAGAAGATTCATGTTCAATTTTTGTTCCAAATACCCTTAAGATTGCTCTGTATCCTCACGCAGGACTTGTCTACAATTAATCCATATTTGCTTCAGTAATTTTTAATTTTGTCCCCAGTTATTTTCTCTAAAAGCTTTCCCAACTGGTTAGTAATCATTGAGGTTATTCCTAGTCCTTTTTTGAACAACTTCTACTGTTTATTCTCCTCAGCATTCTCAGATGTACCATATTCGATCATGGGGTTCTTTAAACTTGAAGGACTGTAAACCTTTTGAATACTTCATCCAAAATAACTTTTAATCCATTCAGTATCTCAATTATCTCCTCAATGACTCTAGCTGCTTCTTTTTCTTGGTAAAGACAAATGCATAGCACTCATTTAGTAATTCAGCCACGCCTTCTATGGCAAACATTTTATTAACTGGCACCTACGGGATGCCTGTTGATCAAATATTTCAGTTGATCAAGAGGTCCATTAATCAATGCAAAACACACTAAGTAATAGAAATGTAATGCAAGGGTATACATATTACTCTTATAAGTTATTTATAGCATAAATTGCTTAATAATAAAGCAATTTTGCCTTAAATAAAACTTACTGGCAGAGAGCCTTCTCCCTCACCCTAACTGACTGCTTGGGCATTGTGAAAATTGCAATGATATAGTAAACTTTGCAATATTTGAGGGTACTTTTTTATTGTCAGTTTATCAAGATAGCTGGTTCATTAAGGTGCCGGTTAAAAAAAGAAGTTTGTTGTATTTTACTGCACAGAACTTTTTCGGTCACTAATCAATTCTATCCCTTTCTCTTTCTATTTATTTATTTGCCTTTTGAAGATGTTTGTATTCCTTTTTATATTTGGTGCCAGACTCTTCTCATACTCTCTCTTTGCTTCTTTTATTTCCTTTTACACTTTTCATCTGAACTTTCGATATTCAGCCTCATTCTCACTTGTCTTTTCTCCCTGACATCTGTTAAATGCACCCTTTTGCTGCTTCATTCTACTATCTATCTCTTTTGTCATGCCAAGAGCACTGGCTTTGGCTGCCCTACTTTTCACCCTCGTGGGAAAGTACCTTCACTGTACCTGAAACATCTCCACATTAAAGCTAGCCCATTGTTCCCTTACTGCTTTTCCTGCCAATTATGATTCCAATTTATTTGGGATGGATCCGTTCTCATCCCTCTGAAATTGGAGCCCTTCCAATGATGTACTTTTACAGTAAATTGCTACTTGTTCTTTTAACAGATGTTTGGGTGTTGATGCCAAATCAATCATCCTTCACTAATGTAGATAAAGGCTCATTTACGAACGAAAACAAAGTTGCTGGAAAAGCTCAGCAGGTCTGGCAGCATCTGTGGAGGAGAAAACAGAGTTAACGTTTCGGGTCCGGTGACCCTTCCTCCACAGATTGTGCCAGACCTGCTGAGCTTTTCCAGCAACTTTGTTTTCGTTCCTGATTTAGAGCATCCGCAGTTCTTTTGGTTTTTATTAGAGGCTCATTTAGTTTAATTTTGAAATGTCAACACATTTATTTAAATCTCCCTCCTCATAGAAAAATACTTCTGATCTATCTGCTTTAATAGCAGAGACCAACAATTAATGATGATATGTTAATGCCAATTTCCCATAATTAGAATATGGCTCTCAGAGGTGCACGCACAAAAAGTACATGGTTATATTTATTTATTTCTATTTTAATCAAATTTCACAAACAGTTGATTTTAATGTAACTTTTTGAAAAGGTTTCCATGGGATGTTGCAAGGTCAACTGTTGTTGCCCATCTCTATCTGCCCTTAAAGTGAAAACCTTGCTAGGACATCTCAAAGTAGGCTGCATTGCTGTGGGTCAGCAGTCACATGATGGCCAGACCAGGGAAAAGCTGCAGATTTCCTTTCCTGAAGGACATTAGTGAACCAGGAGGATTTTTAATGACAATTCAAAATAGCTTTAATTTCCAGATTTACCAATTAACTGCATTTAAATTCTATCTGACACCGTGGTGAGATTTAAACCCACACCCTGGGTTTCTAGACTAACAGTATCGCCGCCATCTCCCCATCAGTGATTTGATACAATGGCCTGTCAGAAGAAAAAACAGAAAATCCTGGTCACACTCAGGAGGTCTGGTAACATCTATAGAGAGAGACAGATGCAACACTTCAGGCCATTGACCTTACAAGAGTTCCAAAGTGTAGTCATTAATGTGAAAGGTTTCATGTTTCCAGATCTGATCAGTAATTCCAATACTTTCTGTTTTGAGTTCAGGTTTCCAACACCATTGTATTTTGCTTTTGTATTAGTGTTAAATTAGCTATCACATGTCTTCCATGTATGCTACCCTGAAAAACTTCTGCTTTTTTCACCAATGGGATTTCCATTTCATCCAAATTGTTCATCTTCATCACTTTCTGTTTCCCTTCTTGTGGAAATGACCACTTCATTTAATGTAACATTATTATGGTCTATAGGGCAGAGGAGAACTTCATTCTATTCATTTTGGGCTGGATTGTAATTAAAATTTCAAACCAAAATACTTCTGAAAAGAACAGAAATATCACAAAAATTATAAAAGCCATATTGCATGCTGCTAAATGGGACAGACTTCAAACAAAACTAGAAATAGGCATCCATGAGGTGCAGCGGGCCATCAGCCCCAGAAGATTTGGAGTTAATCACATTTTATAATCTCCTGGGCTGGTTTATCCCCACTCTACAATTCCCACCAAGCCAGTTGATCTCCATCCTCGTACAATGAAGAGAACAGGAGGTCATGCAGATCGCTGCAAAAGGCATACTTGAAAATGAAGTATTAACTTACTGTAGCTATAACTCAGACTACTTGTGTTCCCAATAGCAGAAGCAGCACGTAACAGATGGGTCTCAGTGATGTGACAATCAAATGATCAGATCTAAGATCTGTGGTTCTGCCACATCCAATCATGCATGTTGTTAGACACTTAAACACCTAATAGGAGGAGGACAAGACTCATCAAATACGCACAGTCTTAACAATGGGGGAGCCCAGCACATCAGTGTAAAAGACAAGGCTGATGCCTTCACATTCATCTTCAGTCAGGAGCTCCAATTAGATGATCTATCTCAGCCTCCTCATGTATCAGATGTATCATGTATCATGCAGACAGTATCAGATGTCTATCTTCAACTAAATCAATTCACTTCTCATGATATCAACAGATGGATGAAGACACTGGATACTGCAAAGGCTTTGGATCATGGCAACATTCTGGCAATAGTACTGAAGATATGCTCCAGTATTGTTTGCAACCCTAGCCTAGCTGTATTATTACAGCAATAATAGTGGCATTGACCTGGCAAGGTGGAAAATTGCCCAAGTTAGTCCTGTCCACAAAAGGCAAGATAAACCCAAACCAGCCAATTAAAGCCCTTTCAACAAACTCTTGATCGCCAGCAAAGTGATGGAAGGAGTCTTCTACAGTACTTAGTAATTAACTGCTCATGAACATTTTGTTTGGGTTCATCAGAGCCACTTGCTCTGGACGTCACTACAGCCTTGATCTAAACATGGACCGAAGAACTCCAGAGGTGAGGTGAGACTGATTGCCTTTGATATCTAGGCAGCATTTGACTGAGTATGGCATTAAACAGCCCCGATAAAACTGGAATCAATGGGAATCAGAGGATAACTCACTGTTAGTTGGAGTCACAACAGAAGATTGCTTGTTGGAGGTCAATCGTCTTAGTCCCAGGACGTCCCTGCAAGATTTCCTCTATGGAGTGTCATAGGTCCAATCATCTTCAACACATTCATCAATAACCTCCCTTCACCATAAAGTCAGAAATGGGAATGTTTACTGATGATTGCACAATGTTCAACATCAGCTGTGACTTCTCAGATACTGAAGCAGCTCAGCAAGAGCTGGACAACCTCCAGATTTGAGCTAATAAGTGGCAATTAACATTTGTGCTACAAAAGTGTCAAGAAATAACCATCTCAAGCAAGACAGAATCTAAACAACACCTGTCAATATTGAATGGCATTTCTAACGCTGAATCCCCCACTTCAACATCCAAGAGGTTACAATTGACCAGAAACTGAACTGGAACCAACCAGAAAATACTATAGCTACAAGACCAGGTCAAAGGTTAGGAATTCTCTGGCGAGTAACTCATCTTCTGAGTCCTCAAAGTTTTCCACCATCTACAAGGCACATGTCAGGAGTAAGTTTGAATAGTCCCAACTTGCTTGCTTGTATGCAGCTCCAATTACACTCAAGAGGCTCAACACTAGCCAAGACAAAGAAACCTATCCACCACCTTCAACATTGAAGCCTCCCACCACTGATGGACAGTGATTGCATTGTGCAGCACGTACAAGATGCAATAATTCAGCAAGGCTTCTCAGGCAGCATTGTCCAAATCCGTGACCTCTACTACTTGGAAGGATAAGTGCAGCAGATACATAGAAACATGATGACCTGCAAGTTCCCTCCAAGCGATACACCATCTTGGCTTGGTTCCACATCATTTTTTCACTGTCTCTGGACCAAGTTCCTGGAACTGCCTCCCTAACAGCAAAATGGGTATACCTACGCCCCAAGCATTGTAGTGATCCAAGAAAATAGCTGGTCAACACCTTCTCAAGGGCAATTAGAGATGTGCTGTAAATCCTTCGCCAGTGTCAGCCACATCCCATGATGAATGTTTAAAAGTTTTTCCAATATTTGTGAACATGCTTCAAAAAGCAGGTTAGGCTCATGCTTCCAGTGTATGCCAAATCACAGTCAGTGATCAGTAGCACAAGAGCAGACATTTCCCTTTAAGATGACATTATGGAGGAAGTTGCAGGACTTTGACTCAGTGATCGTGAAGGAATAATAACATATCCTAGTCAGAATTATGTGTTTGAACAAGCGAGGTAGTGTGATCCCCTGCTGCCTCTGTCCATTTAGTTATTGGGAGTCACAGGTTTGAAACTGCTGCCTAATAATGTGAGGAAGGAGGTGAGGAAATGGCTGAGGAGCTGAGAAAGACTCAGAGTGAATTTCCATTTACAGTACATGTCACAAGCACATAAAAATACGAAGAACACTTTGCATCTTTGCACGATAACATAGTTTCAGGGATAGATTACTGGACAGTACTGAGGAAGTGCTGTACCATCGGAGAGTCAAGATGACATTCCCTTAACAGCTCAGGTTTATGCATATTTTTATTTTTGTCACTATATCTATAAGACATGGTTTTCACCAGCATTGTTTGCACAAATGGATGAATTGTGAGCAAGTTTGTTTTTCTCTTTTGGTTTTGGGAGCAATAATATTTCTTATTTTTTGCATCAACTTACACAAACATGCATCAATATAAAATTAATAATTATTTGTAGCATGTTTAACATTAGCGTTGGTATAAAAATCCTGTTGAATTTCCTGTCCAATTCTGGAAATGGCAATTTGACTTTTCTGAAGTGACTTCTCAACCATAAAGTAATTAGAATGGGCGACAGTGAAGAATATTAATTACTGCAGAGAGTAAATGCACAGGCTTATCTCTGTTCACAGGATGATCGCTGCCAGAACCTGCAAAAAAACCTTAGGAGACAATTCCATTGGCACCAGATGCCAACAATGACTGGTAACCAGTTGCTGATTAAATGAAACATGAGTTCCCTTAGATCGGCACTCAAATCAAGAAGAAACTCAGTGACTTGCACAAAGGTATGAGAATGCTGACCACTAAGTTAAGATGGCAAAGTTCAATCAAAGCCTTTATCCCAATGGAGGAGGTAAGAACACTGGAAAAGAAAGAAAAAATGTCTCAAGCCATTATTTTAATCTCCTCACCCCATCATTAATGCTTCTAACAGATTGTTTCCATCAGATAAAATTGGACTGATATTATCAGGATAATGGAGTCTGCCAAATTTGTTTAATTGTCAACTCCATGCATGATTACATTTATGACAATAAACAATTGCACGGAGTGTGAATGATGAGAGATTCCTGAGTGCTACAAATGCTCTGTCAGCATGTAGCGAAGGAGACAACTTGTAGTGGCTGGTTGCAATGTTTGTGATCTTTGGTTCAGAGTACTAAACAATGGGTTGACAATGTAATGTGGGTCACTATGCAGTTAGTGTACCAGGTGTATTGTGGTCTGTTGTCAGACAGTCTCCATTTCCAGAATACTGAGTAAGCTGAAGATGAACATTGTTGGCTGAGAGACAGTCATGTTCTTTGTGTTGCTAAGTAGTTGAACAATCAGAGTCTTTAAAAAGTAAGAGATAGTAGGAACTGCAGATGCTGGAGAATCCGAGACAACAAGGTGCAGGGCTGGATGAACACAGCAGGCCAAGCAGCATCATAGGAGCAGAGAGGCTGACGTTTCGGGCCTAGACCCTTCATCAGAAAAGGGGGAGGGGAAGGGGGTTTTGAAATAAATAGGGAGAGAGTGGGAGGCGGATAGAAGAGGGATAGAGGAGAGGATAGGTGGAGAGGAAACAAACAGGTCGAAGAGGCGGGGATGGAGCCAGTAAAGGTGAGTGTAGGTAGGGAGTTAGGAAGGGGATAGGTCAGTCCAGGGAGGACGGACAGGTCAAGGGGGCGGGATGAGGTTGGTCGGTAGGAGATGGAGGTGCGGCTTGAGGTGGGAGGAGGGGATAGGTGGGAGGAAGAACAGGTTAGGGAGGCAGGGACGAGCTGGACTGGTTTTGGGATGCGGTAGGGGGAGGGGAGATTTTGAAGCTTGTGAAATCCACATTGATACCATTGGGCTGCAGGGTTCCCAAGCGGAATATGAGTTGCTGTTCCTGCAACCTTCGGGTGGCATCGTTGTGGCACTGCAGGAGGCCCAGGATGGACATGTCGTCTGAGGAATGGGAGGGGGAGTTGAAATGGTTCGCGACTGGGAGGTGCAGTTGTTTGTTGCGAACCGAGCGTAGGTGTTCTGCAAAGCGGTCCCCGAGTCTCCGCTTGGTTTCCCCGATGTAGAGGAAGCCACACCGGGTACAGCGGATGCAGTATACCACATTGGCAGATGTGCAGGTGAACATCTGCTTGATGTGGAAAGTCTTCTTGGGGCCTGGGATGGGGGTGAGGGAGGAGGTATGGGGGCAGGTGTAGCACTTCCTGCGGTTGCAGGGAAAAGTGCCGGGTGTGGTGGAGCTGGAGGGGAGTGTGGAGCGGACAAGGGAGTCACGGAGAGAGTTGTCCCTCCGGAAAGCAGATAAAGGTGGGGAGGGAAAGATGTCTTTGGTGGTGGGGTCGGATTGCAGATGGCGGAAGTGTCGGAGGATGATGCGTTGGATCCGGAGGTTGGTGGGGTGGTACGTGAGGACGAGGGGGATTCTTTTTTGGTTTTTATTGCGTGGACGGGGTGTGAGGGATGAGGTGCGGGAGATGTGGGAGACACGGTTGAGGGCGTTCTCGACCGCCGAGGAGGGGAAGTTACGGTCCTTGAAAAACGAGGACAACTGAGATGTACGGTAGTGGAATGCCTCATCCTGGGAGCAGATGCGGCGGAGGCGAAGGAATTGGGAATAGGGGATAGCATTTTTGCAGGAAGGTGGGTGGGAGGAGGAGTATTCTAGGTAGCTGTGGGAGTCGGTGGGCTTGAAATGAATATCGGTTTCTAGGTGGTTGCCCGATATGGAGACAGAGAGGTCCAGGAAGGGGAGAGAGGTGTTAGAGATGGTCCAGGTAAACTTAAGGTTGGGGTGGAAGGTGTTCGTGAAGTGGATGAACTGTTCGAGCTCCTCGTGGGAGCACGAGGTGGCGCCGATACAGACCTATATAGAGACCTATCCCCTTCCTAACTCCCTACCTACACTCACCTTTACTGGCTCCATCCCTGCCTCTTCGACCTGTTTGTTTCCTCTCCACCTATCCTCTCCTCTATCCCTCTTCTATCCGCCTCCCACTCTCTCCCTATTTATTTCAAAACCCCCTTCCCCTCCCCCTTTTCTGATGAAGGGTCTAGGCCCGAAACGTCAGCCTCTCTGCTCCTATGATGCTGCTTGGCCTGCTGTGTTCATCCAGCCCTGCACCTTGTTGTCTTTAAAAAGTAATGCCTGGTAAGGATATAATTATCTCCATGCAATGTAAATATATCTATTGCTATTGTTTCCATTTTCATGCAAGGATTGATAGATAGAGACTCTCTCCAATGCTGAGGTTGATATATTTGACATGTCTCATTTGCATTCATGAGTCATTGAATATCCTGACTGATCCCTGGCCAGTATTAGGATTCATAGGCTAGCTGTCTTGTGTGTTTAATACACATGTTCCTGGTGTAATATGGGCATGATATCGTTGTGTAATACTTTTGGTATGATGACTTTTTTTTCCTTAGAAATGACATGTCACTGAGATACGAAGTTTGTCTGTGTAGCCAAACTGAACAAATATTCTTGAGTACTTCTTTGATACTGTCAGGCCAATTCTGGATAGTGATCTTTTGCAACTGTTGTAGTTGCTCATGTTTGGCAGTTGCTGATTGCAACTGTTCATACTGGCCCTGATCAAAGTCTAACAGGATAATCTTGAGAATATTTTCAACTTCACAGTCAACCTGTGAATCAAGAGAAATACCTTAGTCTTTGTGTGAATTGGGTAATCAGCTCAACCTATCAGTCATTGTGGTTTGAATCTCATGAATTGTAACTATAATGAGTTCTGTGTATACGAGTAGATCTGACCTTGTTGGACCATTGTAATCTACCAGATAGAGGATTTTGGAATCCAAGCTGAGCTTGTGTATTGGGTCTGTAGTGCAGATCTGTAATGCATTGTAGTTGGTAATCTTTTTTTTTAATAGAATCCCTACAGTGTGGAAACAGCCATTTGGGCCCAACAAGTCCACATTGATCCTCTGAACAGAATACCACCCAGACACATTCCCTTACCCTATCCCTGTAACCCTGCTAATGCAACTAATCTACACATCCCTGAACACTACGGGTAATTTAGCATGGCCAATCCACCTAGCCTGCATGTATTTGGATTGTGGGAGGAAACTGGAGCACCCGGTGGAAACCCACGCAGACATGGGGAGAACATGCAAACTCCACACAGACAGTCACCCGAGGGTAGAATCGAACCCAGATCCCCAGCACTGTGAGGCAGCAGTGCTACAAACCGCTGTATATTGTGAGATGCTCTTTCACAGGCTGCATTATGTAATGCTACTTACTGAGGCACATGTTATTCACGATGCATTGTGGTAATATGTTAGCACCACCTCCTGTGTTCATTTTAGCTCTTAGAACATGTCATTTCTGCCTTGCCAAGTCAAATGACATGAATGGTTGTAGGAGCTTCTGATCACCCTGTACAGTCAATATGGTATGTGATTAATAACATGGAAAGTTCGATCATTTTCTGAAATTTGTCTTTTACTTGGTTGATGCTAAATCTCATTGATGTGTTAGTGATTGTGCCCCTTCTTAACGCTTTATTTACTGCCAATTTTGTGGTATTGTATCATCTTGTTGGTCAACCATGTTTTTTACTGGGTTCTGTTCTGGCTTGGTTTTTGGAACTAGATTTCCTGTAAATGGGTGCTCATTGACACTTTGTGTTACATGTTTTACAGATACCATGAAAAGCTGTACAGCTTTTGGGTAGATGCAATGAAGCACATCTGATACTGATTAGGTTTGTTAGTTGTGTTTTGCTGACCTTTACAATAGCGTTAGATACACCAAAATCATGAGTCTAATGTTGGCCAGCAATCATTGCACTATATTTGCATCCATTCTCGAGTACTGCATCAGTGGTGTGGTTTTCTTCTTGACTAAAAGATCCTTCTGAGAGAATACAATTGTTGCAGAGATGTCACAAACTGAATGAGCCTTCTTGAGATTCTTGGGGTTGCTATGTGTATGACATTAATTGGAATCTGTTAATCCTGAAGCTATTTCATACCTCGAGATGGTCTTTCTTTCCAGATACTTTTGGATCTTCCTGATCATCCATGGCATGACCAGATGTGTTAATTCTATAAGGCACCTACTTGTCATTGGGAACCAGAAGTTTTTGTTTTATTCATTCACAGGATGTGGGTGTTGCTGTCTAGGCAGCATTTATTGCCCATCCCTGATTGCTCAAAGGGCAGTTAAGAGTTAACCACATTATTGTGGATCTGAAGTCATATGTAGGCCAGACCAGGTAAGGATGGCAGTTTCCTTCCCTAAATGACATTAGTGAAACAGATGGGATTTCCTGACATTAGGCAATGGATTCATGGTCATAAGACTCTTAATTCCAGAATGTTTAAAAAAATTCTCTTGGCGTTTATCTATCATTTGGTCTGTCAAATAGAATTGCATATGTTGTTTGAACAGATTTAATTCAGTAAAGGTATCACTGGATGCCCAGTCTATTATTAAATGTTTGCCTTCCATTTTTTTATGTTAATTAAATCTTTGCTCTTTATTAGACATAGAGTGCAATGCTGTAGTTGTTTATTCCTTTTACTTATTTTGTTTCTCTTTTTTAATTTTTTTTCTTTTTTTTGCTTCAATTTCCCTTTATTTTCACCTGTTGCTGCTCCTTTAAGAATTACAGGCTTGTAGTAATACTTTTCTGCCTGCATGTAGCATTAACACCAAATAAAAAGTAAAATGTCAGGCCAGCACTTTTTTTCTACTTTTGCACCAATTTGGAGAAATAAACTTGCAGACGGACTGATATTTGGAGATAGTAAACTTTTTTAATGCGTAAAACCACTTTTTAAGGAGTTTTTTAATCATATTTTCTTCTAGGAGCACTTTGGAGCCATGGTTTCAAGGCCATTTAATTGTCTTGTTTTAATTGGATCAGTAGCCTCTCGTGTTAGAATTTTTAAAGAGAGAGATATAGAACACTCACTGTTCTTTAGGGCAGATCTGTAAGTTTTAGAGTTGGTCATATTTGTAACTTCAGCCTTGTTCTTCTTTGACTAAGATACCGATAGAAAGTTTGAAAGTACTTGCAAGCCAATCAGAAAGGAGATTTGTTCTGTTTGTTTAGTGTTTGATGCTTTATCTAAAGAGCTGAACAGTTGTCTGTACTTTAGAAATTAATGTTGTTGAAAGATTCAAAAATGTTTGACTTCTCTAATGTTTGATTAGTTTTCAATTAGTTTCAGAAACATCTGTCACCAAAATATTAGAGTATTTTTTAAAGTTGGCCATCATCGCTAACTACGAGGTACAGTTGCCTCGAGCAGAGTGTTCAACCAGTGTAGCAATTTGTATGTTATTCCTTGTAACACAGGAAACTAGGCATGGGTATTGTGATATTGAAGATTCCAATAAATATTTATTGCAGTAACCATTACACGCAAACATTAGATTCACAGGTCCATAAGTGTCTTGGCTAATATTAAACTATCAGATTACAACCAGAGCAACATAAAGTATAACATTTCAAGTGATCTTGGAATAAGATGGTACATCGGTCCTTTATATCCTCGAGTTTCTATGAGATCATATCCTAAACTCCAGTGAGTATAGTCCTAACTGATCCAGTCTTCCTTCATTCATTAGTCCTACCATCCTCGGAATCAGACCAGTAAACCCAAGAGTACAGTTAGCATAAGACCACGAGATGTAGGAGCTGAATTGGGCCATTTAGCTCATCAAGTCTACTTCACTATTTAATGACATAATGGCTAATCTGACAGTCTTAACTCCACTTTCCTATCTTATCCACATAACTCTTGATTATTTTATTGAATAAAATTCTCAGCCTTCAATATAATTAATGACCCAGCTTTGATGGCACTGCATGGTAAAGAATTCTGTAGATTCACTACCTTCTAACAGAAGAAAGACCTAATTTTTGTCTTACTCTGATATTATGATTTCTGGTCCTAGAGTCTCTGCACAATTGTTAATAGGTCTTAAGTCATTAATATATATTGCAAATAACTGTGGCCCCAGCATTGATCCCTGTGGCACTTCACTGCTTAATTTGCCATCCTTAAAATACTCCTTTTATCACAACTTTCTGTTTTCTATTAGTTAGCCAATCCTCTATCCATGCAAATAAAGTAACCCTATTACAATGGGTTTTAATTGTATTATGTACATGTATTTGTTCTGCCTTTATCAAAGACCTTTTGGAAATCCAAACATATTACATCTACTGGATCTCCTTTGTCTAGCCTATGTATTAGGTCCTCAAAAAAATTTTACAAATTTTCCAGGTATTAGTTCTCCTTTACTGGAGCCATGCTGATGCTTCTTGAATGTTACTTATTTCAAAATGCTCTGCTATTACATTCTGTAAAATCAACTCTAACACTTTGCTCGCATTGGATTCCTGGTCCTTGAGAAATAAAGCAGCTTTGATACAGAGCAACCAGCATTCATTCTTGATTTCAGGGAAGAAATTGAAAAGTGGTCAAGGCAGTTCAAAGCACATCTTGTTGCAATTGTTCTGGTGAGTGGAAAGTTGTGCAAATAATTGTTGTAAACATCCCAACTGAGCACAGAGAGTATAAAACAATGTTGCCTTTGTTCAGCAATTTTGGCACTCATGCACTTTGTAAAGCTTTCACACAACACCCATTTTTGGTGTGGCTACATTCAGAATTCTAAATTGTAAATGTCAGGTACACAAACCTGTAACCCGGGTAAACAGTATAACATTGCTACATCATCAGGATTCTCAAACATTCATCAGAGCTACTAGCCAGCCTTTGTCATAAATCTATTGATTTTAATAATTTCTTTATCCCCTATTTAGTTTTGGGATTAATACTTAATCTAATATATGAACCAACTGAACTGATTCTGCAATCTGTACAGGTTTCATCGAATTGTACTGTGGAGCAGTTTAATATCTTTATATCTCTTTGAATGTGGTGGATGGTGGAAGCCAGGAGTTAAGTTCAAATTAAGGAGTTCTCTCAGATGTTATTTGTGTGCCCCTGTTTGTAGGGTTGTCATGGTGTGCCCCTGTATATGTGGTTGTCATGGTGATCCATTTAGAGGTTTTGTATCCATTTTATATCTGGCATTACCACTAATCTGAGTATTTGGGCAACCTGGACAAGACTGTTGTTTGCATTTATCGATATTTTTTGGCATTAGGGCATTAAAAATGTAAATTCAAATCCTGAGAGCATGGATTTAATCAAAACTTGCCACTAATTAACTTGAGGTATGTTGAGCCATATAATGCATGGATAATGCATCAAATATATAATTTTAATGCAACAGTTCAGGATGTGTCAATAGCAATTCTAAATGGAGTCCAGTTGAAAATGTGGACACCTTTCATGTTAATGCGAATCTCTATGAGTACAGACACTTAAATAGCCAGACAAATAAAATTATGTCACTGTGAATCCTGAGTAAACTAGATCATTCATGAATGTCTATCAGCTCTTACTGATCCTGCCTTTGTTGCTGCTTGGTGCTGAAGTAAATGGACTTGCCACCATATTAAAAAGGAATTTCAGTGTTATGCAGGGTTAAGCCATATAGAGCCAAGTTTTCTACCTCTGCCTGGAAAGTCTGATGGCTTTACAAATACTCTAACACTGAATTTACCCTAAACATACATTTCAAAGTCATGTGGCATTTTTCCCAGTTTAAAATTGGTCGCAAGAAAATTTGATCAAACTGATTATATTCTGCTCCTACTCCATACAAGGAGCTGGGGCATTACAACATCAGCCCTTGTGCACATTTTCCTTTTTTGTTTAAAGTTAACTCTCCAACCAAGTCAAAATTCTTGAATCTAGATTGTGTGAACCAGCATGAGTGAGACCTATTATTATTCATCAGCCATTGGACTTTCTGCTCCCGCTGTCATGCAATGTAACCTATACATTCCATTCTGGCTGTCCCACTGTTTGAAGCATCAGTCCGCAGACAGTCATCTGATAACAGCTGTTGCAAAATACGACACTGTTTAAACATCTGGTCTAGTGCTGAGAGTTTAAAAATTCTGAAAATAGGTTGGAGCCATAACTTTTGAATGTTGCTATACAGAACAATTTCAGCAGTGTCAAGAGGTTATGGGATCAAACAATTTAACTCTTCCAAGGTTCTGTTCCACTGGGATATGGCTTTCATGTTTTCAAACTCCAATTCCTATATTACACTGACAAAGCCTTTTGTGACTCCTGTACTATATACTTACGTGCGTGTGTGTGTGCACGTGTGTGTGTGTCTGTGTGTGTGTGTCTGTGTGTGTGTGTGTGTGTGCGCGCGCATGTGTGTGTGTGTGTGAGAGCGAGTGAGTGATTGAGTGAGTGAGTGTGACAAAGCCTTTTGTGACTCCTGTACTATATACGTATGTGCATGTGTGTGTGTGCACGTGTGTGTGCGTGTTTGCACCTGTGTGTGTACACATGCATGTATGTGCACGTGCATGTGTGCACGTGTGTTTGTGCATGTGCATGTGCATGTGTGTGCGTGTGAGAGCGAGCAGGTGAGTGAGTGAGTGAGTGAGTAATTGTGGGCTGTCTGTCTTCTTGTGGAATTTGTCTTAACCCACACTAATTCCTACCTATGAACAAAAGTTTACACTGGCCAATCTTATCTAATTGACTCACTTGTGTTATCATGTATGGCAGTAATGACACGATTGTTGCTTGACCATATTGGAGTGGCGCAAAATGTCGGAACTCCAAAGTGCATTAGCGTGGCTTGGGAAGACAACTCTGGAATCTCTGCAACAGAATAGAATCCCTTTGACAGTTTGACAATGACATTGCTCATTAGTAGCTGGAATTAATCTGGAAATTCCTACCACAACAAATAAGCTACTTGGCAGTCTCCAGGATATCACAGGCTCCAAGACTGTGGTTAAGTTTAAATTCTTCATTTTCTCCTTCTTTTTCATCCTCTATTTCCTCTAACAGTGTGTTTCCCAGTCATAGAACTGGCTGTTTTCTGACGTATGTCCATGCTGTTCTAAACGTAGCTTGTAGGATCAGTTAGGGAGCAATCCAGTTTGTTTGTCCTGATAAGGTCTTGCGGATATGTGCTTACCACTGTTTAATCCCTGTCCTATGTCAACACTTTCAAAACTTGATGAATAAAAGGGCATCAGATTGAATTGACCATTAGTAGGTGATGGGTGGAACTTGAACTCCATATGTAATATGCCAAGACATCTGAGGACATTGTGATTCTCATGATAACCAGTGGATGCTCCGTATGAAAATACTAATGGCTTTCAGTAGCACAATTCAAATAATTAATGTGAAATGGTGTATAGCTGTAAAATTACAAAATTGGAAATTCAGAGGCTCTGGGCTATTGTTCTCAGAACTCAGGTTCAAATCCTATCGCAGCAGCTTGGACATCTAAAATTCAATTAATAAAAACACTGGAATTAGAGTCATAAAGATGTACAGCACCAAAACAGGCCATTCAGTCCAATTCATCCATGCCTACCAGATTTCCTGAATTAATCTACTTGCATTTGCCAGCATTTGGCCCGTACCACTCTAAACCCTTCCTACTATCCAGATGCCTTTTATATGTTGTAATTCTACCAGTCTCCACCTCTTCCTCTGGCAGCTCATTCCATACATGCACTGCCCTCTGCATGAAAAAGTTGCCTCTTAGATCCCTTTTAAATCTTTTCTCTCTCACCTTAAACTTATGCTCACAAATTTTGGACTCCCTTATTCTCGGAAAAAAGACCTTGGCTATTCACCTTATCCATGCCCCTCATGATTTTATAAACATCTATAAGGTAACCTCTCAGCCTCCAATGTTCCAGGGAAAATAGTTCCAGCCTATTTAGCCTCTCCTTATAGCTCAAACCCTCCAACCCTGGCAACATCCTTATAAATCTTTCCTGAATCCTTTCAAGTTTAACAACATCTTTTTGAAAGCTAATCTCTGCAATGTTATTGACAAAACTATCACCAATTGTTAAAAACAAAACCTATCTGGTTCAGTAAGAGATAGTAAGAACTGCCAGTGCTGGAGTCAAAGATAACACAATGTGGAGGTGGAGGAACACAGCAGGCCAGGCAGCATCAGAGGAGCAGGAAAGTTGACGTTTCGGGTCAGAACCCTTCTTCAGAAATCCAGTAATGTCCTTTTGGGAAGGGGAAATCTGCTTTCCTTACCTGATCTGGTCTAAAAGTGTCTCCAGACCCACAGCAATGTGATTGACTCTTATGGTCCAGCAAACTTGTCCATTCAAAGTTAATAGGGGTTGGCAACAAATGCTGACCTTGACTGTGATGTCTGCATTTCACAAAAGAATAAAAAAATGTTACTGTTTAGTAGGGTTTTCCCAAAAGGTGCAAATATATAACACCAGATCCTGTAAAAGAGTAATGGAGATGATATATAGTTGACAGGCTGATCTAAATTTGACATATTATAGTTCGCTGGTTTGAAACAGAGGTTTAAGTATCTGGTTTTAAAATCTATTTGTCTTTTCTGTTGGAAAATAAAACAGTTTTCAATATTCAGAGGCATTTAAGATGCTTGATTCAATTCCTTTTGACCTTTGGTCCATTACGTCTAGAGTTCAGCTCCAGGTTAATGTCTCCACAAGGTTCAAACTCCAGGAGTTTTCAATGAGAAAATATCATTTCAGGGTCAAATTCCAAGTTTGCGAGTGAATTTTAACACAAGCAAAAGGCCTGTCAGAAAGCAGCGACATCTGTCTACGTGGAAATTAGATTAAATTGCCCAAAAGGAAGAGGAAGAGGACAATTTTAGCTAAAAATATTGATGCAATCAAAGCAATTTGTAAACCTGTAATAACATTTTGATTGTGCCATTGTTGACTTTTCATGCAATAGTTAAAAGGCTGGCACTAGCTTTAAGGAAGTTTTGTCTCCAAACTATTTCCTTCCATAACACTGTTGAGATATTTGCTTACTCCTTTGTACTTCATACACCTGAGATATCCTTAACAAATCAAACTATCATCTTCTCTTATAATGAAATGTTCAGTTGGAATACCGGAGCTATATTTTAATATAAGGGATTGTTGTAGGACCAGGATGCATTTCCAGGTCAGTGTAAAGACGCAGCAATATGAATTTTTCTCTGTCAGTTGAAGAAATGAATTTTCCACTCCTGACTAGCAGGCATGGTAATGGAAAGGTTATGTCACTAGAACTAAAGGATTAAATTAGATTAATATTTCAATGGAATATAACTTCCAATTTGAACCTGATTTCATAGAGTCATACAATATGAAAACAGATCTTTCAGTCCAATTCATCCATGCTGACCAAGTTTCTCAAACTAAACTAGTCCCATTTGCCTACATTTGGCACATATCCTTCTAAACCTTTCCCATTCACGTATCTGTCCAAATGTCTTTAAAATAAAATGCAACAAGTTTATTAATTTTATTCAAGGAAGGAAACTTGTCATATCTTACTGAATTTGGCCTATATGTAACTTCCACAACAATGTAATCCACTCTTGAAAGTCTAGGAAGCCAGTCAACAACACAATTAGAGGTTGCACATCCTAACCAAGAAGAAAATAACTAGTTTGTGTTCCTATCCTGAGTCAAGCAAGTAGATCCACATTTGAAACATTATGATTGGAACAGGAGCTAATATTACACATCAAAATGAAGAATTTGTTATATGCTATTTGCAGAGCATTATCTTATGTTTCTATCAGAACAGTAGGACAATATACAAATCCTACTAGAGAAAGTTCTTGGATTTCAGATAAGATGCCAGTCAGTTCTCCACAAAGCTGCAGATTAACTACACTTAAAATTAATTGTGCCAGAGCTAACTACACGTTTTAGTGATATGCATGCAATGTGAGATTGTCACCTTTCATCACAGCCCCAGTGATGTAATATTGGTTAAGCAACAAAGTGGTCAGAGAAAATTGTGAGATCATTACCCATGGCCATGACCTCTGGAGGCTGACGGTTTGGAAGAGGTAAGCAGAAACAGGAAACTCAGCTGGCTAAGAAGAGGGCCCAAAGAAAACAGAGGCCTACAAATCCTGCACCATCTCAGCCCAATGTGTCCCTGCACAACCATGACTGGCATACCAGAGAGCTGCTCCAGGCAACGCTGAGCAAAATTTAACACCTCAACACACAAACCATTGCCTCACAGATCGAAGGCTACCAATGAGGCACCAATAGAGGTCAGACCCAAGCACTTTTTGATTTGAATGTTATTATTTAGTAGCAACAATTGCTTACAACACATGTGATTTGGGTGGTCCATTTTACCTCTGAGAAGTTATAATGTCACAGAATTATATAGCACGAACCAGTCCATGCAAACCATAATCCCAAACTAAACTAGACCTACCTCCTGCGCTTGGCCCATACCCCTCCAAATATTTCTTATTCATGTACCTATCTTAATGTCTTTTAAATATTATAACCTGCATCCACCACTTCCTCTGGAAGTTCATTCCACACATGAACCACTCTCTGTGTAAAAAAGTTGCCCTTCATGTCTTTTTTAAATCTTTCTCCTTAAAAATGTGTCCCCTAGTCTTGAAAGGTGTACAATTGGTTAGGATATTTCATATTTCATACTCATATTTCATATTCTGCAGTTCTCTTGGCTCTACCTTTTGTGGGGAAGTGAGACTTCATGCATAGAGGCACAGATACAATACATTCAGAAAAAATACCAATTTAAAACACTGTTAATGCTCAGATACTACTGTATTAATTATTGAAACAGCACACAATGATTGTGAATGTCCCCATGTCCCCAAACAATGTTTTGTTTACATGTAATGAAAGTTTGCGTAAAGGAATTTGATGACCAGTTTTAGGCAGTATGACACCAACAAGTTGCCTGTTAAGCTTGTGAGAGGAAGGGACTGGAGGATTATGCTGAAAGATAAATAAGGAACAATCAGAGGAGATTTGAATAGTCAATAAATAGGCTGGACTGAATGGCCTGCTTCTGTACTGTGTATTCCATGTAACTGTGCTGCTTTCAGTTAATGGAATCGAACTGTTTCGTGATGAGCCTACTGAGCTCCAAGTGGGAAGTAACTCACTGAACCAGTAATTGGAAATCTTACAGCACTCTACTCGTACTTATTGCAGGCATAAAGATGTCAGTTTGAAACCCTCAAGGACATGAGCCTTCATGCAAACGGTTTTGTATTACACCGAACATGGATGGAGAGAGTCAGCAAAAACGCTGAAGTGTAACGAAAGCTAAATATTATTTCTGTGAGATCAGTTGGAGAGAAGGAGAAGTCCAAGCCAATATCAGAGTTGGCAGCTTGCAAGGGAAGGCATGTTAATCAATCACAATCCTTTTTTTTATTACAATGTATTTTTATTTCTGGAAAAGGAATTATTTCCTCCTTGAAGCTATTGACTATTCCACTTCTAGGCACAGTTCCATGGGCTCTGTCGGCTCTTGAGTCCCACAGCCTGCAGGCAATTCAGGTTGGAGGGCATCACACCTGAACTTGACTTTGTCTCTAGCCGCTGCCATGTTTATGTACTTTTCAACAGGAACATTTGGCTAGTCTTTGGATGTGTAGGCAGCTTTTGGCTGACTTTTTGAAACTAATTATCATTCGCTACTAAAACTCCACCTAAGAACACAAGTTCTTCTGGTTATAGTTCTCATCACACTTATTAATCACTTGAGCCAAATTTTGTGGTCCTGTTTCCCAGCAACTGATAATCTTAGCTTTAAATATTCCAGATATGTAGAATACACTAAGAAAGCTATGGAATTAGTCAATCAAAATATTATTTTGCCCACCTAAAAGTCCCTTTGTACAATATATCAGATTTTTGAACGGACATCTTCCACATTAATGTTAACCTCTCTCTCTGCACCTTCTCGGCAGCTGTAACACTGTATTCTGCACTCTGTCCTGTTACATTGATGCACTTTTGTACAGCATGATCTGCCTGTAAAGTATGTAAGCCAACACTTTTCACTGTAGCTCAGTACACATGAAGGTATTAGCATCTATTGAAATTTAGAGAATATCATGATCTCATGATTACCTTGCCAGAGTAGCAATCCAGACGGTCTGCGATCAAAATTCCACAATGCTAAGTTGAATTCAGTCCTATCTGTGAGCTAACACCAGAAAACGATTGTGAACACTGCTGGATTGTTGTAAAGGTCCAACTAAGATTCACTAATGTCGATCAGAGAAAGACATCTATCACCTACACATTGTGAGGCTAACTTTAGAGTTGACTGCAGAATACTGGTGAATGTGCAACAATTATTTCTAATGCCAGTCTCACATGAAGCCCAGTCAAGAAAGCACTTCTTGCAAAGACACCTAGCATTAATATTGTAAGCTTAAGTGATTTTTAGTGATAATTTATAATTTTATTCTGTGCATGTTATTTCTATGGCTCCCTGAGGAGCCAAGTTCAAATCAAGATGGTTGTTGGAACTATTTTGGCAAACCAACTGAGCAATATGAATTTTCAAATTGCAGTATTAAAATTTTAATTTTATTATTCATTCGTGGAATGTGGGCATTGCTGACTGGGCCAGCATTTATTGCCCGTCCCTAGCCACTCTTGAGAAGATGGTGGTGAGCTTTCTTCTTGAACCACTGCTATCCAATTTCTGTAGGTAGAGCCCCAATGCCACTTGGGTGGAAGTTCCTGGATTTTGGGTCTATTTTGGGAGGGAGAAGGAACGATGATATATTTTCAAGTCAGGATGGTGAGTGGCTTGGAGGGGAACTTGCAAAGCCAGAAGTCACACGACACCAGGTTATAGTCCAACAGGTTTATTTGGAATCACAGGCTTTCAGAGTGTAGCTCAGGGGCAGTGTGTTGATGCCCTGGTCTTTCAAGATGGTGATTGGTGTGGGGTTTAAGGTGCTTTCTAAGGAGCCTTGATGAATTTCTGCAGATTTAGATGGTCCCTTGTAGACAGTACCATCTGCTGCTACTGATGGTCAGCAGTGGAAGAGCAGATTTGCACCACAACCACAAACAATCACGTGGGCTGCATTGTCCTCGATGGTGTCAAGCTTCCTAAGTGTTGTAGATCTGCACTCATCTAGGCAAGTATGGTGTATGCCATCACATTCCTGACTTGTACCACGTAGATGATGGACAAACTTTGGAGAGTGAGGAGGTAAGTTACTCGCCATAGGATTCCTAGCCTCTGACTGGCTTTTTCAGCCAAAGTATTTATATGGCTAGTCCAGTTCACTTTCTGGCAATGGTAACCATCAGGTAGTGATGTAGTGATGGTAATACCATTGAATGATGAGTGAAATGAATAGGACATAGAACAGCACAGCACAGGAACAGGCCCATCAGCCCACCATGTCTGTGCTGACCATGATGCCATTCTAAATTAGTTCCACCTGCTACTCTAGGCCCATATCCCTCAATTCCCTGCCCGTTCACATGTCGGTCTAAATGCCTCTTAAACACTACTATTGTATCTGTTTCTACCACCTCCCCTGTCAGTACATCCCAGGCACGTACAGTACCACCCTCTGTACAAAAAGCTTCCCTCATACATCTCCTTTAAATTGCCCCCTCACCTTAAACATATGCCCTCCAGTATTTGACATTTCCACCCTGGAAAAAGATTCCAACTATCTATCCTATCCATGACTTTCAAAATTTTATATACTTCAATCACTGGTTAGATTTTATTTCTTGTTGGAGATGGTCATTGCCTGGAATTTGTGTAACAAGAAAGTTATTTGGCACTTATCAGCCTAAATCTGGATTTTGTCCACATCTTTCTGCATGTGGAAATGGACTGCTTCAGTATCTTGAAGAGTTGCATATGGTGCTGAACATTATGCAATCATCAGTGAATATGCCCACTCTGCCCTTATGATGGAGGGAAGATGGTTGCTTTTTAGCTGGGTCTTTCTTGATGTACATTTTGGGAAATAGGTATGGTCAATTATTTTTTGAGCCAGAAAAGCATGACATTTGATTCTCTGCTAAGATTGTAAACAAAAGTTGGATCTAATACGTAGGTAAATGTAATGATAATAATGGTGAAGGAATGTTAAAGGGAACATTATTGCAGACATTTTCAGCAATTTAAGGAAGTGCTGTCACTTGGTGGACAGATGAGATATTGCAACAGCATACTAAAAACTGAAGTTTCAGTTAATTGGATTGTTTGTGCATTTTAAAGGACAATTTCACCCTAATTATAATTGTAGATAAGCTGAAAAGGTCACTAACTACTATGGCTACTTACTTTTGATGTCTGAATAAGTAATGCTGCTGGTGTCAGATATTTTCGATACAGTCAGGCTCTGTTATTCCAAACTTGTAGCAGAGTAATTCATCCATCAGGGACCGTCTTATCAAGATTACTGTTATAATTGTGTGCATTTTTGTCACAGGTCTGCAATTCTTTGCTAATAAGAGAAGCACAAACCTCCAATTGACAGGAAATACAAAAACATAGTTTGTTTTTTAAAGTTGGCAATTATGTCCAGTTTTCCCCTAATGCACCTGATTTTCATTACATGTAATTATGTTATTTAACCAAATGATCCTTTTTTGAGGGAAAAAGTGGTTCTTGGGGATCACAGTTCCAATTATGGTACAGTTAGTCAGATTGCATTTTGAAATCCAATGATTCCTGGACCTTGGATGTTTAATGATTGTAATGGTAATCTTAAACAAAGGGTCATGCAGTGACTAATGTACATGGGATATATGCAAGGTCTCTAGATGTTTGTACACTTAGAATGCACTTTGGAAGCTATTTCCCTGATCCAGACATAATTTAGTGACTTTGACAAACTTGCAAACTTCTCCCCATTCTTTTCACTCTTCCCTCATACAACGACACGTTCAGGAACCAGAGCTTATTGTATTGCAGATCGTAGCCATACACTGTATAAAGAATGTTATTATTGTAGAACACCTACATGATAAATAAAAGATTAATTGTGGTAGATGACTTTTGTTATGGACTGGGAAGCGAGAGAAGTGAAAGCCCTTTCCCCTTCACCTACTGTGAGAAATCAGTGTGTGTGCTTTCTTTAAGAAAGACGTTGTACATTTTGTTTTAACCAGTGTGAGGACAATTTGAATAACTAGCGGCAAGCATTTTTGGGGGTTTAAATAAAGACAATTATTTATTTCCACATTTAAATTGAAAATCTGACACTGCATCACTCACTCACCCACACAAACACAAACAAGCAAAGTACAATTAAAGGGAACAGTGCACTCTCACACTTTGTAGACAGTAAGAGTAGCTTATCATTCACATGACTGACTCATCTTGAAAAGCAGATGGTACAGTTTTAAGAAGCGAGATGTTTGCACTCTTGAATTGTAGTCTAGGCGAATACAATAACCAAAGTTGTTTATCAAAGACATTGCAGAATTCCATCAAAGGGATAGATTATCTGCAGGTCACAAAGTTAGTTACTTTTGTCTCATTAGCAAGTAGTCCTTTCTTTATTAGTTTTCTGTGTTCGTGTACTTGGAGACCTTGCAATATTACAGTCTTTGGTCCTTAAGACACGTACGTTACTGCCCATTCCGCAACTGTTGTTTCTTGCTCTAGTTGAGTTGTGGTGTCCCTTTGGAGATTAAATAGCGAGACCAACAAGGCTGACTTTGTATGTTGTTTTTCACAGTCGCTTTTGCAAAGATGGCATTAGACCTCAGTGGATTAACAATAATCTGGGCTACTGTTTGCAAACATTCACAATGGGTATGTGAGACAATCACATTTTTAATTTCAGAATGACCCATTTAGATTGGGAATGTAGCTTGGATGTTCTTAGGACATGGGTATGGACCCTACTCAGTCCAGAATGTATTCTTTTGCCTTTTCAGAACAGTGCGACAGTACTTGGATCCACAAGCAAAGTTGTATGTCCCTCAGTAGTCATCTGTTGCAGTGAGTCTTCTATATCTGACTGGATGATTTTTGGCTGCCAGTCAAGCAGAACATTTTGTCTCTCTCCAATTCGGTTTAGCTAAGAAATGAAATAGAAAATGAAAACAAAAGACACTGGCTTAGTAATGATTGTAAATATATACCTCCTACATCACTGGCAGCATTGTCTTGGAAATTAATCTTGAATTCCTGGAGATTCCAGGACAGTTCAGGAGGGTTGCCTACCATGGTCAGCACTACTCAAAATCCCAGAAACCCATATGTTTCATAATCCAACAGAACTTCTTTGAGAAGACAACTAGGCTGTTGTATGAAGGGTAACCTATGGATATACTTCTAAAGTTCCTTTACAAATCCCCACATATGAGACTTTTAAAGATCACTGAGTCTATTTTCATCATTTAATGTTCACCACATTCACCCCAGCCCCACTTCACCTGAACACTCATCTATACTTCTATTATTTCTAGACTTGATTCTTCCAATGGCCTCCCAGCTGTCTGCCAATTTCCATTAACTTTAAGCTTGAGAGTATCCAAAACTCTGCTGCCCGTGCCCTAACTTGTTCCATTCAACCATCAGCCTGGGTTCACTGACCTACACTGGCTCTTGGTATAGCACCAATTCAATCTCAGCATTCTCATCCTTGTTACCAAATTTCTGTAACCTCTTCCTGCCCTACCTCTAAGATTTATGAGGTCCTCCAGACCTGATCTTTTTTTAAATCTTAATCACTCATTCATTGGCAACTGTGCATTCAAACCCCAGATCCTAATCTCAATTTCCTCCTTTATGAAGCTCCTTAAAACTTGCCTCTAAGTGTATTGTCATGCATCTTAATAATGGTCATTGGCCACAAGGATTCAGACAATTGGTTGCTACAGCATAAGCTACCAGCTCCCAGAAATAGGAATATCTACAAGTGCTCAGAGGGCAAAGACAATCTTCGACAGGGCGTTGTCTTCTCCAGATGGAAGATGGATCATAAGAAGAGGAAGAAGACTGAGGGAAGAATTCCCTAACACTTTGGCTAGAGAAAAGGGGGCTGCCTTCACAACTTTAAAGAGATGAACACACTCCAATTTAACAGATTGTTTGTCCTCAGGTATCAGTGGACCATTCCTATTGGCTATAGTTGTATACTTGTTTTATCTAATTAACTATGCTCTATGCAAATTTCAGCAGCAACATTAATCTTGAAACTGAAGACATCTGAGCTGTTTATTCTCACTAGTCAAATTTCACCCTATTGAATGATTTAAATTCCCAAGTTAGACAACTATTGCAGATTGCTTTCGGAAACAGTGATTTTTTGCAAAAAAAATCAGTTATTTTGTTCATGATTATTAGACTTAATTTTAAGACTTTTGTGCTGCAGCTTCTATTATTTGGTGGAAACATCTCTAAATCTTGGAATAGAATAAATTTCTATGTCTAAACTACTGCTTCTTGAGAATCTCAATAAACTGTCTGAAAATTGCTTCCAAATTGTCGACTGCATGTATTAGGCAACTGTGATCATGAACTCCAAAGTCAACAACCTGTTCTGTCAACTTCTCTATATTTTCTTACAGTCTGTTGCTACCTTCTACACGGTTCACAACACCCCAAGTTTTGGTCATCTGTAACACATGTATCACAATCAGTAAACATGCTTTTAGTTAATATTAGAGCTGTCTACATTCAGTTGTCTGTTGGTCTGATCCTGGCTCACCTTCAAGAATTTACTAATCGATATTTCATTCCAATGATTTTTTGAATCTGAGCATCTCCAGATCTTGAAATGATTAATTGTCATCTTTATCATTTTTGCACAGTTTTATTGTGTCCAGTAGAGGGAGCTATTGGGCCAAAGATTAACAAAACAACTTGGGTTGTTGAAATATAAGAACAGGAGTAGGCCATTCAACCCCTTGAGCCTGTTCTGCCTTTCAATGATACCATGGCTGATCTGTGGCCTAACTCCAGTTACCTTCCCGTGGCCCATGACCCTTAATACCTTGGTTTAACAAACATTTATCAATCTCAGATTTAAAATTAACAACTGATCCTGTATCCACTACCGCTTTCAGAAGAGAGTTTGAAACATCTACCACCCTTTATGGGTAGAAGTGCTTCCTAATATCTCACCCGGACAGTCTGGTCCTAATTCTCACACTATACGCTCTAGTTCTAGAATCCGCAACCAGTGGAAATAGTATATCCTTATCTGTCCTAACTGTTTCTGTTAGTGTCTTGAAGACTTTGATCAGATCATCCTTTGACCTTCTAACTTAAATAAAACAGATCTAGAATGCTTTGAGACATAAACAGCGATAGTGAACATATTTTACTTATGGTTTTGAATGGCGAATACATGATATAGAACAGATCTCCCCCACTAGGGGAGGCAATAGCCTAGTGGTATTATTGCTAGACTATTTATCCAGAGACCCAGGTAATGTTGTGGGGTCCCGTTTCAAATCCTGCTACAGCAGATGGCGGAATCGGAATCCGATAAAAGTCTGGAATTAAGAGTTTAATCATGATCATGAACCCGTACTGAATGTTGGGGGAAACCCCATCAGATTCACTAATGTCCTTTAGGGAAGGAAACTGTCATCCTTACCTGGTCTGGACTACACATGAAATCAGACCCACAGCAATCTGGTTAACTCTTAACTGCACTCTGGGCAATAGATGCTGGCCTAGCTAGTGATGCCCACATCTGTGAATGAATATATAAAAAGATTGCCTGGGTTTTGTTACTATACAGCAATAGGTGCTGAGAATACTGTGATGTAGTAAGTTGCACAGGAAAAAGAGTCTGTCTGTCTTTATACTGGTGAACAACAATCTCATTTAATTGTTAAAACTATATGTTGTTACTTCCTTGCAGCAAGCAACTCACCTCCTAACTCTCCGAAGCATACCCACCATCTACAAGGCACAAGTCAAGAGTATGATGGAATATTCCCCACTGGCCTGGATGAGTACAGCTTCAACAAAACTCAAGGAGTTTGCCACATCCAGGACAAAGGATGCCTCTTGATTGGCACCACACCACAAACATCCGATCCTTCTGTCTCCAACGCGCAGTAGCAGCAGTACTATCTACAAGATGTGCTGCAGCAACACTCCAAATCTCCTTTAACTGCACCTTCCAAATGCAGAAGGACAAGGGCAGCAGATACATGGCAACATTACCACCTGCAACGACCCCACAAGCCATTCAGTATCCTGACTTGGAAATATATTGCCATTCCACCTGTGACGTTGAGTCAAAATCCTGGAATTCTCTCCCTAATGGCATTGTGTGTGTAGTTTCATCAAATAGACGCAGCAGTTCGAGAAATCATCTCACCACCACCTTCTCAAGGGTAACAAGGATGTACAATGAATGATGACCCAGCCAGTGACTCCCACATCCCACAAGTGAGTAAATTAAAAGTTATATCTATAAAAGTGCGCAAGTAAAAGCATTCTGACAACCTTGTTGTCTTGGTCCTCCTTTCAGGCATGAACACGTTAGCAAGTATCACTGATGAGTTATGATATTTCTTAGTGCAACGGGCCTTACTTATCATCTTACAGATACAGGCATTGCAGATAAGCATTTTAATCTTGAGGATATGGTTGCCGCTTTTGCTTAGCCATTCAATTATTTGGTCAAAGTTGGTGTTTGCTTTACCAAAGCATGTACTGTGTTGTGGTTGGTTGGCTCGCCGAGCTGGTTCACAACCCAAGCTACAAATCTACTCCAAAACCTTAGAGACATATACTGTGTTCTTTGTCAAGAGCCAGATTGTCAGGGAGATGGAAGATAGCTGAATTTGCTGACTGCATCCACTGCTCTGCAGTTGACTCTAAACACAGGAAGAAGCACAACGTCATGTTCCATAGCTACAGGTTTCTTCATACTGATGTTGAGTAAAAATATAACATCAGATGATCTATGAAAATTTGGAGCCGCCTCCAGTCTGGGTAATTAGCACAGCCTCATCAGAAAACAGCCACATTGTTCCTCAAGGCATGTTCTATTGGCTCTTTGAAGGGACCTTAATTTGAACAATTCACACTCAAACTCCTCAATAAGCTTCAGTGAAATTCTTGAAGAAAGAGAGAATAGAATACGAATGTAGAATAGCAAGAAACATAAGCATGAACTGTAAAAGCTCCTATGGAAATGTAAAATTGAAAATATTAGCAAAAACAAATCTAATTCATTACAGCAAAACCAGCGAATTTTATGAAAGGAAATTGGAAATGATAGAGAAGCTAAGTACATAGTGCCTTGCCTTCACACAGGAAGACAGCAGTAGGTTCCCTGAACTAATTAAGATCCAAGATTTTAGTGAGAGTGTGAAATTGAAAGAAATTATATTAGTAAAATTAATCCTAAAAATGTACCTGCAGATTGAAATGTTGAAAATGTAATTTGACCATGTAAGAAAGGAGGGAGAGAGAAAACAGGGAAGTACAAATCTGTTAGCCTGATGTCAACAGCAGAAAGATTATAAAGGATGTGATTACAGACATTTAGAAACTAATTATCTAATTAGGAAGATTCAACATGGATCTAGGAAGGTGAAATTATGTTTCACAAACTTGACAGAGATTTCTGAAGCTATCACTGACAGTCAATAAGGGGGAACCAGTTGATGTGGTATATTGGGATTTTAGACGTTCTTGATAATGTGTCATCCTGGGAGTTAGCAGACAAAATTGGAGTACACAGGATTGGAAGTAATATGCTCACATGGATTGAGGGCTGGTTGACAAGCAGAAAGCGTAGCATAGGAATAAACAGTTCATTCTCAGATTGTGACCAGTGGGCTACCTCAAGGATCAGTGCTTAGATCCCAGCTGTTTTCAATTCATTTCAATGATTTGGATCTGTGGGGATGAGAGTGGGCAACTGTAATATTTTCACATGCACATGCAATACAAAACTTGGTGGGAATGTGAATTATGAGGACGATGCAAAGGGACTCCAAAGGAATTTAAATAGGTGAACAATTTGTCAAGGGCATGGCCAATGGAATATAATGTGAATAAGTGTGAGGTTATTCATTTCAGTGGGTGGACCAAAGGTGCACAGTAATTCAAGAATGATGAAAGTTTGGAACATTTTGATAGCCAAAGGAACCTAAATGTTCTTGTTCTTAAGTCACTGACAGCTAGTGTGTTGCTGTCGTAAATTGCCATCATGGTGTGGGCTTTTCTGCCAAAAAGGGATTTGCGTCTATACTTTGTTCTAGTGACTTTCCTTTTTGAACCAGATTTCCTGCACACGTGCACCTAATGGCCTTTGATTTCACAAGAGTTGTGCATGTGAAGTAAAGCTGGACAGCTGTTGTGAAAGTGCAGCAAACTGCATCCATTATAGATGTTGTTGTTTTGGTGTACCTCATTGAGTATAGAACTTTTACTGACTGCATTTAAAACATATAATTGTAATTGTTGTTTATCTGCCAAATGGTTTCACGTTTGTGTAAGGAACAATAGTTTGACCCATTTTCTTGTCAAGAAAATCTTTTCTGAAGGCTTTAATTGGTGTGGAGGTGATTACAAATTCAGTGAGCATCTCTGAGCGTTCTTGTTTGGATATGACACACTCATGCCCTTTGCATCTAAGAACTCATCAATAGACTGTTGGGCTTGCGTTTGTATGACATGAGTTAGATCCTATTAATCCTGAAGTTAATTCTTTCCTTCAGCTGGTCTTTGAGTACCTTCCGAATATTTTCTGGATTTTTCTGATTATCCATGAAAAGACCAAGTGTATTAAACCTGTGAAGCCCATCCTTGACGATTGACAAGCAAGACTTTCAGAGATCTCTTCTTGGAATCATTTTTTGCTTTGTCTGTGAAATAAAACTGTGTACTTTTCTTGGGTAAATGTAATTTAGTAAATGTACCATTGACTAGATTTGAGTACAGGAGGTCTTGCTTCAATTGTACAGAACACTAGTGAGACCACACCTGGAGTGTTCTTTGCATTTCTGATCCCTTCACTAAAGATAGGAGATACTAACCATACAGGGAGTGCATAGAGGTTTACCAGAATGATTCCTGTAATGGTGGAAGGAGTAATCCTGTGAGGAGTAATTGAGGAGACTGGACCTGTATTCTCTGGAGTTTACAAGAACTTGAGGCAATCTCAGCAACTTATACAATTCTTCAAGGGATAGTAGTTTGTACAATGGCTTAAAGGAAGCCAAGTGTTTCTATTTTTCGCCATCAGGTGCTGTAAGCTGTTGTTTTGAAGCAATAAACCAGAGACTTTATTATTTGTGAACCAGAAGTACTGTGCCTCCTGTGAAAAAGTGAAAGAACTTGAAGGGAAAGTTCAGAGAACCAAAGGACTTGGGAAATAAGAGGACCCATACATTGAGCCCAAAGGGCTGGTACCATTGATCTATTTTCTCAGTGTTTTCCCATTCATCCATAACACCATTTTTTTTTTGTCTGTCTTCATGAGTGTGGGTGGGGGGGGTGCTTTAGAAGCAGTTTAAAGTTGTAACTAGTAGAATTAAATATCAACAGTTTATAGTTATTCACAAATCTACTTATTTGTAATAAATAGTACTTCTTGTTAAGCACAGACACCTGGTCTGTGTTTTCTATTAACCTATCAGACAGGCAAATTGGGGACTTTGCACACTTTGATAAATTTATTATTTTTTGTGATGACTCCAGAGGTTTTGGGGCTTGATTTCCAGCATATCACACTAGTGAGGCGTAACAGGACCAGAGACCTCAGTAATGGTGATTGCAGGGAGACAGTTCTTCCACTGTCTCTTCCTAATGCCTTTCATTCATGTGCATTCTGGTTTTCAACTCATTATCTGCTGATTCTTTGCCCTAAGCTGTTTTCTTGTCAGTTCATTTTTGGGACTGGTAGCTTACTCTTTGCTTCCACTCTGAAGGGTCCGGCAAGAATTCAAGTCTCAAATCTACCTCTTCTGGAACGGGAATTGAGCCTGTGTTATTGTCATTAATTTGATTCATGAGTTAACTGTCTAGTCAACTGAACTAACTACCCCCACTATACCAAAGCTCCATTTCTTCTACACTCACTCCAGACCTAAGCCAAAAACATTATTTTCCTCTTTCTGCTAAATCTATCTTCTCCACAGCCATAGCCCAATGAGAAAGTTTCAGTTGCAATAATAAACCAAAATAAGTCAAAGTCACCAATTTTTATATTGGCCTCAGAGCACAGTGATGATAGTGGTATCCAAAAGTTGAATACTTTCCTCTCATTGTTTCCGGTCACATCAACAAATTTCACTTAAGATTAAAGGCTTTAAATTGTATCAGTTGCTCAATGTTACACTTTGAACATCTTGAGTTTGCTTTATTGTCAAATGTCACCATAACTTCTGACGTCATATCAACAATTGTGAAATATTACCATGAGCAATAGGGTGACAGTTTGGATTGGTGTTCAGATGACTAGTCACAGATAAATTACAATTGCAAATGACATCTGACTGCTCAGTGTTAACTGTTTAAAAGCAGCTTACAAATAATATGCAGGATATTACAGAAGAGCAAACATTTTCTCCAATTCCAAGCAGAAGCTTCACTCTAGCTAATGAAGGACGGAGACCTCAAAATGATAAACCTAATGGGCTAATTACTTTGCAAGCTAAACACTAATTGAGGCAGCATGAGAAATGTTCGGAATGAGGTCAAGGTGAAAAGGAGCAGAGATATATGTCAAAGGAAACATTTGCCGACATCTAATCATTCATCTGCTTTTATTTGAAAGGAGTGAAGTGGTCACCATAGAGAAGCTGAACAAGATGAAGAAAATAAAAGTTAGGCTCTATCAATGCCGGATCACAGTCTGAGGACTGCATGATGACTGTGTTGCAAAATGATCTAACTTAAGAGGGAAGGTAATTTTTTCATTATACTTCGCTAGCCCAATATACTGACTGCGGAGGGGAGAAAGGGCCACACAGCAGTGCACTTCATTGGCCAACCTGTTCTCATGTCTCTGCCTATAACCTAAAATGCAAAGATTAGGAGTAGCCCATACAGCACATTCGTCGATGTTTGGGTCATTTCTGTTGGACAACTGTCTATCTTTTTTTCGATGCTTTGTTATGAGGGAAACAATGGCAGAAGCATTATTCATCCTCAAGAAATGAGTTTGCGAACGTTTACAGAAGAAAAAAGTGTTTGTAGTCAAGTAAAGAATTGTGCTTTTGTTATCTTCTTCCCGATTGAAGAGGGTGGAAGAGAGTATAACCAGGATTGGTTGAGGGGTAGAGAAGTTGGGAACCTCACATCATAGTAAGGAGAGGTTAAAGATGTCTGCAAATACTCCCGAGAGCTGGTCTGTGCAGGATCTGAGTGTACGCCCAGGGTCTCTATCCAGGCCAGTCACTTTCTGTGGGTTCACCCTCAAGAAGACCAATCTGATGTCTGAGACAGTGACTGTGGGTATAGGTGCACCCGAGGCTGTTGGGGCAGGTGACATAATTTCACTCATCATCTGTTCAAAACGAGCAGGGAATGCATTGAGCTCATCAGGGAAGGATGCATTCTTGCCAGCGATTCTACCTGACTTCGCTTCATAGCCCATTATATCATATAAGCCTTGCCACAATCAATGCGTGTTTGTGTGGTTAGTCTGGGACTCTAGTCTGGTATTGTCTCTTGGCATCTCTGATGATTCTGTGAAGATCATACATCATAGAATCCCTACAGTGTGAAGACAGGCTATCAGCCCAATAAGCCCACACCACCCCTCAAAGTACCCACCCAAACGCATCCCCCATAACCGACCTAATCTACACATTCCTGAACACTGCGGATAATTTAGCATGGCCAATCCACCTAACCTGCACATCTTTGGACTGTGGGAGGAAACTGGAGCACCCGGAGGAAACACACGCAGACATGGGGAGAATGTGCAAACTCCACACAGACAGTTACCTGAGGCTGGAACGGAACTCGGATCCCTGGCGCTGTGAGGCAGCAGTACTAACCACTGTGCCATCATGCCGCCCCAACTGAGTGTACCTAGATCATACCTAGACTTCCTGTATAGGTCAGGGTCACCCAACATGAATGCCTCAGACTTGGACTTCAGCAGGGAGTGGATCTCCCAGTTCATCCATGGTTTCTGTTTGGGGAACACTGAGATTACCTTCTTTGGCACACGTTCCTCTACACACTTACTGATAAATGGTAATGGCATACTCATATAGGTTGACCGCTGAGTTCTTGAATATGAACCAGTCCACTGAATCCAAGCAGTTACGTAGGAGCGTGTCTGTTACCTCAGACCAGCACTGTATGACTTTCTGTACCGGAACCTCACACTTCAGTTTCTGCTTGCAATCTGGGAGAAGGAGCCGAGCCTTATGGCCTGATTTATCAACATGCCGGCAGGGAATGGAGCAGTAGGCGTCTTTGATGGTTGTGTAGCAATGGGGCAGGGCCTCTGATGGGGCGGAAGATGTGTTGGTGGTATCTTGATAGCACACTATTGAGGTTGGCCTGGTTGAAGTCACTGGCTGTGATGAACAAGGCCTCCAGTTATTCTGTCTCAATGTTTGTTGCAGTGTATATTTCATCAAGTGCACCCTTCACTTCCGCATGAAGTGGGCTGTAAACTGCTGCCAGGATAACAGAAGTAAACTCCCGCAGCAGGCTGTAGGGATGGCACTTCACTGTTAGATATTCCAGGTCCAGGGAGCAGTAACTCACCAGGGTCATCACGTCCGAGCACCAAAAGGTGTTGATCAGGAGGTAGACCCCTCCGCCCTTTGCCTTGCCCGAGGACACTGTGCAGTCCGTTCGGTAGATTGAGAAACCCTCAGGTTGTAAGGCACAGGCAGGTGAAGCAGGAGTGAGCCACGTCTCTGTAAAACACAGTCGACAGCAGTCTCTCTGGGTCAGGCCACTTTTGCTTGAATGTCAAAGTGGCAAAGAGGCCATGACTGACAGTACTGGGCTTGGGAAACCTTTCTGCAGGCCCTACCTCAGGAGTGCCAAACACTATACATTCTGTCTACAGTAGGCAGGTGGAGTGCTGGAGGACTGCTTCAGCTGGCACGTGTGCTCAATTATCCCTCTGGCTGATACCACAAGCATCACAAACATCTGAGAGGCAAGTGCTACCACTGTCGAGGCATGACTGCTGGGATCACAACCAGTGAACTTTCAGGCCAGAGCATTTTTTTCCCTGAGTGGACAGGAGAATGGAGTCTTAGAAACTGGCTCAGTTCAGGCACAAGGATATTTATTGAAACATTAACATTACCTTCCTGTCTCCAACGATTCTGCCTGACCATCATGTTCTGCATATAATCACAGAAACCTGGAATATTAATAAATGAGTGCATTTGAAATTTTTCACAACTATTTTTTTACAAAGGTCTAACCTGTATAAACCTTCAGATGTTCTGGTAAAATAGAAGGCAGCTAATGGGGCACATGAATGTGTTGGATTTACATCCACTGCTCAGCCATTCTCTTTAGGCTGCATTGTACTGAGGCACTCTGCTAAGTTTCATTTGCAGCATCAACTGAGAAGGTCATCCGTCCTCTCCTTGATGAGGAAAAGGAAAGGGAGGTGGAAACGTGGGAGTAAGAGGATGTGGAAGAAGAGGCTGTGGAATATTGGCTGGCTGAGTTGGATGATTTCCAAATGTGTACCAAACCCTGCTTCACAGGATCTTCCATAAAATCCCCAACAGCAGTACTGCATCACCTCAGCCCCTGGGAACATTGATATACCCTTAAGAGCACTGAGATCTGTGTGAAAGCATTTCAGGGAGTAAGTAAAACCTTGGCTTGGGTTTATGCATCTATCTTTAGTGTGCAGCATTTTCTGCTGCTACTTAGCAAACATTGCATTACATTTTTTTTTCTTAAAATGCCTAGAGCTCTGTTTATATTACAACATGGATTTGGGACTGTTTTATAGTTAGCACAGCACACGAGTTCAAACAATAACATACACTACATGAACAAAGTTTATCTTGCCTAATCTTTCTCTTTGGTTCTATTTCTTTCTTTCTTTAAGCAGGAAAATCTGGTGGAACTGTTTGGTTTCTACTGAAAAAGCACTTTGCCCTGTGCCAGTATGTGTTATGGTGTGTTAATACACAGTAGCATTCTCCATTAGAAAAATGATAGAATACTCTGAAAGGTACCGATTCTGTGCACTTCATTGTAATTTTCCTCAGCTGTTTGTCTGGGTTAATAAAAACTGTCATGAGTAATATTTTACACTGCCCTTTGACCAGAAAAGAATAAAAAAACACGTGATACTTCTGAATGAGATAGACAATGCTACTTAAATTGTGTACATCATCGGTGCTCCCAGTGTAATTTGCAACAACGCTGGTAATATAACATTTAAATGCTCAAAGTGGCTATACTCTTGTGGAATGCACTCCCATACATTGATGGAAATGGGCTTGAAGTATGGTCAACCTTCCCAAAGTTTGACTTTTAACAAATAGTTGCCTGCATCAAAATGTCAAAATGTTTGATGCGTTACACATCGCTAAGTTTAATCATGATTTTCACGGGGTCAACTACCCTGACCATCTAATTCTAACAAGCTTTGCTTCATCTTTCTCAAGTGGACTCTCGCATGAACTGTACACATTGTGCTCTGTGCAGTATTAAACATAGCCCACTACACCAATGAAAAATGCCAGCTGTGTACAGATAACCTTGAGTCAGATTGGGCAGTTGTGTAAATCATAGTGAGCGAGGTCAATATGTTCCCCTGAGACAACTCAGGGGAGCCCGGAAAAAGAGTCTTCATCAGATCATGTGGTAGGGCCAAAATATGTTTGTTTATTAAAATATTCATACAGTCAGTTATACTCAGATCGAGTTTATCTTTCAGTCTAGCAATGTTTGAAGACTACAGTAATCATACTCAAGCCCATTCAGCTATTATTCTGCCTTTGGTTTTCCAGTCCTTCTTGACACATTTCAGTATGCATTTACCATGTGAAGGTTGAAAGATATTTTAAATCTGTGATGGTGTCCCAGCAAGGTGACTTCACCCATCTTTTCTCACTACTCATATATACATAACCTTACAGTTCCTTTTAAAGATTTCCAATTGCGAATCATAGTGATGGCCACACTATGCAAATGTGAATGGTGATTTGAGGTATACCAATGTCACAACTTATGCACACACCCTTTACCACAGAAATGAAAAAGATGGAAAGAATCTAAGGAAAAGTTAAGTAATTAAGGGGCAGCACGTTGGCTCAGCGGTTAGCACTGCTGGCTCACGGCACCAGGGAACCAGGTTTGATTCTACCTTCGGGCAACTGTTTATGGCCAGTTTGCACCTTCTCTCCAGGTGCTCTGTTTTCCTCCCACAGTCCAAAGCTGGTCAGGTTAGGTGAATTGGACACGCTAAATTGGCCATAGTGTCCAGGGTTGTGTAGGCTAGGTAGATTAGCCTAGGTAGAAACACACAATTACAAGGATAAGGTAGGGGTGTGGGACTGGGCGGGATGCTCTTTAGAGGGTTGATGTGGGATCACTGGGCCAAATGGTCTGCTTCCACACTATAAGGATTCTATGATTCTACTTCGACCACTAATAGATTGAGTCAAGTTGCATCTCACTTCCCATATTGCAATAGTGCTACTCCATGCACTTGTGGGCCACAGCTTGAGAGAAACCCAAAGGCACCCAGCAGTAACTTCATACTTTTAATTAGATTGGACATTTAATACAATATCAATTCATAAGCTTTACAACAGTATGGTTCTGCAATGTTGCCAGCAATTTGGTAGTCATCACATTTATATTTAAAGTTGTCACTAACGTCACGCCTCTCTCACACTAGATGCCTGCTTCTAAAACAACTTGGAGATTGGAGTAAAGACACAATATAATGGCAAAAAGATGCAAGTACAAAATCAGCCAAATGACCACGCAAATTTCAGAAATCTAAGGGATAATTTTGCAATCTTAAGAGCACTGCCAATGTGCTCATGTGGGACAAAGACACAATTTTCTTTCTGACTATTGCCTGCTTCGCATGGTTTCCCCATTGGAAGTGGAAGACTACAGAACTGAAGCCGGAACTTAATGTCTTCCTGGATAGGCATAAATGTAAACCGTTTTTGTGCTCTGAGTTTGGGGAGGATCATTGCATCAAAACCCAAGCAAATAAGTCTGGTTCTAGATGGCTCCTTGACTATCTCAGTGATCAACTGCAGAGCTCAGTGTGAACCTCAGTACAGTTGTTCAATCTCTGCTTTCCAATGTTAACTGATCTCAGCTCAGGGTGGTTTTGAGATCCTACCCTAAGCCTAAAGATGTCTTTATTGATAAGGGAGAGAAATAACTCAGTCAGGCTTTGCAGTCCTGATCACTGCTGGTGAATTCTTGCCAGAAAGTATGTTGAGGGCAGCAGTCAGCTTAATGGTGACACTCCACAATAATTGAGAAAACCGGCCGCATACCTGAAAAATGGCCTCTTAGACCTGGGCTAGGCAACTACAAGTCATTGCATTTGTGAGGAAGGCAGAAAATTAGGAATAAGAAAAGAAGTTCTTTTTCTTTCCTCTGGAGATTATCTGCTGTAAAATGGCTACACTGTCTGTTTAAAACTGATTTATATCTCATGACCCTGTTTCTGTCAGAGGGAAATTACTGTGCAGCACAGAAGACTGTGCCAGGAAGTGATTTGTCGAATAGCATACTTTATAGTTTCTGGACAGTGATTTCCACAGGGCTTCTGATTGTCTGCTATACCTTCAGTGGAGAATCCTGGAAATCCTGGTGTTGCACTGAGGATACTTCACTTCATCCACAGCAGTAGACAATTAGAAGAGGTTCTGCAGAAATTCAACCCTGTTTTGGTCCATTAATAACCCCTTTATTGCCTTTGAATTAGGCGCATGGCATCATGAATGAAAGAACAACATCTGGATGCTAAATATGTACAGCATTTTGCACTCATTTTAATCTCTGTCACAGTCATGCACAATAATCGATTCTATGCACAAGAAAATACACTGTATTATAGATATTTGTTTAACATATGCAATAAACAATATAAACAAAAATAACAAATAATGAATAATACAACACACAGTAATATAGCTTAGATGTTTTCTAATCAATCTGTTCAGAGATGCTATTACACATCTCTGGGGCAGGTGGGATCAGAACGTTGGCTTCCTGGCTGAGAGTTAAAAATAGATTTTATGTCTTGCTGCTTTCTACAGCCTTTCAAATTAAGATACATTTTAATCAACCTGTTCAGAGATGCTATTACACACCTGTGGAACAAGTTGGACTTGAACCCAGACCTACTGGCTCAGGGTTAGGGACACTACCACTGCACTACAAGAGCCTAAAATATTTGACATCATGTATGTAAAGTTAAGTCAAATGTCCCTTGGGTAGTAAGATGCTGCTACTGATGTGTGAATACAGGATCTCCTGTTTATAAGGCAGACACTTTAACCTACTAAGTCAAGGTGCCTCCTAAAATCGTTGGGCTTTGGATATTTTCTAATTAACCTGCTCCGAGATTTTATTATACACCTCTGAAACAGGAGGGACTTGAACCTGGGCCTCTAGATTCAGAGACATGGACACTACCATTGCACCACAAAAGACTTTCAAATTAAAAGTAACCAGACCGAAGGCCAAACTTCAATTATTTGCAATTATCTTTGACTAATATTCACAAAATCATCAGAAAGAACATAAATGAGTTCCAATATGTCAAGATATGTAAGGCGCATGTGGGTCTGTCCACTTCACAGCACTGAAGTCTTGAATTATTGTGCAGATCTTCTGCGTGAATACATAGAAAACACTTGTCCTCACAGTCTGATGCTTCCTTGACAACAAAAGGGGATATATAAACAAACATTAGCTGAATGAATCTCAAAAAATCTAGGCTTTGATATTAACCATTTCCAGAAAAATGGAAAAAATATTCACAATACTGGATATCAAAATTTGCAAGTAGCTTTATCATTAATGTATCTAAAAATAATAAATGTATCTAAAATGACAATGAAAGAATTCAAAGTGGGAGCAGCTTGTGTGATCTATCCAGCCCTCTCCAATATTCAATCAAATCATACGTGAACTTAAACTTCTGTTCCATTTTCTCACCCAATCCCCGTATTCCTCAATTCCCTTTACATAAAGAAAAAATCTCAGATTTGAAGGTACTGAATGCTTGAGTATTCACAATTCTCTAGGAGAGAATTCTGAAAATGTACTACTCTCCCGGTGAGAAAATATTTCTTCTCATCTTATTCCTAATTGCCTGACCCTTAATCCTGAGATCCAGACTCTCCAGCCACAGGTAGCAAACTCTCAGCATCCAAATGCTTGCGATTTCCAGCTTGTCACATCTACTTTCAGTTCTTATGGCTTAATAATTTAGGACACTGGCAACCTTTCTCCATGATGCCTATAGTCTAACCAGAACCTACTTCAACCTCTATGGCTTTTAAACAGCAAAGCAGTAATACCTGCAATTCAATCTTCTCTTCACTGGTGGAACTATGGCACAAGTCACCTAGACCAGTCATCATTTTGTTGTTTCAGAACAAACACAACTAAAAGAAATTCCATTGTGGATTGTCCTCTGGTTGTGTTTAACATAAAGAGTTGTCTGAACAAAATTAATAGGGGAACATTTGGTGGAGAGAATTGCTCAAACACAAGAGAAGGAACATCATTCTCCGAGACCAAGGAAGTTGGTGATTCAGTAGTGGCTTTTTTTCTAAAAAAAAAGACTTACAATTTCAGTGAATAAATGATGAAAGTGGAATTAAAAAATATTGATTTTCAGGATTTGGGCCATCAGTGGTGAGGCCAGCTCTTGGTGATCATTCCCCATCATTTTCTACAATAGCAAGTACATTTCAAGTTTTGTTGGCTACAAGAATTTTTGAGATATCCTGTGGTGGTGAAAAGCATGATAATGAAGGGATTAAAAGTTACTAAAAGATTAAAGCTTTAGCCATATCGTCAGTAATAAGCCAGCTCGCAAAGCATGTGTGAATTAACAAACAAGGCATCCAGGCTGTAAGGGTTAGCAGCTAGAAGCCATGCTGTCAAAGGCCTTGGCTGAGGGGCAGTGCCTTACAACAATTGAAGATGAAATGCGACATATGGATATTGAAATGTGAGAATTCTAACTGTGCATGCTGTAATTTGTATAAAGCTTAAAGATGTTCTGTAATTCAGCAGCGTAAGTTTTGACCCCCCTGTGCTAAAGTCTCTGTCCATATGTTCCAATTAATTCTTATTTGTTTTCCTTGGGTCCTCATCAATTTGTCAAATGTCCCTTTAACAAGAGCAATGCAGCTTGTTTTCTGTTTAGTTGCTTGTTGGTAGGTGATGGGGAAGCTTCTTCTTGAACTGCCACAGTGTGTGTGTGGTGAAGGTATTCCCAGGTTGTTCCCAGGGAATTCTAGGATTTTTACCCGGTGACAACTAAGGAACAGGAATATGCTGTGCAAGTTGGCTTGACATATGAGATGGAGTGCAACATGGAGGTGATGGTGTTCCCATGCTTCTGCTACCCTTATCCTGATCTAAGGGATGAGGATTGTTAGTTTAGCAGCACTAGTGAAGGAATTCTAGTGAATTGTTACAGTGAACCATCTAAATAATGTACCCTTATGTGGTGGTTTCGCTGCCGATCAAACAGAATGCCATGTTCCAGATAGTGTTGGGCTTCTTGGACATTGTTGCAGTTGTGACCATACAGATAAGTGAAGAGTACTCTATCACGCACACACCACTATTCTGTCCACTATTATAATAACAACATTAATCCATTTTAAATAAACAGGTAAATGCCTGCATTAAACTCACAAATGAAAGATTACAATGCAAATGCTTTCAAAGTTCATCCCCCAATATCAGCTAACACCCACCAGGATCCTGATTCGAACTTCATCCTGACTCATTCTAACAAACATGACTTTTGAAAATCCAAGTGGTTTAATCAAAAGGTTTAATGTTATTTTGGGGCTAATGATAAAAATTACAAAGTTGCAATTGCATAGTACATTCTTACTTCTCCAATTAAACTTAAAGGACTCAGTTCAGCTGATTTGTAGTGGGATTTATTAGTCAGTCAAAATCCAGAAATATCCACGAGAGTCCTGCACAAAGAAAAGTTTTGAAAATGTGGAAGGATCACGAGTATCACCTGGCTACTTTGCTGGCAATGAACAGTGGATATAAAAGTGAATTTGGTTGTTAGCACATCATTAGCCATATCTGTAATTTGTACAGATCAGTAATGCACTGGCTGATCAACTGCACAAAGCTACATCCAACTTCCTCTGGGATCTGATGCTAAAATGTGGAACGCACACAGCCCCAGTGCATCGAAGGCTCTGCACGTAGATGGGCAGGTCCGACTAGATGCAGGAAGCCCTACCTCTTTTCATAATGGAGCTATGGGGACCAAAAAGGAAGGGATTTAATTCAAAGATTCCTCCCACAGTCTTGCTTGGATTAAGTACAAATTCCCTTATTCTCAGAGTGCTGAATGTTTCTCATGGAGCAACAGAATTAAAAAAAGAACAGAGCAGATGCCAAAAGTGTTGAAGAGTCAGGCACCAAGAAAATATTCTTTGCAAGCTGAAAAGTTTTATAAAAGTGGAAGTGGGTGCACACTATATAATGTCGTCCAAGTGAGATCTGCGCTGATTAAATCCCAACATTAACTGAGATAATTAAAAATAAAGCCAAAGGTAAGTGATTATTCACAGGTTTGAAATGGCACTGCTCTGCCAGCAACATTAGTGTTTAGGATCAAGTGACACACCAAATCAAAAGTAAAATACTGTGGATGCTGGAAATCTGAAATAAAAGCAGAAAATGATGGAAACAATCAACAGGTCAGACAGCCCTACTGAGAGTGGAACAGAATTATCATTGCTGGTCGATGACCTTTCATGACCTATACTTCTCTGTTTCATCAGCATTGGAAGCAGTTAGAGATTTAACTGTTTATAAGCAGAGTATGAGGATGAGAAGGTGGCTGGGGTTGCTCGAGGGCAATGCAGGAGCAAAAGGGAAGTTGTGCAACAGGGTGGAGTGTAGGGGTGATGCAATGACAAAGGGGATGATAGTGTTATTGACAGCGTGGTTAATGGGACGATCAAAAAACAAAAGATATGCTTCATTGATAGTAGGAACTGCAGATGCTGGAGAATCTGAGATAACAAGGTGTAGAGCTGGATGAACACAGCAGGCCAAGCAGCATCAGAGGAGCAGGAAGGCTGACGTTTCGGGCCTAGACCCTTCTTCAGAAATGGGGGAGGGGAAGGGGGTTCTGAAATAAATAGGGAGAGAGGGGGAGGCGGATAGAAGATGGATAGAGGAGAAGATAGGTGGAGAGGAGACAGACAGGTCAAAGAGGCGGGGATGGTGCCAGTAAAGGTGAATGTAGGTGGGGAGTTAGGGAGGAGATAGGTCAGTCTAGGGAGGACGGACATGTCAAGGGGGCGGGATAAGGCTAGTAGGTAGGAGATGGGGGTGGGGCTTGAGGTGAGAGGAGGGGATAGGTGGGAGGAAGGACAGGTTAGGGAGGTGGGGACAAGCTGGGCTGGTTTTGGGATGCGTTAGGGGGAGGGGAGATTTTGAAGCTTGTGAAGTCCACATTGATACCATTGGGCTGCAGGGTTCCCAAGTGGAATATGAGATGAGCACCTCACTTGGTTAACCAACTTGGACTTGTAAAGACTCATATACAGAATGAAGGCTCCTGTCTGACCCTAAAAAGCATGAACACCTTCCTGGGGGCACAATTCAATGTAAAGGTAAAGTCACCATAGTCTAACTAGACCGTAGAGCTCTTCTCTCATTGAGGCGAGTTAAACCTGAGGGTCATCATACCTCAGGTGAGGATTGAGGTTAAGAAGGCAGGACCTTCATGGTAACCTCAGCCAATAAGAGAATTGAACCCATACTGTTTGCTTCAAATTCAATGGAACACAGTTAGAATAAGGACCTTTCATGTGGTCTGCTCAGTCACTGTGTCTCTTTACGAGCTTAATTAGCATTAGAAGAGTTGCTGGAAGCTATTTTTGTGGTCTTACTGTGGACCCTGAAACACAGAACGAACGCAAATGTTGAGTGAAATACTTCAGGTAACTATTTACCTCAGAGTAATTGATTATAATGACACCAAAAAAATAGCCAAATTTGTTACTCTTGGTTGGATTACAAAAGCTTGGAAAGAGTGGTAGCTACTTGGTTCCCTTGAGCCTGTTCCAGCACTCAATGAGATTGTGGCTGATCTGCAACTTAATCCCATACACTCACTGTTGCCTGTTTACTCTTCCTTTCATTAACAAAAATCTATTAATCTCAGATTTCAATCATTTGGCATCAACTATCATTGGTAGAAGAAAGTTCCGAACTTCTCCCATTCTCTGTTTGTAAAGGTTTCCTGACTGCACTTTTGAACTTTTTTAGACTATCTTCTCTACACCTAGACTCACCAGCTAATTTTGTACTGTCTGACCTCTTGAAAACTTCATATAACTCATCCCTTGACAATTGAAATTCCAGGGAATATAACCCTAGTTATCTTATAATTCAACTCTTGGAATCCAGCTAACATTCTGGTACATCACGGCTGTGCTCCTTCCACAGACAGTGTTTCCTTCCTAAAGCGTGGTGCCCAGAAGAGCAGTGGATTTCTACAGTTACTGTGAACATGCTGGACTGAAAGGAACCTTTAGTGCAGGTTCTTGCCCCTGATCTCTGTCCAAGATTTCTGCTGGAAAATGAGTACATGTGAATTTAAATGTGTGGCATGGCTTTGGTAACTAAGCTCCCACTCCTCACTATCTGATACACACACAAAGACAGGTTACATGGCTGAGATGCTGAAGAAACTACGCAAATGTTTCCCAGAATGAGCCTGCAGAAAAGACAGGGAGAAAGTTGAATGGAAATTTTTGAAAGGTCAGGCAAATATAATGCGGAGGTTAAGTTAACAAAATAGCAACTTGTAAAAATGTGATCATTTATTTTAAATCTTTGCTCTCAAGATACATTTTCAAAATAAATTGATGGGGAAATTACCCAAATGAAGGAAATGTTGTGCTGCGTTTGAAGCCAGAAGCAATTAATATCCTTTCAGTTAACTTGTGGACGCTGGATCTCAAAACCCTCAGGAAATCAAACTTTCATAACCTCTTATTTTCTTAACCTTGACTTGAAATACTATTCAAAGTTTTCCTTTTGAAAGTCTGTTCTCCATGGTAGCAGCACACAAGAAATGAGCAAATGTCCAAAAATAATTGCTTCACAAAATTCAAAATATTTTGTAAGAATTATGTCAAATTGACAGCCCTATCCTCACCAACTCATGCGTGGCCATTTTTACACTGGGCTTTTTCTGATACAGCAGTTAATAATTCATCCTGATGTTTTAATTCTTGTCATTGTCCTGGCAGTCTATAATCCTTCCAACATCCTTCTTAAGAATCTTTCCATTCAAGCTGCTCCAGCCTCTGGTAGGGGTTAATTTATCAACCCTGCTGGCTATTGAGTGGACAGTGAGCATGATGCTTGCTTGTTGACATTGGCAGGAGGCCTGATTGATTTTAGTAGTTAGGGCTCAGTTAAGTTCAATAAACAAAGGCCAACCCTATAGTCTGTACATTTGGGAGGATGGAGCAGGCAACATCTGCAGCAGCAACGTAAAGGGAAGAAGGCATTCTACTAAAGGCCCAAGAAACATGGGAGACTTCGAACATAACTGCTTCATTAAGACAGGCAGTGGTCTGCACTGTCTACTGTGGGTGGAAACAGCAAGGGCAACGCGAGAGTGGCAAGAATGAGAGGTTGAATGTTGTCCACTCTGAGAGTGGCACTGCCATTCACCCAGTACAAAGGTCCATCCATCACACTAATCATTTGAAGGGCTGACTGACTGTGATGCTGTGAGGTGCTGCAAGCCTCTTTGAGCACTGGTATTCACAGCCACGATGGCAGTAGGCTGTCTTCAGGATCACATCCTGAGAGTTTGTGTCCTCAGTCCGAGCTTCGACTGCAGCAAACAGACTTTGGGTTGGATTCTGTTTGTCCGACATGGGTCTGGCCACAGGTCAGGGGGAGGCTTGATGGTACATGGCTACTTTCACAGTGGACTCTGTGAGGTGATTCCCCGAGATTCAGCACCATGGAGGGCAGAAGTACCGCCCATCAAGAGATACCAGTCAATCCAAGTCCAGCAGCCCCCCATCAATCGTCACTGCCACCAGGCACCCACCTGAAACCCAGGATGGCTGAAGGAGCCCAGGCCGCAGGTGAGTGAAGGTTAGCCTGGGGTGGGCGATTACCGGACTGGAGTCTTCAGAGGGTGAGTGCAGCGAGGCCAGAGGTAAGGGAAAGGATTGGTTGTTAGTGTCCCCTCTCTCCCACCACCTCCTGAGTGCAAAATAAAAACCGAAAGCACTGCTGATGCTATAAATCAGGAACAAAAACAGAAATTGCTCGAAGGTCAGCAGGTCTGGCAGCATCTGTGAAGAAAAAAATCAGAGTTAACGTTTTGGGTCCAGTAACCCTTCTTCAGTGCTGAGGAATATTAACTGTGACTTTTTCTTCACAGATGCTGCCAGACCTGCTGAGCTTCCAGCAACTTCTGTTCTTGTTATCTCCTGAATGCAGATCTATCACCTGATAACAAGGCACACACTCTCATGAAGATCAATGGAAAACCTGTGACTGGATTACTGCACGACTTTCGGAAGAAGCTAGAAAGCTGCACGACTCCCATTATTTCCTCATAAGTGAGCCTAATTCCTGAAGTTGGCAGCTGGGAAACCCACAGCCCCCTCTACCTCCACGAATTCATTGGCTGACGCCTCCGCAAGGAGACTGACATCGAGCCTCTTCCACAAATAAGATATACCAGTTGCCACGTTCCTGCCATAGTAAGCTGCATTAAATCCTGTCCTTCATGGCTCAAATGGAAGCTGAGATCAGCGGATGATGCATCGTACTGAAGTCTGCAAGGGCTTTCATTGATCTTCTCACTGGAAAGAATGGGCTCCAAATCGATGCCCAAATTTCATGACAGAGACGACGAAGCATCATGCAGGCCTGCCAATGCATCAAGCTAACCACTGAGCAAAAACATCAGCCTTTTTCTGGAGATCAGCAGCTACACGCATCCCCACTACCCCACCACCGCCCCCAGCCACCCCCCCACCCCCCCCCCCCCCCCCCACCCCCAACTCCTCATCACATTCAGAGCTTGTGCAACTTTTCATCCTATACATCAGCAAGATTACAATCAGCGAATATAATAGGGGACATCTTGAAATGTGGTGACATTAAAAAGGTTGCTTTTCTTCTAACACAGGGTCGCAGTCATTCTCAATAAAGCATTTATAACTCTCCTTCTGCTCTCATCAGTTGAAACCAATGCAGCTATCACCATTGAGGAGTTAGAAATGAGATATTTGATCTAAAAAAACTGTACAGATTCGAAAACTATGTGGTTATCTGCCAACACATTAAATTGGTTATTTGTAAAATAAAATGAGTGTCAATGCAAGCTACAGATGTGTTATGAAGAGAGCATAAAGTCAACACAGTAACTAATTGACAACATTGTCATTTTTAAATAGTTCAGGCTGACATTTTCTTTAAGAGATTATTTGAAAGAAAACTGATTTTACTCGCAAAGCTCCCAGCTATAAACCTAGAGTTGCCTGTTGGCAATATAAATGAATGAACACATAATGCATTTGTATGATGTGGCTTTTTTTCAGACAAGGCATTAACCAATCTAAAATAAACACGGGTTCGCTCCCACACTCAATAATAATAAAGGAATTTCGCATTCATCTACTCATATTTCCAATTGTAATTTCTGGGCCATCATTTCTCTGTATGGAGCTAGGCCAATGGTCAAGCTCTCACTTCTAAGTCAAAAGATTCTGGATTCAAAATCTCTCCAGATTATTATTAGATGCCAACAACAACAACAAAATCAGAAATTGCTGAAAAAGCTCAGTGGGTCTGGCAGCATCTGTGACCCTTGGGTCACTCGACCCAAAACGTTAAGTCTGATTTCTCTCCACAGAAACTGTCAGATCTGCTGAGCCTTTCCAGCAATTTCTGTTTTTGTTTCTGACTTAAAGCATCCACAGTTCTTTCGGTTTCTATTATTAGGTGCCATCGTTTGGATTTTATGTACAAGCATCGTCTTGCTTGTCTTTGCGTGTCAAAAATATGGTATGTTTTTGAAGAACAGCAAAGAGATTTTCTAGTGTCTTGGGCAACAGTTGTTCCTCAACCAATACCAAAAAGTAATTAACACCCTGGTGCTCGTATGGGACATTAATAAATTTTTATGAGTGGCCTTGAATATCTATATAATGACATTGATGATCATTTGGAAGTCACTCAGTGGCTGTGAATGGGAAGTCCAAATGGGTCGGTTATGTATTCCTGCCCTACAAACCAGAAGGTTTCAGTCCCACACCATGATTTGTTGGCTGGAGACTTCATATGGCTCTGAGCAGGTTATTAAACAGCATGCAAAGTCCTTCCAATTCTCCAAATGAGTAAAAAAAAAAGCAAACTGGCTGTAAAGTCATTTTCAATAGCCTAAGGCAGCACTTCCCAAACTATTTTCCAATACAGCCCTGCTTTAACACTTGGAAAATTAACACAGCCCCTTGGAAATCAACACCAGGCACCAACAAAAACCAAATAACAATAAAACAACGAAGTAACATTCAGTACACAATGATTAAAGTTTGCAAACTATAACTCAACATATAATAAAAAAATCATACAAATAGGAAATATGTGTTCTTAAAGTTATTATAAAAATGTTATCATTATTTAATATCCTCACCAATCCTTTACATTATGCAAATCATTTTAGCTCAAGGATCTTGGCCAGGAAGAAGTGGAAGCACAAGTTGTTGGTCTTGAGATGGCTGGTGATGGAACCCAAGTTGTTCTGCAGTGTCATGGTGAGGGGGTTGGTTTGAGATGGGCTGCAGCTCAGCAGTGAAGGCATCATCGCTAGATTCAGAGTTGGCACTGGATCTCAAGACTCAGCGAAGCAGCAATGCGGAGGTGCCTATGGCCCAGAGAGAGAGACCAACAGATGCATAGGGCAAGGGTACAACTGGCTGACACGTGGGCCTCAAAAATGGTGCGAGAACACTTTTGAAAGAGGGGGAGCTTGTGAAACAATTCCCTGCTTCTGCAACTCCAAAGGATGTGATGATACACAGTTTGGGAGTTGATGCACTATGGACATGTAAGGCACTACATAAATGAAATAACAATGTACTATAAAAATATCTTTTCAACCAGTTTGTCTATTTTATATATCTTCATATTTGTTCCTCCTTTGGACAACTGAAAGAATTTTGCACACTGATTAATAACTTACATAGAGCAAAATATAAAATCGCCTTTCATGCTCAACAAGTTTTGGTGTGAGATTTAAACCTCATGCCTTCTGCTTTATAGGGCAAGAAAATACCAACTCAGCCATTTTCTTGTGTATTGCAAAACAAAACATTTCTTCATTTTCAAAACAAAAAATAACCATTGGAAATATCAAGTAACAAGTAGGAATATGTAACATTTGCCATCTTAAAAACTTTTATAAGAAACAAGATTATTTAGGTGGGCTGAACCTGTATTTTCTTTCTGTGCAATGTTCGCTTTAAGACCAAGGTTAACTGAGATGTATTCTGAAAGATGGCAAACTGGTTTCCTGATTATGATATCATTAGGATCCAGGAAATTGCCAGACGACCCGAGGTGGGCAATGGGTAAATAGAGAGCTAATTGCAGTGGTTTTGAGTTTCAGGCTGCTTTTCTGATTGACAGTTCAAAACACAATCAAAATTTGTGTGTAATGAAGCAAGCAAGGCTTTCTCTAAATGGGTCAGTTTTCTGCTTAGCAGTTCAGAATGAGACCTGAGAATTCAGCAGAGATTGTATCAGCAGTGTGTTATACAGTTGGAAAGGATAGGAGCTGAAGACAGGAAGTGAAGGGGATTGTGGGTTGAAGAAGACCAATCACTGCTATTTCAGAGCTGACAAAGCCCACTAGGCTGTTTTAAAGAGATCAGAGCAGCCAGTGTCTGGGGACAGGACAATCTCTGTCTCATTATGACTGACTTGGTCCAAGTGCGGGAGGGCATGCATCTTGTCAGTGTCCTGGAACCTGGAATGGAATATGGTTGCTGGTGTATGTGATACAAGGGTTGAAATGAATGAGGAAGTGAGAGAATGCACAAATTGTAGGTTTTGTTGCAAAGACTGTAAGATTATGTATGATGCCCCATTCAGCAGGATGTAATGTAAGTGTTTTTAACTATTTGAGACAGTTCCTTTATCACATTCACCATTTAAAGTGAAACGAAAAATTAAGAAGTGCAATCTTGTTCACTGGTTTGCTTTCCATTAGCCTTATGGGATTCCTTCCTTTTAAAATGCATTAGTCTCTACAGGAATTGTAACAAGGACATTTCACAGCATGGTATATCCCAAAGGTTTACGGAGATGAAGTGCAGTGGCTTTTGTAATGGGGAAAGCAAAAAGTATTTACAAGACCAGAAGATTTCAACAGGAAAATTGAAATCTAATGACAAATTAAATGATGTTCATCTTACATAAAGGAATTGTGGTGTGAAAGTCTTTAGTTTACAATTTATTTGTGCTGAACTTTGAAGTGCAGCAAAACCTTTCTCGCCTTTCAAAATATGAAAGCACTTTCTTTAATGTAACATCTGCAGTAATGTGATACACGACATTGCTGGAACTTCAGGACTTTTATCTGAAGAAACACATTACAATATATTTTTTTAAAAGGTCCAAACTTTTAAAAACAAATCTATGAACCAATTGCAAGAAAGAGTGTAAATGAGTTGTGTAAGTCACTGAACATTTTCTAAGTTCAGTATCCTGTTGGAATTAAGGTTGCATTTGTAATCTTGGTCTTTTAAAAACCTAAACTTGTGTAATTCTCCAAAGGATTGGATTTCTCAGTGTTTGTGAACCAAAAGGCACATTTTATAAGCATCAGTTACAGGAATGAGTCACTGCATCCTGAGGGAGCCCGCTCCAGTCTGAGAGTGTCCTTGGGAAAAAAAAAAGCTATATTTAAAACTGTTTACTTGAAAATGAAGTTTGATTAAATTTGGGTCTGTTTCAACGGCCAGAGTCAAAACAAGACAAATCTGCAAAAAAAAGCCTTTCACCACCAAACAGTTAATTACACAATCGGAAGGCTTTACAGTGTATTCTAACTTTACAATTACAATTAGAACTTGTACCGATCGCCAGTAAAAAGTGCAGCTATCCATTTTAAAATATTTAGATTATTTTGTTGGTTCACAGTTACTGCAGGCACTGAATAACTGTCCTGTGAAAGGGAACTTTTTAAATGTTTTGTCTTAAATGATCGTATCAGTTTTAAGTTAATTATAAATGATATTCAATAAAAATGTTATTAGTAACGATTAATGTTATTTGGTATGGTGTTACTTTTACCTTCTCATACTGTAAGCTAAGTTCCAATATGGTGATCAGGTAATCGCTACCAGGTTTCTGGTAATGTTACTTAGTAACAGGCCAGTAAAACTATATTTGTTCTTGCGGCTTATGTGTTTAAATATCAGCCATGACTCAGTTGGGAGCCCACTTGCTTATAAGTTAGGTCTGTGGGTTCAATCCTCACCCAGAGTCTCGCAGCAACATCTCGGATGGCACTCCAGTACAGTCTTAACAGGGTGTTGCGCTGTTGAAGGTGCTATCCTTCAGATGAGGGGCAAAACTGAGATCCTGTCTGCTCTTTCAGGGGGACATAAAAGATCTCATGGCACTGTTTTGAAGAACGTCAGGAGAGTTATCCCTGAAATCACATCTGATATTTAGCCCTCAATCAGTATTGCTGGGGAATGAGAAGAAACAACTGAATTAGTCATTAGTGGAGCACCTACGCTCGGTTCGCAACAAATGACTGTACCTCCCAGTCGCGAACCACTTCAACTCTCGCTCCCATTCCTTGGACGACATGTCCATCCTGGGCCGCCTCCAGTGCCACAATGATGCCACCCGAAGGTTGCAGGAACAGCACCTCATATTTCGCTTGGGAGTTTGCCATCAGTAAACTGATTTCTACAATTAATAAAGTTCATAGCGACTGCACTTCAGAAATACTCTATTGGCTGCAAAGCTCTTTGAGATGTGCAGTAGTTGTGAAAAACATGAATACAAGTCTATTTCTTTTTACAGCACTGCTAAAACTGACAAAGACAAGTTAGACTGTTGAGTGTGCCCCAAGTTAATAAAAGGAACTGTCCACACGAATGTTCATACACATGTAGCAGTGCACATGGAGTCAAAGACATGTAATTTTGTCAGCAAAGACACCTGAAATTTGCCTCATGCCTATTGGCCTTGGACAAGTTTCAGACATCTGGGGCAACCACCTAAGGACTTGCTGTTATATATCCCTTCAAATAACTTGGGCTGTTTTGAGCAGAGCCATCTGCAACGCTTAGACTTTTCTTGTTGTAGATGGGGCATAACAAGTGGAAATTTAGATTTTTAAAATTCACATGCAACTAGGAGGAACAGGAGAATTCCTTATTGGCCCCACAGCTTCCCTGATGGCTGATATCATTCATAGTACATTTATCATACTGAGACACTGCAATGAGCCCATCGGCCAATGTGAGGCTGTTTTTGGGAGCTGCAGTTAAGCATTCTTTATTTTGGCAATTTTAGATGTAAAATGGAACAGGATGAATTTTTGCTCCCAGGTGACTCACCTTTATATAGAAATGAGATCCCACCTTCTCATGTTATAAATATCGAAAAATGAAGTTATGAGACTCACAAAAATCCCACTGCTTTTAATTGGCATCTTTCAGATGTGGCTTTGCACTGGGATAATCTAAATGTTAAACGAAATGAAAGTGCTTAAAAGATTTCCAAAACTGGTCTCAGGGATTATAGAATCATTTCGTACAAAAGAGGCCATTTAGCCCATCAAGTCTGATGAGGGACTTCAGTAATGTAGATGGATTGGAGAAGCTGTGTTGTTCCACTAAGAGAAGATTGAGAGGGGATTTGATCGAAGTGTTCAAAATCATGACAAGTCTGGATGGAGAAAAAAACTGTCCAAATTGGAAGGAGGTCCAACAACCAGAGGAAACAGATTTAAGGTGATTGGATTTGAACCAAAATGAGGAAAACATTGTGTACTTGTGTAGAAAATCTGGAATGCACAGCTTGAGAGTGTGGTGGCGAGCAGATTCAACTGTGGATTTTAAAAGGGATTGCATAAGCTGCTGGAGAGAAAGATAATGTGAATGGGACTAGCTGAGGTGTTTTAGGATATAATGGGCCAAATGGCCTACTGTGGTGCAGTAACTCTCCTATAGGATCACAGAATCCCCACAGTGTGGAAACAGGCCATTTGACCCAACAAGTCCAAAACTCCAAGGAGCATCCCACCCAGACTCATCCCCCTATGCTATCCCTGAATTTCCCATGACTAATCCACTTACCTTATACATCCCTGGACACTATAGGCAATTTAGCACAGCCAAACCACCCAACCCATACACCTTCGAGCTGTGGGAGGAAACCAGAGCACACAGAGGACACAGCGAGAACGTGCAAACTCCACACAGACAGTTGCCTGAGGCTAGAATTGAACTCGGGTCCCAGGCGCTATAACCACTGAGCCACATGACATCTGAATTTCATGTAAATCTGTAGTTTTATTTAATTAAATTAGATATTAGGCCATCACTGCACAGCCTAAATAAGAACTGGAAGCTTGCCTTTCAGCACCAGCTGATACCAGAATGGTCAAATATTTACATGCTTAATAAATTTTATCAGGTTTCCCCTGGATTGCCAGTTTAGGCAGGGTTAGAAAGTTAGAAAAAAATTAGCGGACTAGCAGACAACACTAAGTTAAATCATGAGAGTAGAACGGGAGGACACGTGGTAAAATTAGAAGTTAAAATTTAGGATAGACATCAGAAAGTTGTTTTCCCATAATGAGTGATGAATAGATGGATTGGGTTTCCAGATAGACAGGAGAGCAAAAATTCTTAATGCGGTTGAGAGACAATTGGAAAAATAATCTCCTTTGCTTATTCTGACCTTGAGATTGGGAACATTTTTACTTCAATGGGCATAAAATAGATATTATCCAGCTTGCTATTGGCAACTGTGTCAACTGAATGCAATACCATCAGTAACTTGATGTCAAATGCTTTTTAATTCGCATGGAACTAGGGGGATCATGAACATTCCTGCTGACTTCACAGCTCTCCTGATGGCTGCTATGAGCCACAGTGCATTTCTTGCAGTGAAGCAGAACGTCTGAGTTATTGAAATGAGTGCCAATTTCAGCTATAACATACACATAGACAAACCCACTTCATGTGGGCAGGGGATCGGATTGGGAGCTAGTGCTTAGTATTTCAAATTATTGTTCATCGATGAGTTGAAAGATTGCTGCTCTGTGGCAAAAAGAAAAGAACAGAACTGACCATTTCCATCTTGTTCTGCACGAATTCTCACTCACCACTTTGACAGCACCTAAAGAAATTAATACGTGTCTGCTCACCCTGGGACAGCGTACCTTGTGTTTGTTGTGAAAGGGGTTTAACAAACAACAGTGTTTAAAACAAGAATGTGTTCAACTGGGTCTTAGCAAATGGATTTTAAAGTCTTGTTTTCTCTACTGGCTGTTTCTTATTCTTTCATGGCCAAACTGTCAGAAAGATGTATTAGCAAACAGTGATAAACACAGAGCTCCCACTGAGTTGAAGAGCGACAGCAACAGGTTCAGAAGAACTCATCATGGCAACACATTGTGCTCATCCGATCCCCACTGGCCGCAATGACAGCTTCTCAGTCTGCTACTCTCTGTACGGAGCGGGGGCTTTGGGATTACTGAAGTAAAGTCAAATTCTAAGCACATACTAATCTTTTAAGAGCCCTGGTATCATTTTTCTACCAGATAGAGATCTGATTAATGGTCTTGTAACGTTTTCTTGAGCAGTAGAAAGGTAATATTTTGTGTTGAGCTTCCATTTTCGGGGAGATAAAGCCTGTCATTATTGGGGTCTACCAGTCTGCATTCCGAGACAGTGTCTGGAGGGGAGCTGGCAGGACTCCTCCTAGGTGCATGCACATAATGTACGTTGTGGGCTACCTGAAGAGAACCCTGTGCACATGCACTTCTGACTTCTCTGATGCTTATTTTTAAAGCAAGAACTTGCATTTTTGCAGCAACATCCATGATCTCAGGATGTTCCACCCTATATCACAGCTAAAGAAGTATAATTTAAGGTGTCCTGACTCATCTAAAATAGGAACAGTGACTGCCAAAATGTGCAACCCAAGGTCCCACTCATAGAAAGGAAACAATAAGCAGAATATTCACCTCCCTGGAGTGGTGTGGGCAATGGTGGGTATTTTGGAAAAATACAGCGAGAATGAAAAAAAATCGGAATTTCAACATCAAAGAAATGTGTCCGAATTTTTCCCTAAGCTTTGTATGGTGACTTCAGAATCTCACTATTAAGCAGGGATTACCTTTTATTCCAGGCATTTGCATATCATTGAAGGCCCCCAACCACCATCTCATTTCTATGACACTTCCACTTCTGCTCCCATCCACATGAAACTATTTCCCGCCTTGTAAATCAGAGCAGGTATCTCGGGTAGCTGATTGCTTGTCCTGGCCTTCATCCAATTCTGTCTTCATCACATTGTCAATTCATCCTCTCTCACCCTTTGTCCATGCAAGTCAGGATGGGCTAACCACAAGCCTCATCATATCATCACAGCCTGCTCTCTGATTAGCCATTTCAGCCTTCACTGACATCCTTCTGCTAGGGCTGCTTTGTGTATGCGGACACATATGCATCTCATGCATCTGCACAGGATGTAGCTTATGGTGCTTAGCTTGATTTCTTAACACTATTTTCTGCCTACCTGAACATTGCCAGCCTCTCTGGCTTGTATTGCTTTTTAATGAGGATGGCAAGGCAGGCAACATCTCAGAGTGGGGAGCACTGCATAGTCAGTGAGATGGATAGATCACTGCATGTCAATGTCACACCTACACCATGTGCCAGCAGCTTACTCAGCAAACACACTACATTTACTTCAACCAAATGGTCTGGTTTAAAAGTCAAAGGGAAGCAGTCCTTAGTGGAGTCAATCTGAACGACAGTTAGTCAGGGAGTTCTGCTACAGACTGTTAAGGTTTGTCCAACTCCAGTCCAGGGGTTTGGCCACATTCAGTCAGGCACTTGGTCTTATGACAGTCTAGGGATCCATGTCCTTGCAGTCTGGGGATTGGGCCACAGTCAGTCCTGCTAGGCCCAGTTTTCCTGCAAAGAGCTAAGGGGAGGATTAAGTATAATGGAAGCAGATGGAAGAGCAATTAGTGGTGTTGCAGAGGAAGGAGACATGTTGAGTTGTCCCCAGTGATTAAGCAGGAAGTGCAGAGGACAGGAATGTTCAGTCCATTGGGAGGTAAGGTGGATGAGAGCTGTTGAGCAGACACGATGCATGCAATAATGAGAATTGTAGTCCATGAGCCTTGGTGAGGGGTGTTCGCAATGGCAGTGTTAAAGTAAGTAGTGGCCCTGTGAGTGTGAGGTAGCACAGAAAAGATGGTACCTCGCCAAGTGCAGAAGATCATTGACACTTCTCCACCACTCTGTGCTCCTTGCTACTCACGACACAGCAATGAACTGCCTCGGAATTGCACAGGAATGCTAGCAAAAAGCTCCATTGTCTACTTAATGAGGTGACGAGTGGAGGATTGCATGAGAAAAATTGCCATGAATCATGAGGGACTAGGCACCATGTATCTCACTCCACAAAACATTTCAACTGAAAACGAGAAAATTCAGCTCAATGACTTGACAAGCATTTCTCAATGGCATTAGGTGAGGGTATTGGGCAACGCATTCAGAAAAAACCTCCATGCTCTTTTTTGAATGGTGCTTTGGGACCTTTTATACCACGCGCAATGCCTCCTCGAATTGTGTGCTCCTGGTTTGAATACACAAGCTTTAACAATTAAACAGAGCAGATCAGTCCACATTTTTGAAACATTGGATAAAGAACCTGATTAGCTTATGAAACCCCAGTGCGTTCAAAAAATCTCAATCCATACTGGAATTGCTCTGCCAGTTTCATACTAACAAGCCACAGAAATCATGTTGCAATGACGTTAATGTGACTATGCATCATATCTTTGACCTTTCTTTAGAGACAACAAGGATCATGACTTTAGTATTGCTAAAAAGAGATACATATTGTCAAAGCTTTCCATCTTGCACTCATCAGGAAAATTTGCAAGAACACTAATTCAACGGGATATAACATTTATTCTGCATGCGAGAGGAATGCTGATTGGATGACAAACGAACTTTGATTGATGAGGACATTGCCCTAAGAAGTTAATTAGCAAATGGCTATTAGCCATTTTGATGAGTTGAAATAGATGCAAGGCGTGCATATGTCCCTTCTGTCTGCAAGAATATACCCTGTGCTTTAATACATGTAGTTTCCAGTACTCTTTGTCCAGCCACACTCAAGTTCTGCACTATGAAACAAACAATTGAAAATGTTCTGTATTTGCACCTTCTCTGTTGTGAAAATGTATTAGAAAATTATAGGTGAGTTGCCTATGGTTTTCCATTGAGATGATAAAGTACTGTATTCCTTTCCTGTCTGGCATTATTATTGTTTAGATTTGCTGGAAATTATGCTTACATTTTTCAAGTGCTTTATACGTTGTGGCACACCAACAGATTGTGAATGAGGTCAACATTTTGCAGATTGTTTAGATGGAGGCTGGATAAATGATGTCTAATCCAAGTAGGCTTCTGATGTAGCATATTTTTTATCGGTTTACATTGATACTATAATTCTGATCTCTATTTGCAGTTTGTGGCTTTGGCAAATTAGTTAGGGGTTTATCCGATTTGATCTTTACTGCATCAAATCTGGAGCTGATTTCTTTTCACCAGTGTCAAGGTTTTCTGATAAATTTATTAACAGCAGATGTCTTTTCAAGTAATGCAAAATGGATCTAGCTCCCAGTAATGAAGCTGCTTTAGGTTTTTTGACATCTTTCTTAACCAATTGAAAGCAATGAAAAAGTAGCTTAAATTTTTCACTTATTGTCAAGGAAAATCATACTTTTTAGCATGATTATTTAATGTTATGTTTTGCAATTTGCTTCAACATTGACTAATTCACAGTCTATGAAAATAAATATTTTTTGATTGTCTGAGATATAAGGACCACTAAATATTGACTGATTACCAAGGAAGTTGATTAGTGTAAGAAATTATTGGAAGAAATTAAACAGGTTAAAATACAAATCTCACTGATCAAATACTCATCTTATAACTTAAAATTTCTATTATAACACACATTATTAATGGCTCAAGCGCTGATTTAAAAAAAAACTAATTCACAAAATACTTTTTCTCTATAATGGCTGTGGGCCAAAGCATGTTAGATTGTTTGTGATCAGTATGCACAGTACCCGTGTTCCTTCTAAGTGATCCAGTCCAAACAGGATGCACACTAAAGGAGGTAAGAGTGGAAATAATAGAGTCTCTTGACTATAGTAGTGCCAGTGGACTGGAGGGACTCCAATTGTTCCATTCCTATTCATAAAAGGGGAAGGGTGAAACCCACAGATAAAAGTAAAATGCTGCAGATGCTGGATATCTGAAACAAACACTGGAAATGCTGGAGAAACTCAGCAGGTCTGGCAGAAAGAAACAGTTAACATTTCAAGTCTGGTATGACTGAAGAAGAGGTCTCTTCTGAAAAAGAGTCATATCGGGCTTGAAGCAATAACACAGTTCCTATATCCACAGATGCTGCCAGACATGCTGAGTTTATCCAGCATTTCCTGTGTTTATGTTTTGTGTTAGGGTGAACCCCAGTATGGAGCAGTTAGCCTGATGCCAGTAGTGGGAAAACTGTTTGAGAGAAAAGCCTAGGACAAGATGTATTGCCATTTGGTAGACTGTGGATAAGTAGCAGCCATCTTAGATTTTTTAAAAGCAAATAGTGACTGGCAAACTTGAATTGAGTTGATTAAATAAGTGAGGGTTAATGAAGGTTGTGCCATATACTGTATATATTGATCTCTAAATGGCAGTTGGCAAAGTGGCACTTGGTAGGCTAGTCAGCCAAATTGAAGTTTGTGCAATTAAAAGGTTGGAGTCAGTACAGGTAGCAAATTTGTAAGAAACAGAAAGCAATTGAATGGTTGACAACAAGCTGTACAGCTGGATGAACACAGCAGGCCAAGCAGCATCAGAGGAGCAGGAAAGCTGATGTTTCGGGTCTGGACGCTTCTTCAGAA
>NC_063361.1:23283997-23398751 GCF_021869965.1 Rhincodon typus
TTGGCAGTTCCCACTATCTCTGAAGTAATTGAATGGTTGATTGTTTCTCAGACTTCATTTTTTGAAATTATTTTCACAGAGATGGCACAACTCTGGAGGCCTTTAAAAACAGTGGGAGGGACTTGACTCTGGGATTCCCATCCCTATTTCCAGCACCAACAGTTTTCACCAATATGGGGTAAGGAGGCGGGTAGCAACCACACATCCTAGACTTCTGACCTGGTCCTGACTTCAGTAGACAACTCACACCACATCCCTCCCTCCTCAGCTTTCATTATATTTGTCCAACCTTTCAAGGATGCTTGGTTCACAACAGCCCAGAGGCATTGTAAACCATTTTGAAAGATATACTTAAAAACTCTTACCCAACCATGATCTCTGCATCCTCTATGCCCATTTGCACATTATACACAATGTGCAGAACCAATGAGCCATATAGTAACAATGGTAAATCTTGCAATGGTACTTTTCTGGACTGGAGGTTCTAATGGGCTCAATGGGAATATTATCATATTTTCCTTGATTCAGCAGCTGAAATTGGAATGATTTCACTGAAAATCACCCAATTTGATTTTATTTTTAATTTCTTAGATAAATACTCAACACTTGTTTGTAATCTATTGAGCTGTAGCCATTTTTACCAAGATTTATAAAAAATTATTACACTTCTTGAAATGTTCTGATAGATGAGTTAATTGCTGTGACAGTGTGTTGATGAGGTTTTGCTTAGGCCATTTGTTTACTGTAATGTTAAGATCAAAAGTTATACTTTTCAAATTGCAATATACTGAGATGAAGCTGACTTTGCTGCCTAGACGTCTTGCAATGCACTGCTGCATTCGTTGTACTTTTTAATTCTGCAAGCCCTGATTAACATATGTACAAAATCTACTAAATTGATTATGTTTCAGAGTCAGTGAAAAGTTGTAGGGGGTGGGGGGCAATGGCCTAGTGGTATTATCACTGGACTGTTAATCCAGAGACCCAGCTAATGTTTTGGGGACCTGGGTTCAAATCCTGCCATTGCAGATAGTGGAATTTGAATTCAATAAATATCTGGAATTAAGATTCCAATAATAATTGTGAACCCATGGTCAACTGTCAGGGGAAAAAACCTATCTAGTTCACTAATGTCCTTTAGGGAAGGAAACCACCTCCTTACCTGGTCTAGCTTACACGTGACTCCAGACCCACAGCAATGTAGTTGACTCCTAACTATCCTCTAGGCAATCAGGGATGGACAATAAATGCTGCCTCACCAGTGACACCCTCACCCCATGAATGAATAGAAAAAGACATTTTACACTTAATCTCTCCTCTACTTTGAAAAGTTCCTCAGAATTGGATATATTTAATTCTACATTATTATTTCTGAGATTGACACATTCAGGCAGGGCAGACACAGCAGCATAGCGGTAATATCACTGGGTTAATAATCCAGACCCTCAGGGTAATGTTCTGGGGACAACAGGCTAAAATCCCACAATGGCAGATTGTGTAGTTTCAATTCAATAAAAATCTAGCTAGGTGACCAGTTAATTGCTGTATAAATCAATTTGGTTCACTAATGTCCTTTAGGGAAGTAAATTATCATTACCTGCATGCAACTTCAAATCCATATCAACATATTGTCTCAGAACTGCCCTATGGGCAATTAGGGATGAACAATAATTGTTAGTCAGCAACACATCTTCCATCTATGATTTTTTTTTGAATAAAATCTTGAAGTATGATGCTGTGATGGTCTGCCCAAGGGCCAGGACCCTAGTCCCATGTTCTGTGTTTCCTCTACAGTTGCTCATGAGCAATGTGACTAGGGATAAGAATACAAAGTAACCGTAGCCTTCCTCATGTATGCTTAAATGAAATACAAGTCCTCTTACTGAAGGATTCTCCAAGTGCTGGCCCTCAAGTTTCTAACTCTTCTGCTATCACTATTAAAATTCATTGCTTTAGCCATTGGCCATGGTTGGTAACCGTAGGCTCAGGGTTACTCATTAAAAGGGAGGGATGACCACCTCCTAATACCTCAGTTGATCCTTGCCAGAATGTATGTGTTCCTTTACTGCCTGTGATTTGCTGATGAAAGAGGGGGTGCAAGAGTGGGTGATCCAATTGCATAATTTCAGCAGCAAGCCTTTGTAACATTGGATTAAAGAAGATTATTTATTCTCACAATAACTCACCTCCTGACTTCTCAAAGCCCATCTCCCATCTGCAAGGCACAAGTCAAGAATGTGATGGAATACTGTCCATTTGCCTGAATGAGTGTAGCTCCAACAACAATCGAAGGTTGACACCATCCAGGACAAAGCAGCTCACTCGATTTGCACACAACCCAACACCTACAAGATTTTCTTTCTTCACCAGTGATGCACAGTTGCTGCAGTATGAACTACCTAAAAGATTCACTACAACAACTCACCAAGGGTCATTCAACAGTGTCTTCGAAATCTGTGACCTCACTCATTTGGAAGGACAAAGACAACAGAAATATGGGAGCATCACCAACTGCAAGTTCCCCTTGAGCTACATACCGTTTTGACTTGGAACTATATTGCTGTTCCTTCACTGTCACTGGGTTGAAGTCTTGGAAATACTTTCCTAACAGCACTATGAGTATACCTTCACTGTGTGAACTGTAGCAGTTCAAGAAGACATTCACCACTACCATCTCAAGAGTAATAGGGATAGGCAAGAAATGCTGACCTAGCCAGAGATGCCTACATGCTGTAAATATTTCTTTTAATAAATACATTTATAATGAAAATAATGTAACATAATCCCCTCAATCTCACATGCTCACAAAGATTAGTTACTGTTAAAGGCAATGTAATTTATAAATAGGTGTTAACTCAGTCTCTGGCTCATGATGATAGGCAAACTTCCAAGGTGCAGGCCTGCCCTAGTTTCTCAGATGATTTTGATGTTTTGAATTTGAAGCAATGGTCTTGTAAAGTGAAAGATTCTTAGCAGGTTGTGGGGCTTATTGTAGTCAAGTTTCTAGAAGGTTGATTCTCAAGCAAACTTAAACTAGAATAGGAGAGTCCTCTTTGTTGGGATCACTCATTTTTGCTGTATTGCTATCAATTACATTGGCTGCTTGAATGATTTGCAGCTATCTTGATGACTTTCTGATGAAATTGCCTGCAAATAACTTCAAGCTAATTTTAAAAGCAGACACAACAGCCTGGCTCCCTCTCATGTGACTTGCGATAACCTCAATGGCCTTTCCAAATAAGGATGGGTAGTCATGTTGCTTAGACATGCTCTGTTGTGGTTTAGCGGTTTAAGGTTTTGAGACAGTCAAGGTCTTTGTCTTTGAATGACCTATTTAATTCAACAAACGCCATTTTTGATAGGTTTCAGGAAAGGGCATTGATTCATATCAGTCGAGGATGTTTCTCTGTTCTCTCCTGAGACTGGGGAATGCTTCCAGACCACAAAAAAAGTCAGGTGAGCTTGGACAGCCATACTTTCCAGCCTTTGTGTTGAGTTTTTAAAGACAAAATTATCTTAAAATCCAGAATAGGATTTGTTGCATGACACCCTGTTACTCTAATAACACATATTCAACTCATAAAATGTAGGTCATCTACTGCATGGTAGATGCTGCTACTGTGACAAATACATTTTCTTCTCTTAACTATCACTTTGGTACATTCCTTCTGACTACCATAAATGTAGTGTGCTAAAGAGATAACTGATCTTGTTTCATAGGCTAACAGGTGAGATTCTGGAACAGTAGCCAAGGTCATTGGCGTGGGAATTGCTTTTGTACAGAAAGCAGTGTGTGTGGTTAAATTTTTCCAATCTGTTTGAAATATGTACTTTTAAAATAAAAAAATACAAATGAGTGTTTGGAAATACCCAAGTTTTGTTGGCTTGAGATTTGAGATGACTAATAGCTTATAGGAAATAAAGGACGTTTTATTCATTCAGATGCTAATAACCACCCAACATGATGAACATCTTGATGCTTTAAGTGTAGAAAGCCAATGTTTGTTTGAGATGCTTTCTCTTAACATAAACTGAAAATCATCATGTGGTGCGCTAAACTGATTACAAATTTAATCTAACCTTATGACCCACAGAATAAAATTATGCCTTCATTAACTGGTCAGAACAGATTTACCACAACCATCTTTGATTTAAATGGAGTTGCAGTCTATTTACATTTGTGGGGATTTGCTGATGTTTGTATTAGTGTGTCCAGACTGTAGCTGTTTCAATATTTGTGACATTAGTGACTGGACACCATTACACATAACAGTTCACTACATGGCTGCTCAGAGTTAGAAATCCTACCACACTCCAATATATAATTTGATTTTCTACCAAATAAGTAAACATACACAGGGAAATGATGGCAGTTTATTCCACAGCTGGGTCATGATAGCTTTTTTGTGACTTGCCTCAATTCCTCATCTGAAGATTGTGATCATTTTTCACAAACTGCAAGCTCACTCGAGTGCCTAGATTTGAATGAGTGAGGATAAATAGTACAATTCTGTAGGCTAATCCTCCATCATGAACATCACAGCTCAGTTCAAACTCAGAATTTATTCTCGCTGTATATCAAATTGAATGCTCAGTTTTCCTGCACTCTACAAAGCCCTTCAAATAGGTTTCTGCCTCTGCCAAGGACACAGAAATGACTCTTATCATAGCCACATGGCTGAGACTTTTTCACAGAAGCATAAGAGATTGAGGGGTGATCTTATAGAATTTGTAAAATCATGAGAGGCATAAATAAGGTGAATAGCAAAGGACTTTTCCCTAAGGTAGGGGAGTTCAAGACTAGAGGTCATTTCTTTAAGTTGAGGAGAGAAAGATTTAAAAAGGACATGAGGGCAACTTTTTTACACAGAGAGTGGTTTGTGTGTGGAATGAACTGTCGGAGGAAGTGGTGGATGCAGGTACAGTGACAATGTTTTAAAGACATTTGGATAAGTACATGAATAGGAAAGATTTTGAGGGATATGGCCAAATGCAGGCAGATGGGACTAGTTTAGTTTGGGAACATGATCAGCGTGGGCTAGTTGGACCGAAGGGTGTGCTTCCAAGCTGTATGACTCTATGACTCGATGTTGTTGTGGAGGCTATGGTAAACTATCACTCTCTGCGCTCTCAACCTGTTTTCAATCTTTGACAGGGTTAACCACACTTTTCTTCTATTTAGCAAGTAGATACATCAGAACTGTCTGTGAAAAAGAAATATTCCGTCACTATGTTTGACTGCAATGATATCCCCCCAGCCCTTCACAACCCCATTCAGATTATATGCCAGTCCTGTTATAAATTGTCGCAGCCCCTACCAAAAGATGCTAATATCCCTAACTCTAGGATTTCAGATGCAGCATCTGGGGTGCACTTGATAGGCAGGGTGACAGTCCCATATTCCCCATCAGGGAACCAACAGAGAATGTTTTTATTCATCATCAGATTTCCCACAAGAACTGTATCATTCTCATAGAAAATAGAATCAACAGATCAAGGAAGAGACCATTCAGCTCATTTTTGGAGAAGAATTGAGTCAGTCTCATTGTCCCACTCTATCTCTACTGTCCTGCAAGTTTACTTTCCTCATGTGACCATTTAAATTCCTCTAAATAGCTAATCATTTCTGCTTCCACCATCCTATAGATTGATTGATTTATTGTTGTCACATGTACTGAGATAAAGTGAAAAGTGTTGTTTTGCATGCTATACGGGCAGACAGTACCAAACAAAGTGCACCAGGGTAGCAAACAGAGTGCAGAATACAGTGTTACAGCTGCAGAGAAGGTGCAGAGAGAGAGAGATCAGAATTAACATTTGACAGGTCCATTCAAAAGTCTGATAACAGCAGGGAAGAAGCTGTTCTTGAATCTATTCATACCAGGGTGGGAGGGGTCTTTGATTATGTTGGTTGTTTTCCTGAGGCAGCAGGAAGTGTAGATGGAGTCAATGGGTGGAAGGCTGGTTTGCATGGTGGATTGGGCTGCGTTCACAACTCTCTGTAGTTTCTTGCGGTCTTGGATAAAGCAATTGCCATACCACACTGTGATGCACTCTAATAGGATGCTTACTAGGATCCTACTAGGCAGGAAGTCCCAACTCATTACCATTCACTGTATAAAAAAATGCCTTCTCACATCACCCCTGCATCCCTTGCCCTTAGTCCTTGAATGATCCATTAATGGGAAATGCCTTCCTTTGCCTGTCTTTTCCATACCTGTCATAATGTCCCACACCTCACTCAAATTTCCCAGCAGTCTCCCTTATTCCATGGAGAACAACCTAAGCTTGCAATTTTCTTTTCACTACCCACGGTTCATATAACTTTTTTATGCTCTTTTCCTACCATTTGCATCTCAGAGATCTTGAGAAAGACCTTTGTTCCTGGACTGCCAGCAGGCTATGCAGACTTACTGCAATTCCCTGCCAGTATACACTTTAACAGGTCACTGCTGGGTGCAGGATGCAGTGTTCTTCAATTATATTTATGAAGCATGAAAAACATTCACTCTCCTTGCTTGTCTATTATTGTTTAATTATTGTGCAACACTGGTTATTATTGTGCATTCTGGTTGGTATAACTTCAAATTTTGCTAGTTTTCGAACAAGCACATTTACTCAACTAGATATTTGCTTGATAGCTGGTAAATATTCATAGAATAGAACCCCTACAGTGTGGAAGCAGGCCATTCGGCCCATCAGTCCACATTGACACTCCAAAGAGCATCCCACCCAATCCCTGTGTTTCCCATGGCTAATTCACTCAGCCTGCATACAATAGGTAATTCAGCAAGGCCAATCCACCCAACCTACATATCTTTGGACTGTAGGGGGAAATCCAGAGCACCTGGAGGAAACCCATGCAAACACGGAGAATGTGTAAACTCCACACAGACAGTTGTCCAAGGGTGGAATTGAACCCAGATTCCTGGTTCTGTGAGGCAGTAGTGCTAATCACTGAGCCAGCATGTCACACCAGCAGAAATCAATGAACATGTTTGAAGGATGTAAGATGGTTTTAATGAGATTCAATTTTAGGGAACAACATCCAGGACCCTGTGAACACCTCAAAGACGTCTAACTTGATGTAGCTATACAAATCTTTAATTAGGCCACAGCTGGTGGTATTGTGTGCAGTTCTAGTCATTGCATTATAGGAAGGATGTGATTACAGTGAAGAGGTGCAGAGAGGATTCACCAGGATGTTGCCTGTGTTGAAGCATTTCAGCTATGAAGAGAGACTGGATACCTTGAGTTTTCTTGAGAGCAGAGAAGGCGGAGAGGGATGTGATTGGGGCTATATAAACTTATGAGAGGAATGGACATGGTGGATAGAAAGCAGTTGTTCCCTTTGGTTGAGTATCAATAACAAGAGGGTATAATGTTAAGGTGAAAAGCAGCAGGTTTAAAGGGGATTTGGGACTTTTATTTACTGAGGCTGGCGGGAATTTGGGATGTGCTGCATGGGAGGGTAGTTGAGGTGTGAAACCTCATAACTGTTAAAAAAGTATTCGGTGAGCACTTGAAATGTCGTAAGATTTAGAATACTTTTATTGTGCAGACCTGATGGGCCGAAGGACTTCTTCTAGACTATGGGTTGACTTGTTTTTCCACCTTTGCTGGTGGCCATGTATAATACATATAATTGAGGGGCCTGATAGCTATTTCAAGCTACTGTGGTGAAAATTAATTCCAGTTCACATGCAGGAAACCAACCCCCCCCTGTTTGGGATTCTTTCGTGCTTACTGCAGCCTAAGCACAGAAAACTACATTAAAAGAAAAAGCCAACAATTTACCTTTATTTGTAATGCAAGGTCCAACAACTACATCAGTTCTGTATTGAAACTTCTCGTTCAGGCATGCATTACAACTGGATCTCTACACTCAAGCAGGGATCTACAACCTGATGTCTTTCTACCCAAAGGAATACACAGAATGCATTGAATCATACTGAACGTACAGGCCATCTGACCCAACTGGTCCATACAATTGGCTGTATTCCACCTGCGCCTTTGGTCTTCCCATCACCTTTCACCTCACTGTATGTCATGGGAAATAAACAAACAGATTTTGTAATTCACCATTAAAAACAATTCGGGCTTATATGACGTTCACTTATCATGAACCGTCTCAAAGTTGTCAGCTAAAGATTCTGTTTCTGCTGAACGCACAATGACATTCAATATTTTGTAGAGCAGTGTGTTGAATGGTTTACTAAGATTAGATTGTCTATTTGCCATTGAGGTGTGAAACTGGTGTTTGGATCAGTGCCCAATATACAAACTTCCGATGGGAATGAAAGTCAAGGGGTTTCTATATCTGGGGGCTCATCTGTGATGCCAATTTCAACACCCAGTGAGAAGCTGAAAACTGACCCTGAGGATTGTTGTGTTGTTCAAGTAACAGATATCAATACAACAACAATTATTATTGATCCATAGCACCTCTATAGCATCCCAAGTTGCTTCACAAGGGCATTATAAAACAAAGTATGACCATGACCAAGATAAGGAGGTATTAGATCAGGTGACCAAAAGCTTGGTCAAAGAGTTGGCTTTCAGGAAGTGTCTTAAAGGAAGAAGTTGTATTCCAGAGCTTGGGGTCAAGGGAATTGAAGGCATGGCAACCAATTGTGAATCGATTACAGTTGAGTTATTTTACTTTTGCATTAGCTGCTGCCTGTGACAGCATTTATTGGCCATTCCTAATTGCCCTTGAGAAGGAGCTGATCAGCCGCCTTATTGAACCGATGCAATCTGAGTGATGTAGGTATATCCACAATCATGTTAGGAAGGGAGTCACAAGAATTAGAAGAATGCAATTATCTTCACTGCTATGCTGAATGCAATTGACAGGGCGAGATCTTGCAAAGATATTAAAAAAAATAAGGGAATTTGAAAAAAACAAAAGGTTCACCTAATGATTAATCTCAGGATTTGGGTCATATTATTTGAATCCTACAGTTGGATTATTGCTCTATAACGCACAGCCAGGATTCCAGTTTGCAGTCTCCTTCAGCTCATTTCATAGACAAACATTCCCAGCTTCCAACAGACTTATTTTTCTTTCGCAGCTGCCAGAGCATTCTCCTACTTGTTTCTAAGGGTGAATATTGCAAATGATACATTCAATCATGTAGCAAAACAGCAGATATTCTTTAATTAATTGCATTCAGCAAGTTGATGGTGAAAGAAGTAGGCTTGCTCTAGTTTTAATTTCCATGCTGCATGCTCCACAGTTATCAAAGGTGTCTGCTTTGCAGGACCTGGCTAACGGGAGAAAGCCCAGAAAAACCTTAAATTTAGATGCATCTTTAAAGGTAAAGGGCTCAGTTTTAACCCCATCCCATGATGGGCAGAATAGATTTGAGTTGGGAAAGGTATGATTCGAATGTGGGAGTTAAAAATTAACACAACCACAAGTCTCCACATAGGCAATCATCACCATTTAGATGTTGGAGATTATTGGTGGGCTGGGGTAAGGAATGTTCAGCTATGGAGAAAGCGGAGGCCAATTGACATTAAAATTGGCATCACAATGTCTATAAATGCAGTAATATGTGGCAAACAAGGTTACAAACTGCCCTATTGTCCAGTGACTTAAATTGAGATGATCAGATTAATCAGATTATGATCACTGCCCAAGTGGGAAATAAATCAACTTGTATCTAATTCCTTCCAACACTCAGTGAAACTGCTGAAACGAGCAGTAAGTGGGTCCCTCACAACAGGCATGGTATTTACCTATTTGGCTGTTCTCATTTCAAGAAAGTTTTCAACAATAATTTAATAACAAACAAAAAACAAGGGGGTTAAATGCATATTCAAATGTAGCCAATTTAAATGATTCTGTGTATTATCACCTCTAAAGTTGTTAATCTTGCATTTATAATATTAATACCCAACAGAGTTGTGGACAATATGTCAGCTGTATATGTAAATGCTTCAGCTGTCTTTCGTCAATGCTTCTTGTTTCCCTTGAGGTAGCCCACATGCCAAATGCTTTGGAAATGTTTCCCTTCTTACTGTTATTTAGTTTTTTAAAAATTTAAATATAACTTTATTTCAAAGCTCTATGTGTTGGTATAAATGACATTAAAATATTAAACATATTGTACATTGTTTGATTGCACAGTGTTTAGGTTTCTGTTGCAATGAATTCTTGATCTATAAGTTGTCAGACAAGAGTTATAAAATTTGGGCATCTTTACAGAATTAAACCATACCATTCTTAAGCTCTCTTTACCATGAATTTTTAATGTTGCAAATCTGAAAATATTATACCCAGTCTTCTATTTTAATATATTACCTTATACTTTTCCTGAAATCAACTTGACATGCAGATTTAAATGATTGTTAATAAAACTTTATAAGGGTATGCTATCTTTTAAATTCAGTAGGAAATTATAGGGATTATCCAACCGTTTAAGATCTTTTTAGTAATGTATTTTCCATATGGCTCCTTTAAGTGTATTTATATATTGTAGGAAATGGACATTAAGTTAGAATAGACTTTCATGCACTTTTTAGCCCCATAAATTCTGAACTTCCTTTACAGCTTTGAAAATACACACGCTTTCCATCATAATAACACTTGCAAAGATGAAAAGAAGTCTTTTTAGTTGCTCTTACTAGCTATTATAAAACAGAATGAAAGAAATGTGAGAAAAATTTGTAAGAATCGTGCTCAATTGAACCTCTGAGAATAGGACCACTTTAATGAGCACTACACTGTCAGTCAAAGCAAGGCAGCTTATTAAAGAGGTAGCATAATATTTTTAACTTACTTCAGGAGTGTGGCCATAACAAGTAAATCTGATACTTCAGATGTTTTGTCACAGGTATTTCAAAATCACAAATTTCACTTCATCCACTAAAAATTGTGGGTAAATATGCCACCAAGTAGTCAACAAAATTTAAAGCCTTTGCATATATTAAAGCAATATATCTGAACAAAGACAGGAGCATTGAAGTTTTATATAAAAACTTTACCGCTTTAATTTATAATATTCAGGCAAAAAAAAGGTTCCATTATATACGTGCAACCCTGTCATTTATCTGCAAGGTACTTGGGATTATGTTAAAGGAAGGGAAAATGGCACTTGGAATAATTCTTTCTTCACTTACTCAGAATCTCCGTGAGCCAATTCCAGAAACCTGCACTCCTGTACTGCAATCACTTACAGTCACAAACAGCTGAGATCAGTTTGAATTCTGTAACCTGATCTATCCAGAGAAGAAATGCCACATTATCAGCCTCAAAACTTACTTCAATACAATTTCTTTCTTTTTTTGCTACATATGCTATATGCAGCACTTGGCTTAAAAAAATAGCCTAGTGAAAGGTTTGGAAAAGCTCTTTTTGTCAAGATTCATTGTAAACAGTTTACTGTTGCCTTGTTGCATGCAACTAAATGATTAGGATTTTAGTTTTGTCTAAAATTTTAAAAAGGAGCATATTGTAAAATTAAAATAGATCTATCAGCATCTGGAAAATGAGACGATTCATTCATTTTTCAGGTAAAGAACTCTCTGCGAAGTTGACCGATTGAGAAGGCAGGAGGGGCTGCAATGTAGGACTGACTAAAATAGGCTTCTTTGTTCCTGTCAATATTTTATATGATCCCTTATACCTTAATTTTCATAAAAGTTCCAACAAAGTCGCTACCTGAAATGTTAATTATTTTGGAAAAATATTATTGCTTGCATACATTTTTTGGAACTTAATGATATTATTTCAGATTTTGTGTATTTGCATTTTTCCCTCTGGATTTCTACATAGTTAAGTTGTGATTTGTTTCCAAAATCTGCTTCTTTTCACACTTAATAAGGCCTAGTGATTGTAAGGAGTTCCTACTAAAGGAATATTGTGTGCTTTTGTTAAAATGTGTAAGAATTAGGGACTAAAATACTACACGCAGCACATCCAGGATAAGTTACTTTACATTCTGTTAACTCGATATGATGCAAAATCCTGTTACAAGCACGTTTCCTCTTGCTTGAGTAATTTAAAATCTGTACAGTTCAACATAAATCTGCATGGCAATAACAACTACCTTTCTGAGACAAAGTAGTCTATTACATTTGCCAATTACACCGTTTCTTTATCGTAAATGGGTACTGTGTATAAAAGGTGACTACGATCGTACAATTAACCAAGAGGCATTACTCTGAATTTGGGTGATTACAATGTAAATTGATTAAGAAAAATAGAAACATAGGATTTAAAGGAGTTATTCTGCATTATTGGACGTACATTTTTTTATGGTAACAGCACTATTATTTGGTTTCTTTCCACTGTGTAAAAGACTAGTGCCTGTAGAAATTTGATTTTAGTTTAAATTAGTTTTAAAAGGGCTGTGTCATCAAAATTCAGGGGAGGCTCTGTTCCAGGACTACTCACTGTGAAAATTTAATGCATTAGCAATGGGGCGGACACCTAGGAATGTTGGCATGTCAACTATGATACCTCTGTTGCCTATAGTGGTGCATGAAACAATGTTCTTATAGTTATCTTAATAATATTTTAGTTAACCTGTAAAATGATGTTGTGTCATCAGATGCCATACAATATACATACCACTTTGCAAATTGCTCCTACCCAGTCCTTTACATATCAATGTGACAAAATGTCTCCCACAAGGAAGACCATCCCAACACAACACACATCTCCACTCCTTTAAGGCACTTAACTCTTAGCAGCTAATCCATCAGCATGCAGAACCATCAATGGTCAAGCACAAATGCAGCCATAAAAGCGAGCCTTTTGGATCCTCTATCTTCAATATAAGAAAGTCAAGAGGTTGGGGTAATGGTCTCATACAGGCACAGTTTCAAACTGATTCAGTTCCAAGATGCTTAGAACAACCAGTGGCTCCTAATTTTCATCATTTTTGCCTTTGAGCTCTCTGTAGATATTTGGATTTTTAAAATTGACGTTCAATTTTCTACTGTTAAAAATCTTTCCACAACCGCCAATTTCATGTGAAATGATTGATAACTCAACGGAAAGATATTTTCTTAAACAACCTAATAAAACTTCCATTTTAGTTTGGGAAACATTGCTAGCACATTTGTGGGTTATTTTCATGGTAGTGATTCTAAAAGTAGGTAACGTCTTTTGTCATTATTCTGTCTTGCCTAGTAAAATCAATTAAAGTTGTCAAACTCTACTTTATTGATACAGTGGGTCCTTAAAATTCATGTGCAATAATTGGCTCTGTGAAATCTTGAAGTTTCAAAAGGCTAGATCTACTGCTTGTGACATGATCGATGGAGGTCTGCGCCTTTGTAATTGAGCAATTAAAAGCCACTGTTGGGTTTTATTAATTACAGACTGCAGGATATTTCCAGCTCAGCACATGTTATGTAACTGATGTAGCTTTATTCTACTTCTCTTCACAAGGTGTGAAATTTAAAATGACGAATACAGGTAAAGGACAGTGGGTGAAAAACACTGTATAAGGTTTTTGAAATTTACCATAACAGTAAATAAACCCATAGTTAATATAAAACAATTCCTGTAAGTTCATATTTTAATATTCATAAAATATAGCGACAATCTCCGCTTACTAGTTTCCTGATAAAGAAAAAAAGGACATTTTTTTGCAATGAGATAGCTGCAAGATATAGTCATGTAAATGACAAATGCTTCTTATGTTTTCTCTTGCTCATGCTCAGTCCTGTTCACCCATCAGCCATGCCCAAAATATGTTAGCTCCTGATCAACCAATGTTTAAAATTCCCATACTTATAAACAAAAACAGAAATGAAGCAGGTCTGAGCGCAGTGGAGAGAAATCAGAGTTAATTTTTTGGGTCCAGTGACCCTTGTTCAGAACTGTTCTCAGACCTGCTGAGTTTTTCCAGCAATTTCTGTTTTTGTTTGTGATTTTCAGCATCCCCATTTATTTTAGTTTCACGTAGTTATACTTTAGTTCCTTTACGGCTTTGCTCCTCTCTAACAAGGGGAGGTAATAGACTAGTGATATTATTACTAGACTACTAATCCAGAGACCCAGGTCATGTCCTGGGGACCTGCGTTCAAATCCTGCCATGGTAATGGTGGAATCTGAATTTGATAATAAATCAAAATCTGGAATTAAAAGCCTAATTTGACCATGAAACTGTTGTTGAAAACTCCCATCTGGTACACTCTGTGCTTATTAGGGAAGGAAACTGCTATCATAGAGTTATATAACATGCAAATAGACCCTTTGGTTCAACTCGTCTGCACCAACTAAACATCTCAATCTAACCTAGTCCCATTTGCCCCATATCCCTCTAAATCCTTCCTATTCATGTACCCATCCAGATGCCTTTTAAATTTTGTAATTGTACCCGCCCCTACCACTTCCTTTGGTGACGTGTTCCATATATGCACCACCCTCTGTGTGAAAAGTTACTCTTCAGGTCTGTTCTAAATCTTTCCCCTCTCAGCTTAAACCCATGCCCTCTAGTTTAGACCCAGTCTGGCCTATATATGATGCAAGATCCACTATAATATGGCTGACTCTTCACTGCCCTCTGAAATGGCTGAGTGAATGACTCAGTTCAATTAGGGATGGACCTAGCCTGCTACACCACATCGTGTGAATGAAAACAAAGTCTGTAACCTCCTCCAACCTTCTAAGAACTGTGCATTCGTTCAATTCTGGCACATTGTACATCCCTCCCTTACTTCTTTGAATGTAATATCACTTCTCTGTGCCTTAAGCCATCTAAGCAAGGGCGGCACTGTGGCTCAGTGGTTAGCACTGCTGTCTCACAGCTCCAGGGACCCAGATTCGATCCCACCCCCGGGCAACTGTCTGTGTGGGGTTTGCACATTCACCCCGTGTCTGTGTGGGCTTCCTCCAGGTGCTCCAGTTTCCTCCCACAGGCCAAAGATGTGCAGTTTAGGTGAACTGGCCATGCTGTAGTGTCCAGGGATGTGTCAGTTGGGTGGCTTAGCCATGGGGAATGCAGGGTTACAGTGATAGGGTAGGGGGATAGGTCTGGTTGGAATGCTCTTCAGGGAGTCAGCGTGGACTCAATGGGCCAAATGGCCTGCTCCCACACTGTACAGATTCTATTCTATGATTCCTGTCTCTTTCTTTGAAGCCCTTTCCATCAAGATTTTGGCCATCGATCTTCATGGCTCTTTTCTAGCTCAGTATCAAGTGATTATGTCCTTGTGAAGCACCTTGTAAAGTTATCCTATGTTATAAGGACACTACATTGATGTACCTTGTTGTTGCTAACATTATTTTGATTAAAATGATGCATCCCAGAACACACACAATAAAAGAGGTTAAATACTTGTGCTCATTTACTGCTCTGAAGATTCTCAGGTTTGCATGACCTTTGTAAACCCACTGAACAAATATAGCTCAACGCAGTCATTGGCATCATCTGAACCTTTAAACCATAAAACATTGGAGCAGAAGTAGGTTATTCAGCCCAGTTCAGCCCAATGGAATATTGTAAAGAAGCTTAACATTATGATTTTTACCCCACTTTGGCCATGCTTAACTTTAACCTTTACTGGCAATACATGAATTATTCCAAAAATTAATGGTGCGTGTTGTGGCTGCCCTGGACTGTTGGAGAGGCAAAGGCTATTCCTGAGATACAGTTCTAAATTGTGTTAAACGTGTTCAAGTGCTTCTTTTCTCCCCCGCAAAAAAGCAACCTGGGGAGTGACAATGCTGTCTGGCTTTCAAATGTCTGTGATGTCCCTGGTCTGAAAAAGCCATTAAGTTGTGCATATAAAATTTCTGCGCATACAGTAATGCTCGTGATTAATCGCAGCAATGTTTTCCTTGGTTGGAGTAATCCAACATGTGGTGTTCAACCCCGCCCCTCTCACATTACACACTATAAACTTGTCACTTTTCCCACCAAAGCACTCAGAGGGAGTCAGGCTCATAGAGTGCAGGCATGTCAGCAATTTGTTTTTTTTAAAAAAAGAAAAACTTGTGATCATTGCAAATTTCTAATTGAAGGCTTGAAGTGGCTAAGGTCGTTGCATTTTTGTTCTTTTGCAGAGTTGTAGGATTTAAAGCACTTTCTGGTGCACTGAGCATCTTGCAACTTCTCCATGGAGCAGAGCACAGGCAGCTGCATGCGCAATTCGCATTCCGGGGCCACCGTCTGGGGCTGTATGAGAAATCCACATTCCGGGGCCGGCGTGCCCGGCCTGCACCATTACCCGTCGCCTTTCTCCTTCTACAAGAAGTCCGACCCCGCCGATTTCACCGCCTACTCGGAATTCACGTCGCCGTGCCTGGTGTCGGCGGCGCACGGCTTCCCCGCGGAGGACCGGGTTTACGTGGACCACCACCCGCCCAGGTTCCCCCGCTCCGAGTGGCACCTTCCGCCGCCGCCGGCCCCGCCCCCTCCCGCCCCGACGGCGGCCAGGGAGAGACAAACCTCCTGCCTGTCCGCCAGCTCCGCCAATTTCGAAACCGGTGGAAACTCGCAAGCGGCCGGCTGCCTCAGCGCTGGGGATTACAGTAGCCCGCGGGATATCGCGGCATCCGACATCGACAAGAAAGTAACCAAAAGGAAACGCGACGTTTTAGGTGAGAGACACATTGTTATTCCCAATAAAGCAATAAAACATGAAATTAAATATCGATTCTGTTTTAAAGAAAAACTCCAGCAACATGCTTTCCAACCTAAAACAATGTGTTCCACCCTATAGGGGACTCTTGTAAAAGTTTGTTTCTTTTTATATAACAAAACGTCGCTTGCATCAAATTCTCATTTGTTTTGAAGAATTACATTCGTCCCAATCCCGCAACAAGCCAAAAACAAAATGACAGATCTCAAATCCACTTTTTAGCCCAAAATTAAAAGGAAATGGTCAATCCCAAATAGACTTCTTTCCAAAACCATTGAAAGTTTCGAGACTGAGTGATTACATTTGCAGTGATGCAGCTTATAAACGATAAAACTTTATTTGTGGGTCTTCCACACCTGTCAAAAAAGTTAATTAGCTGCAAAAAAAGTTGCATCTGTAACAAGATGAAAAGAGAGAAAAATGTTTTAGCCTAGTTTCTTATATTTTAACTGTTATTGAAATATTATGAAAATTAATTTCAGTGCAGTTTCTAATTTCACTCATTTGAAATTACCCTTTCGTTCACCAGTAGAATTAGTATTGAAAAGCCATGCCCCAAATCTCAGTCAGTTGGAGCAGTAAATGACTAGTCCCTGGTCCATTAACCTGACTGGACCATTTCATCCATCCGAGTTCATGTGAATGCTACGAATTTCTGGTGCATTCAGAATTCTCAATAACAAAAACAAGAATATTGCTGATAAGGGGATATAACGGGACCAGCTGGTACCTAATCAGGTACAAAACAGGGAATCGTCCCAATTGCAAACAAAAAAGATCCGGAAGTTACCAGTGTCCTTATATCAAAACTGAATATACATGTTGTATGTTGTCAAATCCCATTCATTAAGATCATTTGATTTTGACCTGTTCTGCATAAAGGATGCGAGTAGCACCTCAACTTTCCTAGCCGTTACGTGGAGAAAATGTAGTTTTGCATCATTCTCAGAATCTGTTTCAGATACTTATGTAACACCTTAAAATCTTCTCTCAAAAGACAAATGTTTATTAAAAGTATTGAAATGGATAACTATAGAGAAAGCAAATATTCAAATCCAATATCAGTTCAGTTTGGTTAAATTATTCAAACTTTCTTGCTCATTTTTGACACTTAAACTCACTGATTACGTTTCAACCATATAACCGACTCCTATGTTTCGCCATTCGCTATGTTTTGAATTATTCTCAATCTTATACCATTACTGGTGCAATTTTTAAGAACATAATCCACATTAGTACGGAGAATATTCCAAAATTTCTTTCATAAAATCTGCATATGTTTTGCATTATCAAAGTTTAATTTGTATTTTAAAGAGTATCAGGTGCTAATATGTTAAAGAACTTAAGCCTAAAATTGAGAACAGAATGAGCATAGTAGGGCACTCATTTATGAAAAATGATAGCATTCCATTTAATATGCTAACTTCAGATATGCCTGAAAGTTAGTATTAACCTTCACCTTTAAGTGTGTGATGTAATATGTACACGCAAAATAACTGTTTTTGAAGAAAGTAAATCAAATTTCATTTGAAAATACAGAAAGGCAAACATTGGAGTAATGGTTCCTACAACTTTGATTTTTCTTTCAATATATAATGTTTCATGTATTTTAAACAGTGAATCAGGAAGATGGTAATTTAATGAAAAACCATAACAAATAAAACACATCTAAGTCAACCACTTGCAAATATTAAATGCCATGAAGTTACATCGTGAGATTTGTTGGGCTGCATTAGGCAGTAGTATATTTACGGCTTAAATGAAAAGTGCTAAAAGGGTGGTGATACAGTAGAGCTGGAGAATATGCAAGTGCAGTATCTATGAATATTTCAAATATAAACATCATTCAAGGAAAATCTAACTCCATATCACCTAAAATACCGACATTAAAAAAAAACTCATGGAATTTTCTGATTTGGAGGAGGGAAGCTTTTCCAAATTCTAAATGTTTCAAAATTATTTTAATTTCAGAAAATTTAAATGATTTATGCAATGTAAGAAAATAATTTCTTATTCTAATTTGATTTGTGCTTGTTTTCTGTAACTTGGAGTCAATGTTTTTGCTCATTAATTTTAACATTTTTGTAATTTTGTTTCACAAAATTAATAATGTCTAAGCTTGACTATTTAGAATTTTAGAGAAATTTTCTAAAAGTTTGCAAGTTTTTTGAGGAGTGAAGGTGATGCAAGTGTTCTAGGTAGTCCTTCACCATATACAATTGTTTTATTTGATACATTCTACTTCAGTTGTAAGTGGGAAATATGCTTGAATAATGTATTTTCATTGTAGCCAGTTCAGCTTCGGTGATTGAGTAGTGTTGCGAGCATTCATAGTTTTTAGAAAACACAGTCATTTTTGTATGTATCACTCACATTGATTTCTTTCCAAATTAGGATTCTTTATAAAAGCTTGGATGGTCTAAGAAGTGATTAATTTGTGACTTCATGAATGTTAATTTCTACCATCTGTCTTCTTGGTTTTTCTACTTTATTTTCAATTTGACTCTATTTTCTCCCTGGCTATCTTATTCCTTCTGTGATTTTATTCTACCTTTCTTGTCATTTATTTGCTGCTTTTGTTGATTTCATTTTGCTTTATTTTCTCTTTTTAGATTTCCATTTTTGCTGACTGTAATCACTACTAAGGCTACCTGTAACATCTGTTACAATTACTCCAGTGTAAATGCATGTTGTCAGATCTTATCATTGATAACCTGATTATATCTTCCATCATAAATCAAATTTTGCTTCTTTTTATTATGATACTTCATGCTAATTTACAACAAGCGATTTGATGCGATATCATTTTGCCTTAATAGTGGTTCCATCAAAAGATCATAATCTTGTTTCAAAAGAACTGCTGTATCTTTTCACTTGAGGTAAAAGGAAATCTTCAGAAACATATTTACAAGTTGGTATAACTAGTGAACACTGTCTTCCATCCTTACCAAGATTTTTGCTGTGACATTGTTCTCCATCAAATGTGACTGGCAGAAAAAAAACTAATGTAAAAAAGAAAAGCAGAAGTAGACTGTACTCTTTTAATTGCTCAGTCACAGGAAGAGCTGTTACCTATATCGTTAAATGAAGAATTTTAGAACTAGCCTGAGAGGAAGGTCCCTTTGAATAAATGGTCGTTCGAACAAATTGGGTGCTTATTAGGTAACATATGAACATTGTCCCAATGATACCTTGATTATTCTTTTATTCTGTTTCTTTGTCATCTTCTAAATTTGGTTGCTCTTGATTAATATTTATGCATTTTGCATTTATACATCATAAGATAGCATACTGGACTTAAAAATTCACTGTGGTTACAAGTTACATTATAAAGAGTATATTATACCAACTCTACTTTTAGTGTCTAGCTATAAATGTCTTGAAATTGATTCAAAGTTTATGACATTAATTATACCTATTGACTAGATAACATGTGTCTGGCTAATCTTGAGGCAGTGTGATCTGCTTATTACTAATAAAGGGATGTTATTATTTTTAAAAATCTGAATAAAATAGATTGGACCTTGTACCAGATTTTTTTCTGAATTTTGGGTTAAGGAAGTGGTTTGGAAAACTACTAATGTTCTTGTTTTATCTATTTCAAAGTTAATCGTCTGTCCATGAATTGTACACCGTGCCCCATAAGTGAAATGTTACGCTGCCTATATTTTTTACTGATTGCTGCGCTGTTCAGGTTTCTACAGAAGTATTCATTGTCTGCCTTTGCAATGGAATTTCAATCAAAATTATCAAAAATGAAGGATGATCTCTGTATCACTGTAATTGGCATAATTATATAAATAACTAATTTAATCATATAATTATGTAAATGGCATAATTATGAAGACAAAAAGTAACAAACTATATTTGTACCAAATTAATGGTAAACTTCGTGAGTGTTATATTGCATTCCCCTTACAATGGCACTAAAATGAACTGACTGAGTTTAAATGTACAGTTTTTTCAGTGTAAAATATTTGTACCACATATGGCTTCACAGTCAATAATCCTGACTAGGCACATGTTGAAATTTTGCACATTCCACATTTCACAATGATCAAGAGACCCAGCATTTGAAAATTTGTGATTACAAGTTAATTAAAAATAATAATTTCACTTCAGAATACAACCTTAATATCATCACGTTACACCTTAGCTTCTCTGCTAGTTAACATTATGCCTGTACTTTAAAGGAAGTCTTATTTTTAAACTTGTCATTAGTTACTGGGAATATGACCATTGTGAAGCTATCACTGAATGTAACATTTTTAATTTATTCCAGGAGGATAACAGTATAAAGTTTTAATGATGTCCTTTTTATTGCATTTGTTATGATAATAACACAATGATCCAGCAGAGAAGGTTATAATAAATCACAATCATATTTTATTTATGGATCAATTCATTCGAGTCTTTCCTGTCTGAACACAACTCAGAAAGTCTTTGTGCCAGCATCAGTGGAGTTGTTGCTGATTGAACAGGGGAAGTGCTATTGTTACACTGGTCCTTCAATACATCAACACTTTGTTTTCTCTGTTTCCCTTTTTTACCAAAAAAAACATGATTTTTTTTTCATTAAGGTGAGAAACTTTAGGGCTGGGAATTGGAATGTTTCCCCACTTTCCATCTGCACTTACTGTCTTTTATTTAAAAAAAAATAATTCATGGCATGTTGGCATCGCCGGCTGTGCCAGCATTTATTGCCCAGCCTTAGTTGCCCTTGACACAGTAGTAATGAGCTACCTTCTTGAACCACACTGAGTATTCCCAAATCAAATAGAATTACACAAGCAGACTGGCATTGACTCCTTGGGCCAGGGAATAATTAGGGCCCACACAAATAACCAATTCAATAAAGCCATAGCATTGAATAAAGCTGCTTTGCTCCAATTCTGAGATTTATTTTCCTCTGTTTGCAACTGGGCCAAGTAAAAAGTGTCTTTCTTTCTACTTCACATTTGTAATGCTTTTTTGCTAACATTTAGTAAATGAAACCAACATTTGTTAACCTTTCGTAGGAACGTTTTTGTAATACTGAGTGCAGTTTTGGGTTCTGCACTATGGTGAAGATGTTAACTAGATCATTTTACCTCTGCCATGGTGAGTTTAGTGGTTGGGGGAGCAGGGGTGGAAGCGGCTTTAAATCAGAGAGAAAGGGTAGTGGATAGGGACCCCCCCGCCACCCATCAGCCTGCACTCTGACAAAGTCCATGGTGGCAATGTCTGTGGGCAACCTTCCTGCCCCTGAAAATTGTATGCCTTAAGTAAGGCATTAACCCCACTTCAGGGCTTCTTCCTCCTCTCGGTATTAATCCAGTGACAGGCATAGGGCACAGCATGCAGGGAGCACAAAAATAAAGAAACGTGTTGTTAGGTTGTGTGGAAGTTCCTAGCAGTGAGTCCATTTAGTACTATTATGAGGGAATTGGCATCAAGAAGAGCTGGCCTGCAGGCAGCTACCCCTTCATCCTTGCTGCGGACCCCCAACTCCCACTAGTCCCCACCCGGTGACTGTCAATCCAGTATCGCTCACTTTGAGCCTAGAACCCAGTGGTGATCCTGGGATTTAGGTGGTACTGTGGTAGCCACTATCTCACTGGTGCTGCTACCATTCATTAGAGCTATTGGCCTGTGACTGGGGACAGCCATTCAAAGGCTGGCAGTTCTGTGAAGTGAGACACCTCCTCCCAGGCTCCTTGATCCCAGGGGTAGGTCTGTCAAGTGCCCAAATGGGTGGACCTTTCTTAGAAGAGGTGACATGACTCTCCAACCAATGGCTAAGAACACCATCATTTCCACCCATTGAGGCAATCAAAAAAAATACAGCATGGGTACAGAGAGGAAAGACAAATGCAATGAAAGTCTTAAAATTTGGGCAGTTTTTTTTTAAGAGCAGAGGGGACGATTAGGGTAATTTGATAGAGTTGCTTAATATTAAGGGATTAAACAAACCTTCCAGTTCTTGAGGGGTGTATATTAAAGTGGAAGATCACATTTAAGATTTGGGACAGGATACCTTTTGCATGGAAAGTTGGAAGACTGGGATGCAGCACCTGAGGTAATGATTGAAGTAAAGTCTATGTTAATGTTTAAGAATGGGTTTGGTAAGTGGTTGAAAGGGTTACGTAGATGGTTAAATAGACTAAGAAGATGGTTGATGAAATGGAACATGATCACAGAATAAGCTGCTATGCTGATTAAACATCAGCATTTTGCGCCAACCAGCCTGTTTCTGTAATTTCTATACAGGAGAGAAATCCCAACTGCATCAGTGTAAATTTCCTCAGTTCCAAAATGAGTCATCTATTGTATAACCTCTTGGCAGTAATGATAGTTTCATGTTAATTAGTACTGAAGACTAAAGTTATACCTTTGGGAGTCCACCTGTTCAAATCATTTGATTTCAAATAATCATACAGCCTGCTCCAAGGGTCTTCCAACTTTTCAGGTATCGGCTAAATTCCAACCTCTGTCGCCGAGCTGAAAGCACTTTGTGCTGACCGACTGATAACACCCAATCCCTGGGCAGCGACATTTCATTTGTGCAATATTTTGCTTCGATGTTATTTTTCTTGCTGTTTACAAAATGCTCTTGAAATTAGACTAATAAATCATATGGTTAGAGTGTTGTTAAAAAGTATCCCAATTGTTGAGTTGCAATTAAGTGAAAGACTTTTTTTTATTTGATCCTGGGGCATGGTCATCATTGGCAAGGCCAGTAGTTATTGCCAATCCCTAACTGACCTTGAGAAGATTGTGATGAGACACCTTCTTCAAGTATTGGAGTCCGTGTGATGTAAGTGCAGCCACTGTGATGTTAGGCAAATAAAAACCGAAAGAACTGCGATGCTGTAAATCAGGAGCAAAAACAGAAGCTGCTGGAAAAGCTCAGCAGGTCTGGCAGCATCTGTGAAGGAGAATAAACAGAGTTAACGTTTCAGAACTGAGGAAGGGTCACCGTGATGTTAGGCAGGCAGTTCCAGGATTCTGACTGAGTGGCAGTGCAGGAATTGTGATCTATTTTCAAGGTATGATGGCTTGGAGGTGAATCTGCAAGTGCTGGTGTTCCCATGTCCCTGTTGCCCTTGTTCTTTTATGTGATGGAGGTCAAGAGTTTGGAAAGGAAGTCTTGGCGGGTTGTTGCAAACAGAGTTGGGAGGTGAGATCAGGCTCTATGGTTCTTTCTCAGCTAGCAATAACATGAAGGCCTAAATGGTCTTCTTCTATATCATAAATATTCTATGTTAGTACTGCTGTAAGAAAGTAAGCTGAGATAACAAGGTGTAGAGCTGGATGAACATAGCAGGCCAAGCAGCATCAGAGGAGCAGGAAAGCTGACGTTTCGGGCCTAGACCCTTCTTCAGAGTAAGCTATTGGGCAATTTAAGCAAAGTGGAACATTCTTTTGATAGTAAATTTAATACATTAATAAGTAGGACAAATTGCAAGCTATTTAAATATGTAGATCAAAAACAGCATCTATATCTATCTAAGACACTGTTTTCAACCAAAACAAATGACAGTCACTTCCAATGATATTTGGCAGATATTTTAATACATTAACTTCTAATCAGGTCTTCAGTAAAAATGTCACAAAACGACGTTATTACTGAGCCTGTGGTGATATGTTGAACTGTTTACTGACAAGCCTGGAGTAACCAAGAATTTCCTGCTTTGAAAATTCCACTCACAATATACTATGTTAGTCATTAGGACAGATGTACATCTGCTACATTACCAATGTTTTACTGCACACTTATTTTTCAAGTCACAGTTGATAGAGCATTATATAGATGCCAGTTGGTAAAACATTGTATTTTCAGAAACATACTGTGTGAGCATCTGACTGAGATCTGATAAGCAGTGAGAATGTAATGCAGATTGTAAAAAGCACCTTCCCTTCCATTCTTGAAAATAACTGTTGCCTTTGTTATAATTGAACGTATATAGGACAACTCTCAACCCTCGACAATGTTAAAAAGAAGCATTAGCACATATATGAGCCAGTGTTTTATATGGAACAACAGAAAGGAAATTGAATAGTACAGTGGGTCAGTCACTTGATTGTTCCCTTTAGGACATGGATTCTGATCCTAATAGGATGAAAGAAGCATCTGCTTCTTGCTGGATGTGTTTACATTGGGAGGGATTTTGGTAGACTCAAACCAGTTGCTTATCTATATCAAATGCCATACTTATCAATTGCAAATGCCATTCAGAGAAACAACAGGGTGTCCAATGCAGAAATGTTGATAACATTGGCACTGGACAATGGTAATTTTAGGTTAGGGTGGGAGTTGAGGTAGATTGTTAGCATAGGGTAGAGCTGCGATTGAGTAGCAGTACTGTACTCTCACGTGTTCTGGGATATGAGCAACGATAGCAAAGTGGCACTTATTGCTCATCTCTGCGCGTTCTGTAAAGATGATGAACTTGCAGCAATCCATGTACCGGAGGTGCTGTCACAATGGTTTCTGGTGGTGCTGTGTCTCATCAGGAAGTGATTAGTACAGAAATTTAATGGAAAAGATTTTGTGATGAACTGCTGAAATTTCTGACTTTGCTTAGCATAAAAACTAAAACCATAACAAAGAATTTGCTATGCTTATGCAATAATGTTGGAACTACTAATTTCCAGACAAGCAAAACACAACTAGTGTCGCAGAATCCTTTTTATTCAGTCTGTGGGAGGAACAGAGCTAGTAGTCCATACAGTCTTTCCTTAACTGGTATCTGTTTTAGAACATAAATTTTGTTTGCAGTGTATTTAAATACTGCACTTATTTAAATCATCCCAAATACCTAATACAACAATTTAAACAATATAAAGGGGGAAATGAAACTATTGAGAGAGTCCTGTGTATACTTCATAAACTGAAGTTGAATTGAAAAGTTCAGTCTAGGAGAAAATAAAAACAATATTCTGTTGGAATATGATAACGCTGACATAATTACTGACATTTCATTGCACTAAAATCTTTGTCCCTACCAAGATAAACTTTTATAACTTTATGGAGCAACTCTACAAAGAAATTTACGTTTGTCAGAATCCTTTTTAAAATTTTGAGATACTTTATTGATAAATGTTTTCTTCCCCTGAAGCTATTTCCCAGTTCCATCGGTATTCCTGATCCATGAACCATCTGCAGCTGAGAGGACAGCCGTCTGCCCTGCTTCCCTTCCCTCAGCCTGTAATGTTTTGAGCAGTGCACCTTTGAAGTTCACAACAACAAAAAGATGACTCTGTCCAGTTTTCCCTGTTCCATTTCCATTTCAAGCCTGGCTTTCTCAGCGCTGCATTTGGCAAAATAGTTTTGTTGTAATCAGGGCTCCTGTGACGTGCAGGGAGAATTTGTAGATCCTGCAATGAAATCTCATGTAACAGTTTAAGGTGCATTTCCCCTTCAGAGTGTCAGCAACTTGGCCTATTGGTGGTTTGGTGTAATGAAACCATACAACATCTTTCAGTTCAATTTGAATTTGTGCTGGGGAATTGCAGCTCTGTCTGTGGATTCCAACAAGGATTGTTGGAAGAAATAGCATGATCCTTTTAAAAGTAGATAGCATTTGAAATTCTGTCATGGTTGAGCTCATCACAATGAATTCAAGACTATTTTCTCGCTACATTTGACATTGCAGCTCCATGTTTTTACACCTTCTAGCTACATATAACTTTCCTAATCATTGCAATTCATCCACAAAGACCACAGCAATATTGTACATTTTTTTTCCTCATTGTTTGGCTCATAGTTGCTATACCAAAGCTATACCTTACAAGATTCATAGCTCCAGAAGTTTAGATATTACATAAGAACTAGGAGCAGGAGTAGGCCATCTGGCCCCTCGAGCCTGCTCCGCCATTTAATAAGATCATGGCTGATCTTTTTGAGACTCAGCTCCACTTACCCGCCCGCTCACCATAACCTTAATTCCTTTACTGTTCAAAAATTTATCTAGCCTTGCATTAAAAACATTCAGCGAGGTAGCTTCAACCGCTTCACTGGGCAGGGATCCGAACTTATTTATTTCACACTGATAAGATTTCTGTCAATGATTCATGGACAAATTTTACCTGAAAAGAAAGATTTGAACTATGTATTACCTCTCAAAATCTAAGGGACCATCCCAAAGTGTTTTACAATCAACTGGATAAATTTGAAGTGTACCTTTTGTTGTAATGTAAGAAGTGCAGTAGCTAACTTATACAAAGCAGTGCACCTTAGACAGCAATGCAATAATCTGTGTCAGCAGTACTCTTTGAAAAACAAACATTAGCCAGGATACTAGGGTTAACACTCCTGTATTTTTTCAGATGATGTTATTCTGTATGCATATCTGAAAGGGCAGGGTGTGTTTTGATGTCTCACTTGAACAACAGGAGGGTAGCACTCCCTCAGGACTGAACTGGAATATGAGTTTGAAATTGTGCTCATGCTTCTGGAGTTGCAGTTGAACCCACAAACCTCTGGATCAGCATTGGGAGTGCCACCTCTCAGCCAAGGCTAAAGCCCAATAACTCTCCAATCCCCAGTTTGACTGTACAGTTTGACACCCTTACTGTGCTTGATCTAATGTGAGGCAGTGGGTGGCAGGCTGCAATGATTGACATTAACGAGCTTGAACAGGGAAAGGAAAAATCATTCATTCCTATTTATGAACATCTTTTGGTGAGGTGAACTTGCTGGAACGTGAATGCGTGTAGATCTGAGATGAGGACAACAGTAAACAATTAAATGACCATCAAAGTGGATTCTTTAAAAAAAGACCCATGCCCATGGATCTGTATCTGACCAGGATTCAGGAGGGAGAAAATTAGTAGAGATTAGAAGTTTGGACCAGTAACGTCCTTATAGTTCATAACCAGTGGCATCATAATAGCCAGAATATGAGTAGATTAGCAATTACATTCCTGAATTGATCACCCAAAGGCCTGTAACATAAGTTCACAGCAGTTGTCATGGCATTTGAATTTAAATTCCATTAATTAAATCTAAAATGAAAAGTTAGGAGCATTGACCATAGAATCATAGAAACCCTACAGTGTGGAAACAGGCCCTTCGGCCCAACCAGTCCACACCGAACCTCAAAGCATCCCACCCAGACCCACCCCGCTATAACCCACCTAATCTACACATCCCTGAACACTATGGGCAATTTAGCGTGGCCAATCCACTTAGCATGCACATACTAAATTAATGTAAAAATCCATATCATTCTTTTAGGATGGATATCTGTCAACTTTGCCCAATGCAACCTACAGGCTCCAGCCTGGCAAAAATATAGTTGACTTTTAGCTGTCCTCTGGATGGGTTCAGAAAAGATGTTCTCTAGCCCCTTCCCATTGGAAATCAGAGATGGACACGGAACGCTGATTTTGCCAAATTCTCCGCGTCTTATAAATTATTTTTTTTAAATGAACTCCTCTGGAATTCATAAATCAGGTCAGCTTTTTGAATCTAGTAGAGAAAGTAAAATTATTTCAAAGTTTTGGTAAGACAACAATTTGGGATTTCCCTCAGATAAGTTTCAACTGAAGCTTTAAAAACAATAACAAGTTGCCTGAGGTATGTTTTGGGATATCCTAAGGTTATAAGTGTAGGCTCTTTCTTTTGAATGGCAATACTGTTTCAGTTTGCAGAACAGTCAGAATTTTTCCACCACTGTCGTTTTGTTACTATCTGCTCATGAACTGTGAATAGCTGAAATTGAGTAAAAATCACCACGATCACAGAGGTCTTAAAGCAGAGGAGGTGCTCATTTGATTTAGTTGTTTTAATCAACTTGTTCAGACATGCCATGATGCATCTCCAGGACTGACGGGTCTTGAACCTTAGGCCTTCTGGATCAGAGGTAGGGACACTACCATTGTATGACAAGGCCAGTAGCCATTCAGACTATCCTGTCTAAGCCAATGCTTTGTCAGAGTAAGTCAAAATGTAATAATTCAATGCTTCAAACACCAGTCCTACCTTGTAATGAATTGATTCAGTAAGTGTCCAGTGATCATCATGCTTGTAGAGGCTCAGTATGGAGATCATTACTCAGTGACAAGAACTGGCCATCAGTATTTGACATGACACTCGGTGCCATGAAAAGTATTCTGTCCAAAAGTAGATAAACTTTCCGGTGTATGTTATAACCAGTAATGGGAGCATCCCATACATTAGCTTCATTGTTTAAAATGATGGTTTCAAATCTCCTTTTGTACTCCAAGTGGCAGCTAAGGTCACTCTTTCCTCTGTTTTTGGACTCCATCTCCTTTTCAGTACTTGTGTATATAATCTGGGTCCCAAAGTAGTGCTGGATATTTCACAGTGCTGCCTTTTTGGATAAAGCATGAAGCCAAGGCCATGCACAGCAGAATCTAAAAGATATTCAAGGAACAGTCTGAAAAGCAAAGATTCTCTTCCATCCTATATTCAAATAACAAAAACCAAATGGGTTCATCTGTCAGTTAGCTCATTGTTGATTGTGGAATCTTACTGTGCACTAACTGCCTGCTGTGTTTATCTAATTGACAGAATTTCTGAAGTAAGTCATTACGTACGAAGCACTCTGGACATCCTGAGGATGTGGAAGATGCTATATAAATGTAAATTCCTTCCTCTTATGGTGTTGCTTGAATGTCACAATTAGATGAGAACTTTCTAAGCTCACACAACCAATAACTATCAATGATAATTCTCACATTGCTTCGGCAACTTATTGCTTCAGATTGTCTCAAAGCATTGAATCCAATGCATTGCCTCTGAAGTGTGCTGTACACAAATGTGATAGCAGTACTGGCAGTAACATCCACAGATCCCCAGCAAGGAAATTTACCAATTAATTTGTTTTTTTTTGGTAATAGTGATCTGGGGAGCAGTGTTGCCCAGGATACCATGAGGATTCTCTGCCTTTCTTTCAACTGTGTCAATGAAGCCTTAGCTACAGGAGCAGGCCTAGAGAACATGATTTTAACACTGAAAGCTATGGCCTCTCCTCACAGTGAGTCATTCTATTGGTGTTATACCTGTAAGACCTGAAGTGTCGATGTGAAGCTAATACTCACAAAATCCTGAGTCAAACAAATGCTAATTATTCTCTGTACGCTCACCATGTGGATACTGCCAGATAAATATTGTTTATAATAAAATGCTGTTGTAACTTCTTACAGAAGCTCAAGATTCAAATTACAAGTCAGAGTCTAACAACAAGGCCAGAAAAGAAAGGACAGCATTCACTAAAGAACAGATTCGAGAATTAGAGGCTGAATTTGCCCATCACAATTACCTGACCAGACTCCGGCGATATGAGATAGCAGTTAACCTGGACCTCACAGAAAGACAGGTAAATGTTTTATTGTTTCCAATTTTCTTGAATCTAGTTCATTTTCGTGTGTTTTACTTTATTTTGTTTTAACTCCATCTTCCACATTTTTAGACTCTCCTACCCCCATACCTTATCCCTCACATTGCTGCTGAAATCATGGCCACTTCTGCTTCTCGAATGCACTTGAGATGCAGGTACCACTTTCTCTGCTTTCTTAGGAAGCAGTGAGCCTCAACTTTCCATTTCTTTCAGATGGTGCAAGCAATTGGCACTCTGCCAGCTATAGAACGAGGAGCACAAGCTGGCATCTTACATTCCCTGACACTGACATTGCCTGGCATTGGAACCTGTATATACCATGGACCAGGACATCACTCACATAATATCTAGGACAGTTTGTGCTGGTAAAAATGAGCAATGTCAGGACTCGGACACTCAGAACACTGTGCCAGTGTGATATTGCCTTATTTCACAATAGCCACCCTGGTGGAGTCTGTCTGAATAAGGCTGCCAATCCATGTTGAATTATGCCCCCCATACTGCACACCAATTACTTCAGTCTTTTAATGGAGACTGCCTGGATTCATTTCTTACAGGATCCTTGCAGTCAAGAGCAAAGGGAGATCGGTTTTTCAATTCACTGCCAATCCTGAAGCTGAAAGGGTAATGTTCAGCACACTGAATTACCCACAGCACTACCATACTGACATGATGGGTATGGGAACCACAAGCAATGTGGGAGTCTGACCCAGTAATCGTGCGGTTTGCCAAGTGCTATTATTTTTGGCCTTCATGTTGAGGACTTGCAATGGAAATTTTTAAAGTGCAAAATCGCATTCCTTGGAACAGCACCAGGGTTTTCCTCCATATAACCTGAGAAGTGCAGAAATTGGGAGAAGACTGAAGGCAACTACTTGGTCAAGAAAATGCAGAGTTAAAAGAGCTTATCCTCCACTTCTGCAAAAGCAAGCAATTGATCGGGGAGGGAATTAAAGTGTGCTTGTAGTGCTACTTCACATATCGGTTTAAAGAAATTCCTCCCATTGCCAGAAAATTCCTGAGGAGGCATTTGTGAAAGAGTGTAACTTTGCATTTTTGCAACTTTCTCTCCATCTGTCCTCAAGGAGTTCTCTACTGTTGCTAGGTTACAGTACTACAGGCACCTGTTATGCATTTCCCCCCCGGCCCCCCCCAAACCCACCGTGACCCCATCATCCCTCCCTAGGTGCCTTACTTCACCCAGCTGCCTATTCTTCCCCTGTGGACTGAGACAGTGAAGGCCAGCAGACAGTATAACCATGGAGGTTCGAAGGTAATCTTTGCTGCTCGAGCACACCGCTGAATGAATGACTGTAACTCAGACAGAGGCATTAAAACAGGATCTCCATCAGAAAACAGTGCAGGGCAGCGAGGGACGTGCGTTTATGTAAATACAAAAAGTACTTTCCAGAACACCAGCAATACCAAAAAAAAATGCACACATAATGCCAAAGTAAATGCAAGACTGTTTTGGTTTGAGAAACTGAAGTGACTAAGACACTTGTGTTTTTTTAAATTGAGTAACGCCATTTGTGACGAACATTTGCATCCAAACGTTCAGCTACCCCAAACAACAGAGAGCAGCAAAAGTGCTAAAACAACACAGAACCTGCCGTGCCTCATTTGCGTGGCATCTGGTTACAATTGATTCCCCCTAAAACAGGCCATAACCTTCTGCCCATTTTAAGAGAAATTGCTCTTTATTTTAAATGCTATTAAATCTCTTGAATGGGAACAGCTCTCTGTGGCTGGGTTACAGAATTAAAGAAAGGAAAAGACCTGGATTTTGAGGCTCAAGTGTTTTCTGTTACGGAGGCATATGCTGTTCCGATTGCAATGTAGACTTAAAGGGGAACTGCAACTATTTTGATGAAGGGAAATGAAGAAATTAGCCATTTAATAGCAAAATCATAAGAAAAAAATATTTTTCCTATATGGGAATGTCTTTGTCACATCATATACAATTATCAGGGACATCAGGATTTCTGCCTCTTTAAAGGCAGCATTCACTCAGAATCTTTTCTAAAGTTGCATTTGAGTATCCTTCGTGAATCAGATTCTTTATGTAAAGTGTTCCCCTGCTTGTTCTCCTGCGGCGCTTGTAAGTCAATAGCAACCATTGGGAACACTGCAGTAGAAGAGGGTTTCTGTTCAATTTCAAGACAAGAATCCTTCTTTGGAAAAACAGAGAAGTTAAACTGAAGACAGGAAACTTCCTTGAAGAAGCTAGAAATTTATACCTAAGTTAGAACTTCCAATTTAGCAGCAATAAGATCTGTTGGCAAAAATATTCAAATGCATTTGTTCTGAAATCCATAGTTCTAGTGAATGAATTAAAACTGGAAAGTCAGAACAATTTCCTGTTTACACTGGCTCTATTTATTCCTGTAGGTGCAAGTTCCTGTTATTTGACATTTTCTATCCCCCTTGATTTGCTGTGGGTTTACAGAATCATACGTACTTGGCTGCTGGCATTGTTGTTTGCAAGTACGACAAACTTTTAAAAGAATCAATTTATCTCTTCATCGCTCTACCCCACAGCAGGCTAGCCATTGAAAGCTTTAATGGCAATGCTTCCATATGATTTCCTTGTATTTCTGGTAAATGAGTGCAGTTTTGTGGAAAACTGATTATTCATGGACTAGGAATTTAGTTCTATAAATGTGGTATTGTGCAATTTGCAGATTAATCACTGTTTTCAGGCCCTCGAGCTGTTGTTTGTGGCATTTGTTGTTCCAATGGTATTTGGTCCTTATTTAATTAGCTTAGGTAAGATTTAACCTGTTAAATTCCTAATTGATTTGAAGGTGTAGTTGATGGTGTTTATCTGTTTGGTGCAGATAGTTAAAGAAGGTAGACACACCAAAGAGTCTATATTCTTTGTTCAAGAATGCAGGAATACACTGTGTTGGTCTTGAAACTATGAAGTAATATATGAAATATCCTGTTGATCTGTCATTAAATTGGAATATGGTGTGTATTCTTGTCACCACAACCCTAAGCATGATGTAATGCTTACTAGCGTAGCAACCCCTTGCCTTGCTGTTTTTACAAGCAAGTGGTCCAATAATATTTAGAATGGCACAGAAAGGTATTCATTGAGAATATTTTCCAAGTACAGTTGGACAGTGTGCCAAGCAAGTGTATACCACCCTCCATTTGCAGAGGGGTGCAACAAATGAAGGACTAAGCCATTAAAAGAAATCAAAAGAAACCTATTGGGTGTCTCCTAAGTACTCCATCCCCTGTGTTGCCCACTGGTCACAGAATCCCTCTGCAACAGAAGCTAACACCTCCTCCAGAACCTCTTGGACACAGACAAGACCACAGAAGAAAGGGAGGTGAACAGCTCCTCTGCTCTACCCACCAAAGGTCACATCAATGTTCCTTGTCTATAGGTGATGACCTTGGCTAGGCTCAGAAGAATAGCAAATGTCAGGAGCATCTCAAGTTAAGGGTCTCACTTGTTACTTGAACTCCTGGATTGCAGATTGAGAGAAATCATCCAGTGTCTCAATATTTGATCACTGTCTGGTTACATCCCCACTGGCAGTGAGTATACGTATATTTTTAATTAACTGATGAGGTTTGGTTGTGATACCTCTTTTAGTTGAACAGAAGATTGTCACTCATTACCATGTCTCTCACAGAAACTATGGCCAGCACAGCACCTAACACAGCATGATCAGTACCTGTAATTCTGTGGCCCTATGAAAACTCTAAAACCTCAAGAGGGAAGTTTAAGAAAATGAGCTTGAAAACAATTAACATAAGAAAATGTGACATCACGAATGCTTGCCAAATCTCTCTTTTATTATATTATGCTTTTATTTTAGCAAATTGCTGCCTGGCCATTCAGTTTGCAAATCTGCCCAACTATGGATTAACTATCTCATTGGTTGGTCAGTCTTTTGACCTGGGGAATTTGATGTGGAATTTGACAAGTTGTCATCTGTAGGGAGGGAGAGCAAAGCCAGGAGGAACATGTGAGCTGTAATTTCTGACTCTTTATTCTGTAGGTAAAGGTCTGGTTCCAGAACCGAAGGATGAAATGGAAACGTGTGAAAGGTGGACAACCCATTTCACCACAGAGTCAAGAACCAGATGATGTAGACTGCGTGACTCCTGACTCCGATATCAGGAATGCAGATGGAAAGAGCCACATGGTGGGCTTAGTGGACAATAAAGAAACAATACAGGACAGTATCAGATAAATCCATTGGCCATGTCCATGAGTTCAGACTTTATAGTGCCTTTAGTTGGGGGACGTCATGTGTTTAATGTCAGATGGCAATATTTTCAACCTTCAATGAAAATTTGAACATCACCTTGGACCCAAAGCTTCTAAACCAAAAATTCAGTGCTTATTGACTATGAGCATTACACTTCTTTATTATAACAAAGAGGGATCAGAATTAGAACTGGAAATCTGTTGTTGCATTACTCATTTCAACAAAATGTTGTTTATTTTGTATTCTTAAAGAAAAATTAGCTTGCAGGTGTGTTGTGTAAATAATGCAAAAACTTCAACTCATACCACAATAAGTTAAGTAACAGCATATAGATTTATGAAGATAAAACCATGATTGGAAATGCACAGTTCCTCTGTAGTAGCAATTTTTCCAACATATATTAGGTATATGTAAAATAAACTAATTCAGTAAAATGCAATATGTTAAATATTCATTTTATATCATTAAATCTTTGTTAATGATTTATAAAATGTTTTCAAGGGATTCATTTTTGGTGGTGTTTAGCACATCAAGCGATGATCTATCAAATCATGTTCTACAATTGATTTAATATCTATGTATGAAATTCCTATTTTTGAAAAGAAAGAAATTAGGATAAGTTTAAAGTTTATTGTTAATATAATGGGCAGAAAAATTTAACATCTCAAAATTAATTCAGAATTATAGACCATTACAGCATAGATGGAGACTGTTTAATTATTGTATCCATACCAATTCTTTACTAGGGCAATCAACATCCAAAACCATTGCCCTCCATTCTCCTCATGGCCTAACATCTTCCTCAGCTTCAAATGTTTAATCATTTGTCATCATGGAAGTCATTGTTGAGCACTTTCAAGTCACATGCAGTCTGGATTAGATTTAGGATAAAACAAATTCTCAAATGTCTATCTAAATTCGAATTTGCAAAGGACCCCACAAAATGTGACATTTTCATTTCCCACCTCATGACATACCTCGGTGAAACTGACAACTTAAGACCAAACTGTTTGGTCACCAAAGTGGTGAAACTCATATTGTTCACAGCATTTCACAACTGTCAAAAAGGAGACATTACCAGAGAATCACACAGCAGAGGAGAATGGCATTCAACCCATTGGCCTCAATTTGTATAGAGTCAGAAGGACTTCATGCCTTAGCCAAAATATAGCTGCACAGATTTGAGAAGTCCCCACTTAATACAACACCCACCATTTTCAGTTGGTCTATTATAGATTTTTTTTTCATGCTACCCAGTCTCCTGAGATCTTCCCAGAGTGGATTTTGTGTGAATTGGCATGGAGGGTGTAAGGACAAAGGGTGGGGAATATGGGGCCATGGGTTGGCATGAGTTCCCATAGGCTGGCATAGGGGCAATAAATGACTGTGGGGATGTAGGATTGTCTGAGGGTGGAGGGTGATGCTAACGTGTTGGTCTGAGTCAGCACTAAGTTGATATAGAAGCTATAAAAGGCCATGCATGGTGTATCAATGGGCATGCATTATTATGAAGGGCATGAGAGGCCCAAGGGGTGTATAAAATTGCATAGGTTGCCAAGAAGCGTACAAGGAGCCATGAGCATTGGTGGGGTGCATGATTTGCCGTGAAGGAACATGGGCAGCGTATGGGGCCAAAGATTGTTTCTCTTTTTACTCATTTCATAACAACTAGGAAGAAATCCCAGAATACAGAGTTGGGTCATGTATGCAGCTTGCCTGGGCACCCAGCAGTCTTTATGGCTGCCCTCAAACGCTTTCCAAGTACAGCGATCCAAGACCATTTAGTACTACATTACCCAACATATAATAGCCTTACCTCGAAAAATACACCATGAAACTGTAATTAGATAAAAGATCAATAACAAGCCAATGAATATTTTCAAGACGGTCGTGAGAAATTCAAATACTGAATAAAGACACTAATCTTGTAAAAATTCCCATTTAAGTAAACATTTGAGCTCTGTACTCAGTGGTTTTTCCAAGTCCAAACCTCTAACTTAAAATGACAGTAACCAACACCAACAACAGAACGTTTCAACAGATGCGCACAGAAGGCAAAACTAAAATTCCACAACTGATTTTCAATGGGAATAGAACCAAATGTTTTCAACAAAGCTGTAACCAGTCTCTGTGAGCATTGATTCCCCAGTGATAGATTTGCTGGATCTGTCTTGCAACTGACCTTACTGTTAAACTCTTTCGTAATGTTGTACTATATTCATTTTCAGCTAGAGTAAAATACACAATAATAGCACACCAGTACTTTGAGATGTGGCAGAAAGCTAATTTTTTTTTGGGCTAATTAATCTGGTTAATAAGGTAGCACCTAGTAGGGGGTACCAGCTGGCAGAACACGTTAGAAGCAGTTCTGTTACTTTACTTCTGAGGCCCAAGTTATAATTCAGTCCAGCCAGTAGGTTTTGAAAGGTTGTTCTTTCTAAGGGTGTTATGGTCCACAGGTTAAATGAGTTTTGGCAGCTTCAGTCTAATTCGCATTAGACAGACATTCTGAACTCTTGAGTGACCCAGATTTCGGAAATGATTGGTTTTAAATTAGCAGACTTTGACCACATGGATAAAAATGTGAGGGTAATGGAAATACCACACTATTCCTTTGGAATGTATGCTGTCAGTTCAGTGCCTGCATTCTGCAATATAATTGACCCATGCAGTTCTATCTATTACTCTGATTAGTGAATTCATCAAGAAACAAAATAAGAGGAAAGTAGTGTTTTATCACTCCTGTTTAGTTTGAAAACTCTTTGATGGTGTCATGCATAGACTATAATGTGCCAGTGTTTTACTTCCACAGATGAAACAGACAGAGTATCATTTGTTCCTTAACTGAGAAATGGTGAAACCCATCATCAGCGTAATTAGAAAATTGCAGTGTGAACTTCTTGTGGGCTTCAAAACTGTGAACAAGCAATGGGCCCAATGCTTTTTTAGGTGCATTTAATATTGCTCTGGAGCTCTTTCACCTCAGAACTGATGCAAAATTGGCTACGTAAATTGAGAGTCAGGCCTCAATTAACCAGAGTTAAATGCAATCAGATTCCCTAGTGGCCACTGACTCACACCACAGAGTGAAAACCTAGAATAGCAACAATCTGAGCTTGCAATGTGCCCAGAGATGTTTTTTTGGATTCCTCAGATCATTTTGGATAAGCCTTTCAATCCATCAGTTAAATGAGTAGAAGGCAAATAATCTACCTCTTCCCTAAACTTTCTCTCTCTCCTGCACAACCAGGCATCATTGCCAAACTCCCTCTAAAACAACACAGCAAGGCAGGAGTTAAACAGTGTAACTAAGCTATGCTCATATGCAATATGATCTCAGATAGTGATGTATAAATCAATTCTTAGATTCCTGGTTTCCTCTTTATAACAGGGCCAATATCCGAAATCACTGGAATACATTTGAATATCTTAGAGTCCAATATTAAGCTCCAAAACTATGTATCACATGTTAATGTATAAGTACCTAACAATTTCTGTGGAATTCCTCTATCTTAACATGTTTGCCAATCCTTTTAAACATATCTTTCACACTAATATAACAGAGGAGGATAAAATTGATCAGTGTTCGTAGCAAACACCTCACATCATAAATTTAAATCATGAACTTGTCTCTCTATTATCCCAAACTAAGTACTTTGCTCTTTAATTTATGTATCAGATCAGTGCTCAGGGACATCATTGGTCATGCACTAATGGGCTCCGTAAGAAATGTGATATGAGCAGATCAAGAGATTTTACATTTCTCTTAATCAGATATGCACTGGAGATTTAGATTTCACTTTAATGGTAAATATGGCTAAAGAGAGAAAATTGACTTTCTGAACCATAACCCACGTTGCAATGTATGCACCCATTTTCAATTATTTTAGCTCCCAGGTGATGTCAAGTGAGATGTAAAAAAAAAATTTAATGTCTCAAAACCAACCCCAATGTATATCCTACTCATCAACTTCAAGTAACAAAGAGTGAACAGAGCACTTGCTCACCAGAGATGGATAGTTCATGTAAATATTATAATCAGACCGGAACCTTACATTTAACCAGTGTTTTACAGTCCCAATTCCCTGGTCTTGGAAAATCTGGCATCTCAAAGAAGGTGTGGATAGTGGTCCAGAAACGGTAAATGCATTTGCAGTGTTGACTGTGGGCAAGGAGGAGCAGGAGTGCTTTTCCCCGGTTTTTCCTCTTTCTTTCTCTATTGTAGCCCCCCTCCCACCCTTTGCATCAATATCCCTTGCCCCATCCAAAGACTTCCTTGCCCCCAACATCCTCCCCTCTCAAATTGGGGATTGGACCTCGGCAGGCATGATAAATCATACAATCCATACACCTCTCCCCCTCACTCCTGCTAATTACCATGAACATGGCAATAGATTCCTTCCCTCTTCCTACAGCTCTGGTCTCCACTGCAGTGCTTCAGCCTGACTGTGAGCCTGTCAATCAGGCTTGCTTCTGAGTGGAATCCTGCCGAAATGAAAAGCTGTGTACAATGGAGTTAAAACTTGATAGCACGGGGAAACCCAGACTATCTAAAACACCTCACCCCAGCTCAGGAAACTCACCCATAGCAATATATCAATACTCAGGACATTTATGTCAGTGCATTTTTGTGGAAGATAACTACCATTTTCAATCAATAGATATTCTTAAAACATTAGTGTCTCGATATACATCTAACATTTTATTGTTGATGCAAATTAGCAAGACATTTAGCATAATTCAATAATTTACCGAGTTAAAGAAATTCTTTCCTCATATTTCCATTTGGCTATCCACAGAAATGAACTAATCAAGATTCTTTATACCTGTACAATTGTATTTCAAATAAATTTGATGAAGTAACTATGGCAAATGGGAAAAGTTAGAGGAATTCATTGGCCTATAAGGATATTGCTTCAGGAAGGGCACGAGAGAAATCTTCTCCTTGTGAGTGTGCATTCAGAAAAAGATCCCTTACTTAACCAGTGCAACATTTACATTTCCCACACTTACCATCTTTGGGGCATGAGTTAGCCTGACAAGTTAATGCCAAAGTTACCAGCTGCTGGTTAACCTTGCCCAAATGAATATAATAATGGACTTTGATGGACTTTTCTTGTATCAGCCGTGACTTAATTTCAACCCAGAAAAGAAAGGATTATTTAGTGACCTGGACAAGAACCAATCTTGAGTTATACTTGGCCCAGATATTCTGATGGCAAGATAGTTGTTAGGGCAGCATAGAGCAGTGTTTTCCAACCTGTGTGCACGCCGTGAGAACTGTCCAAGTGCATCATGAAATTTTATACAAAGGCAAGGAAAACCAATGTTTCATCTTAACCAATTTATACCGAAATAAAATTACGCTTGTGAAAATTAATCATGAAATTTAAAAGCAAGTCTTTCAATTCTAAAATGCACGAACATTCTAAATGCAGGGGGTCAAAGGTCAAAATCGAGAGCTCATGATCATTAAAATTAGTGACCAATTAAAAGCATTTGTGCACTTTTTTGTTGAAACGAGACAAAGCAAGCTCATGCCCAAAGGGAGCATCCATCAGTGGAGCAAGATTTGCAGGTAACCCTCTCGTCGATTCCTCCTTGCATCAAAAGGCTCATGCACATTGGCAGGCCCAAGTTTCCGCTAACCCAGTAAATTGCAATTTACTCTACTTTTGTGTTGTGTTCTGATTCACTGAATTTCAATTATGTACCAGTTCAATGCATTGTATCGAGCAGCTTCAGGGCCACGAATAGGTAGAAAGTTGAGCAGATTTTGAAAATGTTTCATTATGAAATGTGAAACATGAATGCATTTGATCCTCCTTTAACTTGTCCTGTGCACTGGTTTGCAAACTTCTGTAGTAAGACCATAACCATAATAAGTGCAAGTATGTGTGACATTTCTGAGCAATCAATTCAGCTGAAAATAGTAGGTGTGCCAGATAATTGTTTGTCTCATTGAAGTGTGCAACATTACTGAAAAGATTGGAAACCATTGGTCATAGAGTCATAGAGTTATACAGCACAGAAACAGACCCTATGGTCCAAATTGTCTGTGCCAACAGATACCCTAAACTGATCTAGTCCCATTTTGTAGGCATTTGGCTCACATCCCTCTAAACCTTTCCTATTCATGTACCCATCCAGATGCCTTTTAAATGTTGTAATTGTACCCACCTCCACCATCTCCTCTGGCAGCTCATTCTATACACGTATCATACTCTGCGTGAAAAAAAAATTACCCCTCAGGTCCCTTTTAAATCTTTTCCTTCTCACCTTAAACCTACGCCCTCTAGTTTCGGACTCCCCTATCCTGCGAAAAAGCCCTTGGCTATTCACCCTATCCATGCCTCTCATGATTTTATAAACCACTATAAGGTCACCCCTCAGCTTCCAATGCTCCAGGGAAAAAAGCCCCAGCCTATTCAGCCTCTCCCTATAGCTCAAACCCTCCAAAGCAACATCCTTGTAAATCTTTTCTGAACCCTTTCAAGTTTAACAATATCTTTCCTATAGCAGGGAGAACAGAATTAAGCGCAGTATTTTAAAAGTGGACTCACCAACATCCTGTACAGCCTCAACATGACATCCCAATTCCTATACTCAATGCACTGAACAATAAAGGCAAGCATGCCAAACACCTTCTTCACCACCATTGCAAGTCCTCTTGCAACTCCACTTTCAAGGAATAATGCACTCCTAGGTCTCTTTGTTCAGCAACACTCCCCAGGGACCTACTATTAACTGTATAAGTCCTTCCCTGGTTTGCCTTAGCAAAATGCAACACCTTACATTTATCTAAATTGAACTCCTCGGCCCTTTGGCTCATCTGATTAAGGTCCCATTGTACTCTGAGATAATCTTCTTCACTCTCCACTATGCCACCTATTTTGGAGTCATCTGCAAACTTACTAACCATATTTTCTATATTCACATCCAAATCATTTATATAAATGATGAAAAGTAGTGGACTCAGCACTGATCCTTGCCACACACCACTGGTCCCAGGCCTCCAGTCCAAAAAACAATCCTCTACCTCCACCCTCTGTCTCCTATCTTCAAGCCAATTTTTGTATCCAATTGGCTAACTCCCCCTGGATGCCATAAGCTTGCTAACCAATCTACCATATGGAACCTTGTCGAATGCCTTGCTGAAGTCCATATAGACAATGTCTACCATTCTGCTTTCATCAATCTTCTTTGTCATCTCTTCAAAAAACTCAATCAAGTTTTTGACACACAATTTCCCACAGACAAAGCCATGTTGACTATCCCTAATGAATCCTTATCTTTCCAAATGCATGTAAATCCTGTCCCTCAGAATCCCTCCAACAACTTACCTACCACTGAGCACCAATCTATAGTTCCCCGGCCTTTCCTTACCACCTTTCTTAAATAATGACACCACAGTAGCCACCCTCCAGTCTTCTGGCACCTCACTTCTACTGGTATAGACAATAATTGCACATCAGAACTATGCAGAAATCTCAATGCTGCTGACTCTGTGGGAATTGCACAGGACATTAAATTTTCTAATGGGTAACCTTCATGCCTCTGGAACCCTTTGAAAAATCCCATAAAGTCAGAGAATGTGGAGGATTCCAACTCATTTAAGCTTATTTGTTACTCAGCAAACACTGGAAGATTAACAACCTACTGTAACTTCTGGGTAACTCTTCAAATGAACCCCTGACATAGTACTGATCCCCATCCAACCATATCTCCCCCTAGCTCCTGACAACACTCATCTGCCAGATCCTGACAGCTGACAGACCGCTAGATCTGCGATTCCCCATCCTTGACCGAACCTGACCCCACCAGAGTTGACTCAAGACCACCCTCAGTTCAGTGAAGCTCCTACCCAACCTTACCCAATACTGACTTCGCCATACCTGACCTCTTTCCCTAACCCAATTCCCTGACACAACACGACACCCTCCATGCACCTGACCTCCCAAACTACCTCAGGCAGTCATCCAGCTGCCTGGCATCCTACCTATGTCACCCACCTGGCACCCAACCCTCCCAATCCAGCACCCTAACCCCCTCACTTACCTGACATGCTTAGCCTTTAACAGTAGCTGCTGGATGTCTAGACTACAGAATATGTTACAAAGTGCTGTAAAAGTGATTATAGATTTCATGAAGGTCTTCTTGACTACTGATTTGTGGATTCCTAATTAGGTTGTAGTAGGAGGCCCAGGAGCAGGAATCTCCAGTGCAGAAGTCACCTAAAAGGTAGGTAGATAATTTTTAATGCAACCAGGGTCAGAAACCCTATTTCCCTGTTTAGATACTTGATTCTGGAGACTTGGTCTTAATTAGTCAGTAGTAGGTCATGCTTCAATTAACTAAAAATGCATACTTTATTATAATAATGGAAATCATGGACTATCAATATTCAACTTCAATCATTGGATTTGCACACCAGAGTCATTTCCTATGCTAACATTGATTTTTAGAAGGGATAAATGTTGACCTAAAATGACTGCTTTAATCACCTAAACAGCTTTAACAAAGTTCATGAACCCATCAGTCAACAAGGATCAGTCGAAGCCAAAATTGATATTGTTGTAAAAGGTACTGAGACTCAGATCTGTGCCTCTGGTTGATTCAAACCTTTCTGAATGTTGCACACTCGGATGAAAGAAATCTCCAGACTATATAACTTGAAAAAAGACAATGGAATTAGACTCCTGGAAACAGACTGAACTGTATTTTTAAGCAGCAGAGTGGAAAGAAAGAAAAACAGATTTGTAAGAGTGAACTGGATGGCATTCTCTCCTTCTGTCCATCTTTGAACCTCAAAAAGTCAGTTTCCAGCGAAAAAGCAACTCAGAACAATAATTGTTCACTGAGATTCAAGATCTACAAAGTTTGTCACTGCCACACAATACAAGTTTACAATTAAGCTGCAAGTCTCAGGTTTAAAATTGAACAACTCAGGGTCTTTAAGAGCTTGAAATCACAAATGCTTTTACCATCCTGTCTGTAAACATACCAATACTACCAAGCCCCTCCCTTTTTTATGATTTTCACATGATTTGTGCGTTTATTTGATGTCATGTTTTAATTATTTTCTTAGGATAGTAGATAATAATCTTCTTTCTTTAACTCAGGAAAACCTTGTAATTTGGTGCTTCATTTTGATCCAGTTATTTACATCTCAAAGTACAGAGCTTGAGCATTGCAGCAAAAAGACACATTTAGTCAAAGCTTTTCATCTTGCACTTATCAGAACAATTCACAAGAATATCAGTCTCAGGAGGAAAACATTATTATATGTATGAGGGGAAAGCGCTGATTGCTTGGCAACTGGACTCTGATTGGCTGCAGTTTGCCATAGAGAATGCCAGGCTTTAAATTTTAAACCAGACAGTTTGCCTCTGATTTATATATGTTTATGCAACTATTTTCAAATCAAGCTGTTATGACACATCCCTGGAGCAGATAGGATTTGGAGCCAGATCTCCTGGCTGAGAGGTAGGGACACAAGAATTCCTCTCTTCAGTGCTCTGAGCCTATTTTCAAATCAATGTGTTCACCAAAAATATTACATACCTCTAAAACAGGTGGGACTTGAACCCAGGTCTCCTGGCTCAAAGGTAGGAATACTACCACTACACCACAACAGCCCCCTGCATTGCCCTGGAAAATGGCTGTGACCTGTTTCATTGAGTTGAAACAGAAGTCCCCAATTTATTTGACTGATGATGTCAGATTAAACGAAAATACACACCAGGTTTCCATACTTAACATGAAAATAACTTTATTATGAATTAATTTTCTTTCACCTCTGGTAATTAAGACATTATGAACTTCTAACTTCTAATTCTACAACTTAAAATCTATCCCTTCTTAAACTTCCCCCTTCACTAACAGACAGACACACAAAGACAGATAAGGTATGGATGTGGTAAAAGAAGTAAAGATAGGGAAACACCTTTGTAATCCTGAGTACTCGATGAGTTGTTTTTTTTCTCTTCCTTTCACCATTAAGCACGCATTGTGATCAAAAAGCTGAGGCCTATTTATGAGTTTTCCAATAGGGACAATTGTATGGTGTGCAGAACTGCAGGAATCACTACGTATACTCATTGAGGGTGGGTTTTGGTAGACATTAATAGAGAACCCCTTGGCTGATTTCTCACGAGGACATCAAGGAAGTCACTCATTTCACCATGTTTGATCAAAATGTGCAGGTTGCATGCTAAGAATTAAACAAAAATAGCTGTCATGACATACCAAGATGAGGTTAAAAAGAGGAGAACTAATCATTCTTCCTCACTTTGTTATAGAGCATTTAAAATTTTAAAAAATTCAACAGATAAACTTTAAGTAGACTCTTAAAAGTAAACTTTTTTAAAAATATGTATGCATTATTAAATACCTTTAAATACTATTAATTATCCATTAATTTGTTAAGAAACTGACTGGTGTACACAAATGAGATTAATCAATTGTTTAGGATTTCACATTTATTTTCACTGATTTGAAGTTGGACTATTCACAGGTGCTCGATTAGACCCTCTCATTAAAATGTTTATTTTTTTAATGAGAAACACATTTTCAGCCATATGAGTAAAACTGTGCAGACTATCCATCTTAAATATATCAAAGAATAATTCTGAATCCAAATTTTAGTTGAACAATCTAAAATGCCCAACTGCACTCATTCAAGGGAGATTTTATTCTTGGTGGTGTAGAAATATGAGACAAAATATTTGAGACAAAACCTGAGCAAAAGTTTGCTTCTGAACATTAGCACAACTTTAAGCACAGTTCTGTCTTGATTACCAAATTCACCCAGAGCAGAAATTCTTATTGCAGGTCTTAACTATATGCCTCTTTATGTGTCAGTTATGCTTACTGAGACTGCCAACACAGTTAATTAGTGGCAAATCATTACGGTTTCTAGCTGTGGATTCATTCCTACCAGGATCAAGTTTAGGACAGCCCTAACTAATATGACTCAGAGCACATACACAATCTTTAGCTAAAGGCACTCCCATTGCTGAATGCAAAGAAAGGGCCCAGAGGTGAACATACAGTGATCTAACCCATTAAGCCACCCAGTCCCTTGTGTTTGTTAGCTCTTACTAAGACTTCTGAACCTTTTCCTCACAAACAAAGATTACCTTTAGATAAGCCATCTGCATGGTACACCCAGGTCACTAGTACATCCAGTGAAATAAAGCTGTAATTCACAATTCTTAAATCTTTAGGTGTGGATCTTTTGTTCAGGAAGTGCATTCATTTCATTTGCCAATTTTAAAAAAAAACTTTATGTGAATGCTAAAAAAATACAGGAGCATTTATCAGCTATCTCAGTCATCTTTTGAGATTAGTTATATCGTGTACTTATCTAACACATGCAACATGGGAGAGAATGCCCCCGCTCCTGAATTTTTTAATAGCAATATTCAGGAATCATTGGCTATACATTTTATTGACTCAATCAACTAATGTTTCATTCAATAGTAAATTCAAGAAAGCAATGTGCCCAGAGGTGAAATTTTACCAAATTGTAGTATTGTCGCCCCGTCAAAGGCTGTATCCAAGGGAACCCTCTCTGCCTTTGGGAGTAATAAAAGTATAATATACTGAGGATTGTGTTATGAAAAATATGTTTTACATGTGTTACCTATTAGTCAGGAAGCTTTAAACAATGTTCTTGATTTTTTTTTCTTAGCCTGCTGCATGCTTATTCGATTATATTTGCATAGTAAGTTCATTTGAGTTAACATTACAAATCTGGTATGACTCTTCTTCAGATGAGTTTTCCTCTTCGGATATACTGAACTTGAAACACTGTTTCTCTTTTCACAGATATTGACAGGCCTGCTGAGTTTCTATTGCATTTTCTGTGTTTGTTTCAGATTTCCAGCATCTGCGGTATTTTGCGTTTATTCAGAAAGCAATTGTAGTTGCTCACATTCCACAGTGACATCTGCATTGAGGATTTTATTCAGGTTGTGGGTTACATCCCCTGCTGTGTGGGCATTGCTTCATGGGTGCCAGTATCATTGGTATGGGAATACTCAGCTAGGATGCTACTTTGTTATGCAAATTGGAACTTTTGATCACCAGAAGTCCAACTTCAGGCATACTTTGATCTCCTGCCTTGCTTATATAAAAGATATATTTCTATAGACCATAGAATCCCTACAGTGTGGAAACAGGCCCTTCAGCCCAACAAGTCCACACTGACCCTCAGAGAATCCCACCCAATCTACACATCCCTGAACACTAGGGACAATTTAACATGGCCAATCCAGCTAGCCTGCACATCTTTGGACTGTGGGAGGAAATCAATGCAGACACAGGAAGAATGTGCAAAATCCACACAAACAGTTGCCCAAGGGTAGAATCAAACATGTGTCCCTGGCGCTGTGCGGCAGCAGTGCTAACCACTGAGCCACCATACCATCTTAGCCATTAGGCTTCTTTCTAAAGGTCTCAGCATTGTTAGGACAGATCACTTTTCTTTTTTCCTTGTATATACCCTGCAGTACAAATTCTCAAGCTCCAGTGACGAAACTGAATTTGCATTCTCGACATTACAAATCCAGTAATATAAGCACTTTGCTGCTTTAATGAGGAGAGTAGGCACAGGAGTAGAGCCTTTTGCTATATTTTCCACTTTATGACTAATTGTAATGACTTTTCCTTGCATGTATTTTCCGCAATGTCACCAATCATCTCCTAAATTGATGTAAAGATAGTTTTGCATTTATATAGTGCATCTCAGAAATCTCAAGATGTCCTCAAGCTATTCCATCCACTTCAGTATTTGTTTCAAGTCCATTGTAATATAAGAAATGGAGCAGACCAATTTAATGCAGTGAGCTCCAACAAACATCATTGTGCTATCAATGAGATCAACTGCTTTAGTGTTAGTGGAGCCATAAATGTTGATCAGGATACAAGCGAGAGCTCCACTGCTCTTCTTCAAAACAGTGTCATGGGATTTTTTTTTTTATAACTGCTTGAGGTGGCAGGCTGCCTCTCGGTTTAACATCTCATCCAAAAAACAGCACCCTCTGAAAGTGCAACACTCCCTTGATACAGCACTGGAGTGTCAGTCCAAATTTTAACTATCTTCAGCTGGCAGCTTTGCAGATAGGGCACATTGTAATATTCTACAGATTTCCTTCCCATCCACCCCTTGCCTGGCCGCTTCAGGGCTATTTCCCACCTGGCTGCAATTTCCAGGCCATTGAAGGATGGCAGGGATGGGGCCGAAGGGAGAAGCTGAGGACTTGCGCATGAATAGGGGAAACACAAGGAATTGCCTTCCTCACAGGCCTCATTCAAAAGCCTCATCTCAAAAAGAGGGGAAGTCCCTGTCCCTAAGTTGCTGTACCATCATCACACTCTGGCCTGTCCTATCAAGTCCACCTCTACTCACCTCATTCCTTCTTCCTCCACACCCCTGTGACCTCCCACTCTGGCCCTAACCAAAGGCCCCCAGAACTCACCTCCAACGTGGATCTGGCTATTGAAGAAGGGTCCCGACTCAAAATGTCAACTTTCCAGCTCCTCTGATGCTGCCTGGCCTGCTGAGTACCTCCAGATCCACACTGTGTTATCTTTGATGGGACTGATGGGTTCCCAGCAGTGGCCTCTGACACAATGGATTTGTTTGGTCAATCAGCTTGTCCGAAATGGCCTCTGAGATAAGAGCTCCTCCTCTGATGTAGGGATAAAGATCCACCTCCACCCAATGAATGCTTGGCTGACTTTTTCACTTGGTACAAGAGACCCTGCCACTTGAAAAATGCTACATGTTGTGCTCAGACCTCTGGAATGAAGATTTAACCCGTGATCTTCTGTCTCTGAGACAAGAAAGCTATCAAGTAATTCAATATGTTTGTCCTCTGGAAAATTAAAAAATCCTGCAGAAGCATTATGGAAACATAGAAACTATCAGCGAGAATAGTTCATTTGAATATAATCACGACTGATCCTCTATTTCAATGCTATATTCCTGCTTTCTCTCCATAGCTTTTGATGCCTTTAATATCTAAATGTTTAGATATTCCATACAGAATTCCATAGGCTCACTATCCTTTGAGCTAAAAAAAAGTTTCCTTATCTCAGGTCTAAATGGTCTACCCCATATCCTGAAACTCTGTCAAGTGGTTCTAGATTCCTCCAAATCATCCACCCTGCATCTCATATGTCCAGCCCTGTTATAAATTCTGAAATACTAAACATATGATATATCTAGTTAACACTGCTCAACTTCAACTCTTGAAAAGCTTTTATTCTCTAATCAGTACATATTATAAATCTCTGTGGTACAGTGAACAATGCTGGACTGAGTGATGAGAGGAAATGTAAAGTTGGTACTATAGTGTTTACACTATCGATTGCCACAGAAAATAGGAATTTGCAATGGGTGCAGTCAATGAATTGAGCATGCCAATTTGAATGGTGTCAAAGGCCATGGCATCAAGTGTTTAGACAAAAGGCTGCTACACCAAGGGTGTTTAGAGGTGTTTCTATGGGAATACCGCCAACGTGTCAAAAAGTTCTCTTATAGGCTAAAGGATTGGAACTGCCATATCAACAGCTGCTTGTCCTGGTTTTGCACATCAGTAACTTGTGTTTGATAAATGGATCCATTTAACAAGCTACAGATTAAATCCAGGCTGAGCAATGTCTGTTTAAATTAAAGCGTGTCCCAACATGGGCTGCTTGGACCATCTGTCCAGGCTGAAGTTGTATGTTATTGTTTTGTGAAGAAACATTTCGTGCTTGACATCAAAGCAGGGTGACCTCTGAACTTGCAAATGCTGTGGTAACTGTGAAAAAGAGGTCATTACAGCTGTATGTGGGAACCCAGGCAATAAAACCTCTGTACTGAAACATATGGTCTGTCCATACTGTACCATGAATGTCTGTAACTTATCTGTAACAAGTAAGGATAAAAGGTCATGCAATTTATCAAAATGCTTTTTTTTAAATCAGAGATTCATCAGGAATACGGGAACAAACAGACAAAAAACTAATATATTAATGATGTACTGATACTTTAACAGCAAAAGGAACAGTCATGTATTTTCTTTACTGTACATTTAGAATTCATGTTTAAACCAAATGTGAAAATCAAACCAGTAACCATCATAAAACAAAGGAACTAATGACTGCAACAGTTACAAATTGATTATTAGCTGCAATCACTCTTGTTTTACTTTATTTCTTTATGGCAATATAGTATTCATCAAACTTCCATTAATTACTTTGAATTAGAGTTTGGGTGAACTTTATATTTTTGGACGTTACATTTAGATTGAGATCTTCAAGCAAGCTAATGGGATAGTTATTTTTGGACTATTGAAGATACCCAGTCCTTCCTATTTTGTGTTTGGTGCCATGGGACCTTTATTATTCATCAGAACAAGTTGACAGAGCTTCTGTTTAATATTTCTACCAAGGATGTTGCCCCCACATAATAGGGCCACTTCCTACTTCCACTGGAATCAGGCATCCAAGCTCCACATGGTCTGAAATCTAGTTCACAGCAAGGGCACTGTCTACGCTTCCTATCTTGGATCTTCATCAGCTCAGCACAGTGTAAGAGTTTAATTCAGGAGGGAATCGTGGATGTTTCCCATTGTGGAGCTTCGTTCCTATAGTTGAATGTGAGTGGCTTCAAAGCACAGACATTGTCAATTTTTCTTTGAAAGCTTCTGTGTAATTTCCTCAGCTCTACTTTTTTATTAGTTTATTTCAGTGGAGAGCCATGATTTCAAATTTCTATTTGGTCCTGATACTTGGAACCATTATTCCAGCTGCTTGAGACTTGTCTTTCTTAAATAGCTTCAGCTTTGAGTTCATTGGTTTAATTGTGAAATTTATTCTTTTGCAAGTTTCCTGGATGTTACGTAAAGCATGTAAGTGTCTCTTCATTCTTCTATTGTAATTTGTTAAAATGTTATTTTGGTTTAAATTTCTTGTTTCTAACGTGGTTGAAACCTCATTGATATTGTTCACATCGAAATATACATTTGTACTGATGTCCTTGCTGGCTTGCTGTAATCATGTGACCTGTGCCATGAGGCACACTCATGGCAGGAAGCCAATTTACAAACAGTTTTTTGTTTTTGATTTGGTTTAATATTGTCACGTGTACCTAGGTACAGTGAAAGGTTTTGTTTTGCATGCCGTATAGGCAGATCATACTACACAAAGTTTCATAGGCGTAATAGAACAGAGCAAGGAATATGACTTTACACCTTGCAGAGAAGGTGCACAAAAAGCGAGATCAATATTAAATTTAAACCTTGAGGGGTCTATTCAAAAGTGTAATAAGAGCAGGGAAGAAGTTGGTCTTGAATCTGTTGGTTCATATATTTAAGTTTTTGTATCTTTTATCCAATGGAAGAGGTTGGAAGAGATTATAACCAGGGTGGGAGGGGTCTTTGATTATGTTGGCTGCCTTCCTGAGGCAATACGAAGTATAAATGGAGTCAATGATTGGAAGGTTGGCTTATGTGATGAACTGTGCTGTGTTCACAATTCTCTGTAGTTTATTGTAGTCTTGAGCAGAGCAGTTGCCAAAGCAAGCTGTGATGCATCCAGATGGAATGCTTTCTTTAGTGCATCTCTAAAAATTGGTAACAGTCTTTACAGTCATGCTGAATTTCCTGTTTCCTGAGGAAATAGAGGCATTGTTGTGCTTTCTTGACCATCACATCAACATGGGTGGACCAGGACAGATTGTTGGTGATCATCATTCCTAGGAACTTGATGCTCTCAACTACCTCCACTTCAGCGTGCCCTCCACCTTGCTTCCTGAAGCCATTTCCTGTAAAGCCAGAGTGTAGGCAAAATTTCACCCATTGCACATGTAAAATTGTGCACAGGTATTGAGTTTTGGAGAGCTGCATGGAAGCACAGTTACTTAAAGGGGAACACAGAAATGTTTAGAGCTGCTGAAAGCTGCTAAAAACCACTGAAAGGTAAAAGTATGCAAAGAAACAGGCTACAGCCAAATCATTAGGTGAGTCATAAAATTACTGTAACTTTCTCTGTCTTGCCTCTGTTGAATTAAAAAAATGATATGAAGCAGGACTGCCAGTTTTCTTCCCACTTACAAATGACAAAGCGATAAGATTGCAACAGATTTAATTAACAAACAAGAGCAAGTATATTTTTATCACCTAGAAGAAGAACAGTTTTTTTTATTATTCATGCAAAGAATGTTCACAGGATGCTTGACCATCTCTAATTACCCAGAGGACAATTAAGAGTCAACTACTTTGTTATGTCTGTAGACACATTAGATCAGACCAGATAAGGATGGCAGATTTACTTTGCTAAAGGATATTCATGAACCAGGTGCATTTTTATGACAGTCAACAATAGCATGCCTCTTATTTCAAATTTTTGTTAAATTGAGATTTTACCTTCTGCCATCGTGGGTTTCAAAGCCATTTCCCTCGATCCTGGGGTTTTGGAATACTAGTCCAATGACATTTGAATCAAAATTGAATGTAAAATACAATTAGATCTCAATATTAGATATCAAAGTGAAAAATGGTGTATTGATAGATCGTGAAATTATCACAGATCTCCAAACTGTGTCAAATCACATATCTGAAAGATGATCTTTTCAAAGATAAAATGATCTTAGGTATTAGAGATCCTACTATGACAGCACAATTTTTAAGATAAATGAATCTGACTCTTGTAGTCATGAACATTTGCAGTTCTACATTTGTAAATCAGCAGTTTCAGCACACACATGGGAGTACAGATAGGCTTGTCCACAATGTGGAGAAATATTTTTGCACTCTGTTGGTAATCAATTGAGACCATTCAAATGCAACAATGTGGAGAGAAGCAAATAACCTCAGAAGGGCCAGCAGAAAGATCAAGGTTGAAGGACAAGTTCAAATATTGGAGAGGTTATCACGTAAGATAAAAGAAAGGATGCCCAGTGTGGGCAATGACTGTAAAATGTATTTTATATGCAAGTAGTTAGCTAGGAAGAAAACAAACAAGTATGTACAGGTGTTCCTTACAGATATGTCAGAGGATTATTCTGACATATCAAGTGTACTGGTAAGATGTCAGGCCAAAGTTTCAGTGATTGAATCCGGACCTTCAAGCAGGTTGGCAATGTCAAGTCTAAAGAAGATAAAGGGGTTTCTAACTATTTTGATGAAGACGGCAGAATGAAAATATCAAGCGTGTATGAAGTACCAGATAGACTCTGTTGCTTCCTACAACATTACGATCTTCACAGATCTGTTTAAGGTTGTACCAGACAGTGATCACAAAATCAAAACATCAATGGTAAAAACAAGTTTCTGTGACAAAACCATGTTTACCTCAAGAGGAAAAATTGACCTGAATGCCCAATGCTATGGTAAGAATGAAGCCTCGGCATTCCAGATATTAGACATAAAAGCTAATATGGCACGGTGGCTCAGTGGTTAGCACTGCTGCCTCACAGCGCCAGAGACCCAGGTTCAATTCCAGTCTCAGGTGGCTGTCTGTGTTTGCACATTCTCCCTGTGATTGTTTGGGTTTTCTCCCACAGTCCAAAGATGTGTGGGTTAGATGGATTGGCCATGGTAAATTGCCTGTAGTGTCCAGGGGTATGTGGATTAGACATGAGAAATGTTGGGTTGTAGGGGATTGGGTCTGGGTGGGATGCTGTTTGGAGGGGTGGTGTGAACTTGTTGGGCCAAATGGCCTGTTTCCACACTGTAGGGATTCTATGATTCACTCAAATTAGCAAAAGTAAATCAAAAGCTCACAGTAGTAACCCTAAATGTCTCAAAGGAGATGTATAGTATGTTGCAGACCACAAACAAAGAGGTGAGACAGAAACTAAAGGAAAGAGCTATCAAAGGAAACAATGTAAATTAACAGCCAGTGAAAACATTTCTCAGAAAATCAAAACCAGAGAGCGAACATTTCAACGAGCAAACACTTGAGGAAAAGCTGACAACCAACATATGTGTTGTGCAGGTAAAGAGGGTCTAACTGAAATAATGGACAGTTTTGCCAATGCATGTGTACAGTGGGTAGTTTTGTAACTCACAATGTATATGATAGTGCATGCAAATTTCTTTCTTTTTTATGAGAAAGGGGATGTTTGGAAAGAAATAAAATACTACATTCATGTCCTTCCTGGCTTGCCATTGCCAAATGAGCTAGGCCATAAGGTATACTCATCGCAAACAGCCATCTTACAAACAGCTCTAAAATGTAGAATACAGGCAACTTCAAATCAGAATTGCTCTGTTTCTATTTCCTCATTATTATTGTTCTTCTCATCTTATGCTCTGTACTTTCATTTGATTGAAGAGTTAAATATCTCCACTTCAACACTGGGGATAAATGATCACATTTGCCAGAGGAGAAAATCAAACATTAGACATTAAAGACATATCTGTAATCACCGTAATGAAAGGAAGGGAATGTAGATTTTACTTTCAAAATTCTATGACTTAAATGAATCCATTCTGTCCAGGACTTTAAACTAAAAGGAAACCTGTACTAGATTTGAATGGGATTAAAAGCCAAATAGATCCATAAACCTTTAGATATTTTATAGTTTTCAACAAGATGAGTCATGAGAGTATTTTCGATGAAGGTTATTTGGTATTAGAGAAGTAAGTCAGAAATATAAACCTCCTGCCCATTTGCTTTCTTATAAAAAAATGTGCAACAGTATCGTCTTAGAGAAAGGAAGGGAGCAGCAACTAAGCAGAAGGTGCTCATAATTATTATGAAAGTCTATAAATGTGACAACATTAATAACAGTAGTGATTGATGTTGTCTTTTACATAGTAGGTCATTTATTTTTGGAAACAACCAGATCAGAGCAGAGGCTGTTGCCAAAGAAGGGTGGCTTGAACTCTATCAATGAAAAGAAAAATAGCCTAAAATATTTTCATTGCATCTAAAGGATCCCAAAGAAGACATTTTCGGAATATGATTGCAGAGACTGTAGCTGTAATGCTGTGAACGAAAAATATGTCTTGTGAAAGTTGTAATTAAATGAAAATGTCATCATTCAGACATCATATGTCAGATAGTCAATGTTCCATAGGGAACCATGCCACTGGATGAATTTCATGCTACTTTTGAGGTTAAATGCCTAATTAGCCAGGAGGTGAGCTTAGCATCAGAGAGGTGCCAGGCACATCCATGAAGCAGGCATTACTTGTCTGGCGGCAGTGGCCAAGGTAATCAGCAGCCTTGTAGGGGGCTATTGCTGCCTTGTTGATTGGAACAGGCAGTTTTTAAGAAGGCCAGGAAATGAAAAGCAGCCATGGACAACGAGACATGGGGAGGATCCCCTGTCAGTACAAGTTGGTCTTTCAATATTCCAACTCAAAGCAGAGAAAATTACCTGTTCCCCATGGTGCACTCAACAGCTGTGAACTAACATACATATGCATGATTGTTTTGGGCTCACCAAAAAAATTATGATAAATTCCAAACTCAAACAGACAGGCCCCTTATAACATTCCCTAATGCATCTATGGGGCCAGTAATTGGTGATGTTCGCATCCATTCCCTCCCAGCAAAAATTTGTCCCAGAGGCATGACAATGCAAAGATGTCAATTTTCAAAGCCCACCCACATCAGGTCCACACACCATGGCCTTTTGTAAATTCCAGTATATGTGTCATATTTGTTCTAAAGAATTCCAAACAACATTTAAAAATGTAGAAGAAGAGGAAGAAAATCAGAGATTTCTGGCTTTTCTTTTCTTACTTTTAGATAAACTGGCCTCTTCCCCAAGGGGAGGAACCAACTCACTGCCCATCTAGAGAAACATTTGACAGCAATTAGCCTGTAATTGACCTCAGGATGTGTCTATTACACTACATTTCCATGGGGAGTGCTTGCATATAACAAAATAGGAAATAGGAGCAGGAGAAGGCCACTTGGCCCCTCGAGCCTGGTCTGCCACTGTACTAGATCATAGCTGATCATCCACTTCAATGTTGTTTTCCTGCAATAACTCCATATCCCTTGATGTCTTTAAAATCTAGTAACCTTTCATTCTTTGTCATGAGTATACTGAAAGATGGAGCCCTTCAAACCTCTAATGTAGAGAATTCCAAAGATTTACCACCCTACAAGAAAAACCTTTATGACTGAAAGGATATAGCTGGGAAATAATAAATTATGTTGGGCTAGAAACCTGTAAAGGTTGATTTAAATGAATTCTTTGATTGGATGTCAAGTGGATATTGCCTGAATTTAATTTATCCAAACAGAATTTTCCAAGTTATCCCATCTGAAATATCACAGCTGTGAAATTCCAAGTAGACCTTTCCAATTTTTTTTAATGCATTTTCGAAACTGCGGACATAGTTTGCTCAGACATCATAATACTGTAAAGACTGTGACTTTAGAAACACTTAAAAACCCTAACTTTTCCTGTATTTCTAATTGTGGACCGAAATGAGATAAGAATTGTTTTTAAAAACAAGGATTGCTGTATGTTTTAAAAGCAAACAATGTAACACTCATTGTCAGTACTGCTTACACAGCTACTTCGAGCAGTGGTTAGAGCGTGGTTGCCGACAAACTGGAACTTAGGGTGGTGTACAGAAGAAGCTTTGGTTCGTACAAGTAGCAAATTGGTTTGTGGACTAGTGAACTTTCATCAATAATACAGGCATTCTGTTTGCCAACAATGATGTGATTGATTGTTAAGTAGCTGAACAGCTTGGGTCCGTGAACAAGAAACGCAGAACCTTTCAGGACACTAATAATTAATAAGTTCTCTTTTTTAAAAAAATTCATTTGTTAAGACATGGGCATCACTGGCTGGTCAGCATTTATTGCTCCTCTTTAGTTGCCCTTGAGAAGGTAGTGGTGAGTTGCCTTCTTGAACTATTATAGTCCACATGCTGTGGGTTGACCCACAATGCCATTAGGGAGAGAATTCCAGGATTTTGATCCAGTGAACAATGAAGGAACTAATGATATATTTCCAAGTCAGAGTGGCGAGTGTCTTGGAGGGGAACTTGAAGGTGGTCATGTTCCCAGGTATCTGCTGCCTTTGTCCCACTAGATGGAAGCGGTTGTGGATTAGGAACATGCTGTCTAAGGATCTTTGGTGAATTTATGCAGTGCCTCTTGTAGGTAGTACACTCTGCTGCTACTGAGTGCTGGTGGTGGAGGGAGTGGATGTTCGTGGATGTGGTGCCAATCGAGCGGCCTGCTTTGTCCTGGATATTGTCAAGCTTCTTTAGTGTTATGGGAGCTTTACCCATCCAGGCAAGTGGGATGTATTCCATCACGCTCCTGACTGGAGCCTTGAAAATGGTGGACAGACTTTGGAGAGTCAGGAAGTGTTCTCTGTTTTCTGCAATAAAAGCAATGCTAAACCTGAAGTAAAACTTTTATCTTTCCTTTAGTAATTGCTGTAGGCTGTAACATTTAAAAGATAAGTCAGAGACATTTTATAAGTGACCCAGCCACCATATGTCTCCTGCAAACCGATGGAAGCATTTGGGGAAGGATGACCAGGACAAGAATTATAAATATCATTTCAGCGACCCTTGTGAATAGGAACCCATGAGCTACCTTCCCTGTCTTTCTCTACATCCATAACACCCATTTTTTTCCCTATCTTTGCCTGTGTGTGCATATAAGAAGGACTTTATAAGGGAATTACACTTTTAATTAATAGAGTCACATGGAGCTGGTTCATAATTGTTTACCTCTATCTAATTGCTTGCAGTAAATAGTAAATTTTGTTAATACAGATACCTGGCTCAGGCTTTTTATCTAGCTGGTACTTAAAAATAGGTAAATTGAGAACTTTTAAAATCTTTAACTTTTGTGATAACTCCAAGAATAGTGAGGCTTGATTTTCATTGCTATCCTAGTGAGTGTGACAATATATAGAATGTTAGATGAGGGCACTATGGAAGAAATTACAATGAACACAATGTAGAGATAAACAAAAATAAAACCAGAAAGTGCTGGAAATACTCAGCAGGCCAGGGAGCTTCTAGAGAGAAAAGCAGAGATAACATTTCAAATTGATGATCCCTCTTTAGATTACAGAGAGAAAGATCAGTGATTATTGTGAATAAGTGACAACATTTGAATTTCAAAGATCTGATGGATTAGGAGGGGAGGAAGGATCTGAAGGGGTATTGCTCCCCCAGGCTGATCCTATGATCCCTCAAAACTGAAAAGAAGATAAAATGTTTTTTTTGTTGAAGTGCTGAATGAGGGGAAGGATGAAATGAAACTGTGCATCAGGGCAGCTTTGACATGGTGTGACTCATTGTTGGTTAAGTGAGAGGTCAAGAGTACACATATGGTAGTACATGGGTTGAAAGCATATGTGGTGAGACAAAAGAAAAAAGGCAGAGGAATTTCACATTACTTAGTATTACTTAGGGAAGCATCTGAAACATGAAGACTGGAGTTTCAGTTTGAAACTGCATTGAATAACTTGGAGCTAGAGACATTTGCTAAGGAAGTAGATGTGGCTCGGAAGTAGGTTTTTGTAGACATCTGAAAGATAGGAAACAGAAAGCAATGAAGGTTATACAAGGCAAAAGAGGCAAATACAAATCCTGCCAGAATGAAGGGCAGAACACCTTCAAGGTCGACATTCCCAAAGAACTAGCATTGATTTGAAAAACCAATGCAAAAGCAAAATACTGCAGATGTTGGACATCTGAAATAAAAACAGAAAGTACCAAAAATACTTATCACGTCTGAGCAGCATCTGTAGAAAGAAATAAAGTGAACAGGCAGAATCCTTCTCCCAGAGATGATGTTCTTGGAGGTGTAGTACTTGTAACAAGGTCAGCCAGGTGGACACATAGAATAGGAGTTCCCTGATTGGGGCTGTTAATCTGGTCCAATTAGGGAGCCCTGGCTGACAGATCTAAACAGAAGTGTCAGACATCTTGTTCACTCTGAGAGCTGACTCTGAGAGCTGACTCTGAGGGAGCTGGATCAGTGTCAAGGACATGTGAATAAAGGATGGCCTGGTGACAGGATATTGGCCTCTGCAGAGTTATTTCAGTGGCGATGAGAAAAAGGCACACTCTTTAAGGAATTCGTTCACAATAGTCGTCTTTGTGTTGGGGTAAGCATTTCTTGCATCATGCCATTATTTGGGAAAATTGACTCATTCAAACCTGCAGTCAACGTATGTGGAAAGAATTGCATTATTTTTTCTGGACAAATGACACTGAGACATGGAAAACAATGGGTAATTATCCTGGCAGCTTGAGGACCCACAGTTTTTTTTTTGTTTATTAGGCTCACTTATAAAGGCTCACTTTCCCTGAGGCACCAAATACTAAAACCTTTCAAGAGATGACAGATTTAGTTAAGGAGCATTACGACCCCAAGCCTCCTCTAATTCTGAGATACTATCGGTTTTACTCAGCAATTCGAGAACCAGGGGAATCCGTATTGGGATTTTTGACTTGGGTAAGACGACTGACAGGTGCACATAACATTGGTTTAATCCGTAATGAGATGCTGAAAGACGATTTGGTATGTGGGATTTATGATGTAACCATGCAAAAGTACCTACTAGCTGAAGCCCAACTGGCCTTCAAATGGGCACCATAAGTGGCTCTGTCATTGGAAAATGTAGCATGTGGAGTTTATGAGTTGCAGGGTATTCTGATGGAAGTGACACCCTTGCCAGGCCAACTGAGCTTGGGCAACACCACTTGAGTGAACGCAATTGCATAGCCTCACTCAGGACATATCATGAAAAGAGGGACTCCAGGTCAGCCCACAGCAAAACCCCAAAACAAAGCCTCAGTCAAATGGTTAAAATTTTCTTCAAGATCCAGGGCAGCAAGCCATTGTAGTTGGTGCTGGTACATGGACTTGAGACAGCAAAAGAGTCCCATTAGACCTAAATTGAGTAAGAGAACACTTAGGCCGGTATCCAGGAGAGTGCACACCTTGGAAAGTCCACCTACATCTGGTTTGGAACAGCTAAATTGCTTAGCAATGTCCAAATCAGAACCAATCAAAATAAACATCTGGTTAAATGGTCACCCAGTTCTAATGAGGTTTTTCTTTATTCTTTATTCATTCACAGGATGAGGGTGTTGCTGGTTAGGCAGGATTTATTGCCCATCCCTGATTGCCCAGAGAGCAGTTAAGAGTCAGCCACATTGCTGGGAGTCTGGAGTCACATGTAGGCCAGACAAGGTAAGGATAGCAGTTTCCTTTCCTAAAGGACATTAGTGAACCAGTGGGTTTTTCCTGACAATTGGCAATGGATTCATGATCATCATTAATTCCAGATATTCATTGAATTTACATTCCACCATCTGCCATGGCAGGATTTGAACTGGGTCCCCAGAATGTTCTCTGGATTAACAGTCCAGTAATAATACCACTAGGCCATCGCCTTCCTCTTAGGGGGAGGTTGATACAGGCGTGGCTGTTTCAGTGATCGCAGAACCAAATTTTAACAAAATTTGGTCTGATCTCCAACTCTTAAGTTTGCGCAAGATCTCAACTAGACTGAGAACCAATATCAGGGACCCTTTACAGATTAGAGGTGGCACAGTGGTTAGCACTGCTGCCTCACAGCGCCAGGGACCCACATTCAATTCCACCCTCGGGCGACTATCTGTGTGGAGTTTGCACATTCTCCTCGTGTCTGCGTGGGTTTCCTCTGAGTGCTCCAGTTTCCTCCCACAGCCCAAAGATGTACGGGGTAGGTGAATTGGCCATGCTAAATTGTCCATAGTGCCCAAGGATGTTTGGGTTAGATATGGGGAAATGCAGGGGTAGGGGAACGAGTTGAGGTGGAATGCTCTTTGGAGGGGCTGTTGGGTTGAATGGCAGTTTCCACACTGTAGGGATTCTATGAACTTCAGTTCTGTTCTCTTATGAGGAGCAGCTGGTTCAGTTACCACTGATTGTAGTAAAAGACTCAGACCCAAGCTTGATGGGGCAAAATTGGTTGAGAAAGATTCACCTAGACTGGCTCAACATTTTTCGCTTAGTAAATGGCTGCCTGAGTGAAGTCTTAATTAAATACCTGGAAGAATATCAGGAAGGTCTGGGGACTATCAAAGGAGCTGAGGTCACATTGCATGTTGACCAGGAAACAATTCAACGATTCTGCAAGGGCCCACTCAGTGCCATTTCCCTTACGGGCAAAAGTAGAGACAGAAATCAGAAAGCTGGAAAGTGAAGGAATTATCAAACCAGTCCGGTTTACGGAATGGGCAGCATCAGTTGTAAAAATTGTGAATTCCAACAGATCAGTTCGCCTTTGTGGGGACTTTAAACAAATGGTAAACCGGTTTTCGCAGTCCCTCGCAGAGAGGATTTATATGCAAAGCTGGCAGCGGGGGCTGGCCTTCACGAAGCTAGACATGAGCTATCCGTACCAGCAATTCCGATTTGGTGAGGATTCCCAGAAGTATGCTACAATTAATACCCGTAGGGGTTTGTACCAACATATGAGATTGCCATTTGGGGTATCATCAGCCTGTGCAATTTTTCAGTGGACAATGGAGAACATTTCACCATTTATTGAAATGACTTGCTAACAACAGGGAAGAGAAATAAGGAGCACTTAGACAACTTGAATACAGTCATTAGACTTTTTCCCAGGTGGGCGGGCATACACATTAGAAGGGAAAAATGTGTGTTCCAGGCACCTCAAGTGGCCTACTTGGGCTACAGACTCAACAGGACTGGGTTAGACCTATTGGAAGACAAAGTGAGGGCGATCAAAGGTGCCCGGATCCGACTTCTGTACCAGAGCTCAGGTTTTTGCTTGGGCTGGGAATTATTACAGAAAGTTCATACATAACCTGCCCTCCATCCTGGCACCTTTCCATCACCTCTTAAAGAGTCAGCCTTGGAAATGGTCCTTTATCGAAGCCATAGTTTCAGGGAAGTGAAGAAACAGCTATCATCCTCTAAGGTGTTGGCACACTATGATCTCAAGCAAAATCTGGTATAGACATAAGATGCCTCCCCATACAGCATTGGGATATTATTAGCACATTGGTGGCCCAATACAGAGGAATGCCCAATAGTGTATGCAGAACTTGGGATAATGCAGTGCATAAATACACCCAGACAGAGAAGGAAGGTTTGACAATCATATTTGGAGTCAGAACGTTCCACTAATACCTTTACAGATGTAAATTTGTAATAATAACGGACCAAAAGCCCTTCCTATGTCTATTTAAAGAGGACAAGGCAGTGCCACCCATAGTTTCAGGCCGAATTTAGCAGTGAGTTCTAATACTAAGTATGTATAATTACAAGTTGGAACACCGTCCAGGAGGCCCAATAGCTAATGCAGATGCATTGAGCTGGTTCCTGCTGGCAGATACACCACCAGTCGTACCATGACGGTTTTAAATTTTCTGGATGCACTTCCAGTCGCAGCTGACAATATTAGACTTTGGACACAGAAAGATCTGGTCCTGGCAAAACTGAAAAAGCTGGTGGTAATAGCGGAAACCAAAGGGCCATTGCAACCAGAATTGAAACCTTTTTGGACCCAGAGAGACCAGATCACAGTAGAGGACAGCATATTATTATGGGGAGTAAGAGTGATTGTCCTGAGCAAAGCACCCAGATATTGACTGAACTCCACCAAGGTTATCCAGGAGTTTCCAAAATGAAGATGTTGGCGAGAAGTTATGCCTGGTGCCCAGGACTGGATGCAGACATAGATGCATTGATGGAGAAGTGCCCAGATTGCCAACAAAGACAAAAATTATGGCCACAGGCTCCCCCACATTTGTGGGAGTGGCTGGGTAAACGCTGGACTCAGTTACATGTCGACTGTGCAGGTCCTTTCGTGGGGTCAATTTTTTACTCATTGTGGATGTCCACTCAAAGCGATTAAACATGCATAGAGTTCGTTCATCAGACACAGGGACGATAATGGAAAAACAGCGCACATCTTTTGCAATACACAGACTCCTGGAAGCATTGGTCGCAGATGACAGGCTACCATTTACCAGCTGGGAATTTGAGTATTTCCGAAAGTCAAATGACATTTGACATATAAGGATAGCTCCGTACCATCCATCATCCAAAGGTCTGGCAGAAAGAGCTGGCCAAACTTTGAAACAAAAACAGAGATTGCCAGAAAAGCTCAGCAGGTCTGCCAGCATATGCAAAGAGAAATCAGAGTTAACATTTCGGTCCAGTGGCCCTTCTTCAGAACAAATAACTTTGAAGTCAGGCTTAAAAAAAAGCCTACAGCTTCATTAGGTACCAACCTATCCTAGTTCCTATTTGATTATAGGACCACCTCCCATGCAAATACAGGGATAGCTCCAGCAGAGTTGCTAATGGAGAGAAGTCTCTGCACCAGGTTAAACCTGATCTTCCCGGATCTGGAGTGGCGTGGTGGGGGTATGTGTGAAACCGCATCAGGAATGTCAATGCCAGACACAAAACTCCACTAAGCGAGAGAGACAGTTTACTTCAGGGGATGAAGTTTGATATAGAAACCATGGGAATGGCCCTGCATGGGTAAGAGGCATGGTCAACACGAGGTCCAGTGACATATAAAGTAGCTGCAACTGTCCTGGACAAGCGCGTGGACGGTATGTAAGCTGCAAACTCGCAAGCAGCATGGGAACAAAACATGTCTGGCTCCTCAACAGCCTTTCCGGAACCCGTGGGTTCTCCCTCTCCATCAAGTGTTAAAGATACCTTGGGATCTGAGATGGACACGGCAGATGTTACTGCCTCGACACCTTTGCCACCTGAAGAAGGGAATGAGTTTCTTCCGAGATGCTCTGGGCGCAACAGGCAAGCTACTGTGTGTTACACATCACCTGTATCAGAGACAGAGTTGGAGGAACCTGACCTAATGCTAAAATGTCCCAGGAAGAGTTACAAAAAGAAAGAACTGGCATTATCTCCTCGGATTCAGAAGGAGAGGGATGCAGTGACTGTAACAAGGTCAGCCTGGTGGACCTCAAAGAATATGAGTTCTCTGACTGGGGCTGTTAATCTGGTCCACTTAGGGAGCCCTGTTTGACATAAGAACAAGAGTGTTCAGATATCCTGACCACACTGAGAGCCGGCTCTGAGGCAGCTGGATCAGCATCAAGGACTCTCCATGTGTAAACCAAGGCTGACTTGGTGATGGTATGTTGGCCTCTGTGCAGTTACTTCAGAGGCACTAGGGCACTTAATTAATAGAGTGATGATGTATCCAAACTCTCTACCTTACAGCTTCCATTAGAATTAGGTTTTGATGAATTCCTAGACTTGAGCAAGCTCTCCTCAGCCAGCTTAGAATTTACATTTGAAAGAAAACTCCTTTAAATGAGCTAGGACACTGTTTTAAAATGGCTGCTGAGGGCACCTGACCTACAAGAGAAACAAAGTTTCTAAGAACCTCTGAAATGAATTAATGGCGTACATGTCTGGACAGTTGGCCTGCATTGCTTTACCCTTGCCATTTCTTGAATAATTTGGACAAAGCTGTGGATAATAAGTAATAGCCACTTCATCTGTAGAAACTGGCAGAAACAAAGAAAATCAGCTCAAACCAGAAATGCAAAATGGTCCTGAAGACTGCACTATCTATTTCAATGGTACTTTGGTAGCTTTGACAGTGGAAATAAACATGAATTGACCCACATGTGCGCCAATAGTCAATTTTCACATGAATAAACCATGCCCCCTACATTTGTGAAAAGCTATGATTAGAAGCTTATGATTGGTTACAGAAGCAAACAGCCTCAAGAAGGCTAATAGGTTGGAACAACAGCAGCTGTATTCAAAAGGTTTTGTTTTTCCAGCTTCAACCCAATAAGTTAGAATAAATCATGGAGATAGAGAATTTAACAATAAATGGAACTTGAAATGTCACAGCAACTACTCTAGAAAAGGGAGGATTGTAGTTCGATAGAGACTTTTAAAGAAGATCATTTGCAACCACAGTGAAAATTCAAGACCACCAAAGGAACTGGGGAACACAGAATTTTTCTTTCATATGGACCTCAAGTCTTTCCAACTTGGCCTGTAACACACTCTAATTTGTTCTACCTTGCATGCTGGTGTGAGTGAGTATATTGTGGAATTAGAAACAGGCTTTATCTTTTCACTAAGTTTTATAACTAATTTGAATGAGTTATGGTCAAACTAACTTCTTAATTTTATTGACTCAAAAGGTCTGTCTGGCCTATTTCCTCATGTAGTTTTACACATGGTCAAGTACATATCAAATTGAGAAATTACATCTTTTTAAAATTTCAGTCTCTGTTATAACTAACCTCGGGGGTGAAAAGATAGGAATTTATTCACGTCTCTGGATTTCATCAAAACATCATCTACTTTTGATTGATATTGTTAGATTCATTTCAATGTGGCAAGCTGAAGTAGTCAAGGAATGGGACTGAAGCAAAATTGGTGGTTAAAACTGAAACTGAAAAAGATGTGCCGATTAAGTTGGCTTTTAAATTTCTAACTTGTTTCTTTTTCTTTCTTAGAGGGGAAGCTTGGGATGATGGAATGGTAAAAGAATCATTAGGAAACCTCGTTCAGTGATTACAGCTGGCTGGCCTGTGCTATCCAGTTTGATTAAGTGATTAGAAGGATCATTGGGCAGGTCTGCATCTGTACAAACTTTGTGCTTGAAATGTTATTGTTTTTACCTCATGGATTTCTACTTCCAACTTTAAAATGATTAAAGATGGAAAACTGTTAAAGAAAAGTAGTTCCATCCAGCTTTGGATAAGAGCTCTTTTTCAAGGTCAATTTGTTATAAGCAAACTTTGCTGTAATGATGAATTAGATTTGTACCTTATTACTGTGTGGAAAATTTCAGAGATGTTTCAATTCATTGCCCTGAGTCCTCCCTAGCTTTTGACTGGATTTCAATAAAACTGTCAGAATCTGAATTGAGTTGGAACCTGAATCCAATAGTTACATCGTAATTCATTAGTAACAGGGGTAGGCCATACAATCCCTCAGGTCTGCTCCACCATTCAGTTAGATCATGGCTGATCTTCACCTCAAGTCCATTTTCCTGCTTTTGTTCCAAGTCCCTTGATACCTTTCCACCAAAACTTTCTATTTCAGTCCTAAAATGTCCAATTGTCCTAACATCAAGAGCCTGTGTGACAGTTCAAAATTTTGACCGGGCTTTGTGTGTGGGAGTGAAAAGCTTTTATTGAAATGTGGTCAAAAGCTGAGTCCCTGATCAGAATCAAAAAACATCCTAGAAATATTTTCACATTGTATTGAATAAGACAGAATTACATTTCATGGATTTCAGAATCTTTCAGCAAATAAACAAAAGAATACCACATATCCTGAACTGTGTTCACATGGAAGCAAGTCAATTTCTTTCTGGCATGGATTCTTCAGCAGGATCTGAAGTGGAGACATCCAACTGGCACTCCTCATCCTTTATGCTGGCAGATTGTTCCCATGGATTCTCAGATCCCATCCTATTGGTTTAATGTGAGTGGAAACAAGACTGATTCAAACATTCACAGCTTGATTCTCAGTCATAAAGATACTGCAACTTGAAACTTAAATGATCATTCAGTAAATCAAAATCCTTGAATCTAGAAAGAGAGTTGACATTGCAGAGCAATACGTAATAAAAATACACAATTTTTGGGTGTCCACACTTTGTTGATTTGAAAAGTGGGGAGACAGAATGGTAGGAGGGAAAGCATGGAATGTATGGAATATGGGAAAGAGTTAGGATGGATTTTATGAAGATGAATTGGCGAATGGGTTGGCACAAGCAGAAGGGTTGGGCTGGACTATGGGATGGGGTTGATGTGAGAGTGTTGAAAGGAATATGAAAGGTATGACATGACAAGCATGGCCTGGGAAGGATAGAATGGCATGGGTTTGGTGACTTAAAGAGGGACTGTTGCAATTAAGGTACTCATTTCACCACAATTGGTTTGCAGATCCCTACTCATTGTTACTAAGTAGATTTTGTATTACAAGGAATGGAAATGGTTCCTTTTATATAATTTTTTCTGAGTAGCCAATTGGGGTACTGTTGGATAATTAGTTCAATAACAAATTTTAAAAATTGGAGATTGAACTCATTGTCAATTTATTACCCCGAAAGTGGCTGCCATCTATTTTAAAGGCCCACAAACAACAATAAAATGTAAAACTTGCATAAATACACCTTATGCCATAAAGTATACAACACAATTTTGACAATGTTCATCTGAAAAAGAAGGGTGAGCTATAAATCAGCTCAAACACTAAGCTACACAAAAATGGTTCAGGTCAGCTATTTCCAGATGCATTTGTTCCCAAGCTATTTGTGCACATACCACTGATTTGTATAGAGACGTTCTGAATAAATATAGCTTAAATGTTTACATGGTTTGACCTGAATTAATTTAAGTTCAATTCAGAGTAATTCCAACAACATGGATGTAGCAATACATATTGATTCAATGTGAGTCAATCTATTGAGCATGTTTAGTTGCTCCATCTGCTTTGACTTTTATTTCAGAATCAATTGAAAATAATTGTCTCTCAACAGCTCTCTGGAATGGGCAATAAATGCTGGCCTAGCCAGTGATGCCCTCATCCCATGAACGAATAAACAGAAAGTGATGATATGAAATATGTCAATGCAGAGAAGGTGAATATTTACATGGGATGAATTGAGCAAGCTCAATATGGTAGTAATCCAATTAGATTGGTACAAAATGTCTGAATTACAGAATATATATCACGAGAGGGGCATTTTTGACTGTTAGATTCATAAATTAATTCAGTTTCAATCAAAAAGGTACTTATTTGCATGATGAAGATAGTCAAACCTTAAAATCAAAAATCTTTGTTTCACATTGACAGAATAACAATATGATTGATACTAGAGTTTATTCCGATAATTTATTGCATTGTGAGGATTGTGCTTGATTCAACCAGTTTAAAAGCAATAGGCAGCACAAAAGAAAGGAGGTATCTTCATGAAAAGAGATGCAGATGTGATTACTGCCACACAGACTCTTCCGGGTGATGTCATTCAATTTTTTCTGGCTGTATTTAAAAGTACTATGCTCCAATTATTTACAGCTGTGAAAATAAATGCTGGCCCTTATTTGGTCTATTTAAACTTTGCAATTATCTATTCAGAAATTCAGCCTTATTATAATGGCCATCTCCCATTCTTTTCTTCTTTAGTCATTGACTGTTGCACAGGCCCTACCCCATTTCAGTGAAAATCTTCCAATGAGAAAAGTCATCAAACTTCTGCACCACAATCATTTATAAATCTTATATTTGTGGATGCTACAAATTAGGTTTAACCGGTATCAGGCCATTATAAAACTAAAACTTCATGATCCATTTCTAATGCAACATTAATTGTTTACAAATATTTTTATTTCTCTGTTCACATTGAATTGATTGCTGCTTTACTCATTTTTCTTTGGGTAGTTGAAGACATAGCTTCGATTCTTATGCCTCTTTCTTGTGCCACTGGTGACTGACATTTAGGAACAGTATGTAAGGCACTAGTAAGATACTTTTCCTTTGCTTCATGCAGATCGATTTAGAATTCAGGTGCATTCTCTGCAAATCACAGGTAAATGCAGTAATACATACTGTCAAACATACTCCACATACTGCCAGGAAAAATTTCAAATATAAACTTGGATTTGGATTCAATGAACTCTGTTTAGTTTTTTTTTTAAAATTAACATAATTGGATCTATATTTCCATAAAGAATGAGTCAACACTTAAAGTAAGGATTAGAAACAAACACAATTCAAATGCCAGTTCAAATTTCAGGATTTTTTTTTGTAATTTAAAAGTTAATACTAACTGGTGGTTGAAAATGAAATCTCAAAAGAATGAGAAAGTCTTTAAGCTGATCTCGGAGAAACACACTTCCTTATTAATGCTTTAGGGTTGAATTTCTGACCATTAGCAATGGCTACATTAGACTGCAAAAAACATGAGAGTGCAAAATCATTCTGCTTTTTGGAAAGCAATATATTGCATATGCAAGAGCCTCATTAAAAAATATAAATTACCCTTTGTGCAATTTCCGATTGACCAGGATCATGTTGTACACACTTGCCCATCTGGAATGGGTGCAAAGGGAAATATCATACATGAAAAGGGAAAGAGCAAAAGATTATTAATGTTTTTATTCTTTGGTGCAACTTGCAATTTTTAAAATAAAAAAAATTGCTGGTTTCCTTAATAGTTTTTAAGGGTTGATATTAAGAACACATGGGGAATATTCATATGAAAATAAAAACAGCAGAAAATTGTTTTCAGGATAATTGGTAAGTCGACCAGAATTGTCAAGAAATCAGAAAAATTTAAAAATGTAAAAAGAAGAAATAATTCAAAAAAGGAAATTGGAAATAAGACTTCACTTAACAGAATGAACACAAGTGTGAAAACTGCAAGCCACAGAATTAAACGAGTTATAATCCTTGAAGAACCACTAGTGTGTGTGACATTCCAGCCCATATTGGTGAGCTCAGAAAGAAAGGCCAATTCTAGCCAAATTGTTACATACACATGATGGACTAACTAAAACATTAAAACACAACTAATCAAATGCTGTTGATGGACACAAAGCATTCTGCAGAAGGTAATAACATTGTGAAAACCTACATTTAAATTATTTGTATTTTAAAAATTAAAGTACCTGCATGTGAATATAAAAAAAGTGTCCATCACACTTTATAGATATTTTCTAATCACCTGTTCAGAGATGCTATTAGACACTGCTGGAGCATCCTGGTTCAAAGATAGGGATGCACCTTGCAAACCACCCATTGCAATTCACACATGGGCTCCAATAATTACTTTGTCCCTTTTGGGGTAGACAGATATTTCTACCCAGTTTTCCAATCTTTCGAGAACTGATCACTCTCCAATTGGCTTCTGGATGTGCCTACCAACAATTAAGCTTGAAATGATTCTTATAAACCTCTATTAGCAATTAAACATTCTTGCCTTAGTAGGGCAAATGTCTATCATTGCAACAAAATAATATTTTGTATTACATAATGAAATATTTACATGTAAAATGACACATCTTCCATTATCAACACAACAACTTGTCATTTATTAGCAATTGGAAGTCCCAGCACAGTGATCTTGCAGAATGGACACTGGTGCACATGCTCTTAAAGGGTTAATACTTGAGTAAGTACAGTCAGCACCATGATAATGTTAAGAGGATTTGATGAGAGAGTAAAATAGAATTTCATGGAAATGTTGTACAAGGGTCTGAATGGATTATTAGTGAGGAGAACATTACGCATAGCCCAATATGATGATACTGGAATCCATGTGAGTCTAGCGAGAGCACATGGAGTACAATGGTTTAAGAATGTAGCTTACAACCACTATCTTCTCAAAAGCAAACTGCCAGTCACCAGCACACATGTCATGTGAGTGAATTGTTTTTAAAAATATGGATTTGCAGATGGAAGAACAGCTTTGGCTGTCCAAGGAGTAAGACCTATCATTTGAGACTTCCTCATAGACATTTTTACCAAGACTACCATATTAATGTAACTTAAACGTTGCGAAAAGGAGACAAAACATCAAGACTTTTTTTTTGTCTTACACTCAGTAAGACTAAGAAAAAGAAAACAAGCTTGAAATAAAGGACATTAATTTATGCATTATAAGAATTGGGTGCTCATTGGTTGGGCTTTTGTTGGCATGGAGACAAGCAAAAACAGTTAATTGTCAATTTAAATTCTCAGACCAGTTAGGTAGACTTTGGTGCAATGTGGCAGTGCCCTGACTAATCAGAGTCCCCCTGTCTGATCTAAGAACTAAGATTGACAGTTAACTGTTCTTAAAATATCTCCATGCATATAATCACCCAAACAATTCACACCCTCTTCTCATGGTATATAAATTAGTGCCCCCCGCGCCCCCCAAACCTTTTTTAAGTCTGTTTCTCTGATCTTAATTCTGGTGTTTACAAGATGAAAAGTTTTGACTTTTGGTCATTTCTCATTGATGTTTAAGTTCTGTACTACCAATTATTTATTAATAACCTATATATAGTTGCCACCATGCAATAAACTACATACTGAGCCTCAAGAAGTGAACGATTCTAGTCTAACATGGAAATTTATTCGGGAGACTCTGTTCCATCTGTGAATGGTGGGAAAAGCTCCATTAAAGTTGTAAGTGGCAGTTAGGGATTAAGCTCAGGCCTCTCTATTACAACAGCACAGGAAAAAATTTATTTAATCATAAAATAAAAATCTTTAAAGAAGATAAACTGCCTAGCTGTGTTAAAATCCATAGTATCAGAAATAGAATTGCCAGGAAGATTTAATTGCAGAGATGGGCCAAATGGAATAGAACATTGGACATTTGAATTAAAACAATTCTTGAAAATAGAATAGCTTCTAAATTGGATACTAAATCAGAAGCTGAACAAATAAATATTCTACACAATAGGGAGTGCAGCAGATAATGTAATAACTCACCAAGGGGCAAAAGAAATGATAATTACATTCAAAGAGGTACTGTAAATCTTTGACAATTACTTCATTCTGGGAACAATTATAATTCTTGAAAATATGATTAAAAGAAGAATTGAGTAATTGGTGGATCCCTAGAAGATTTAATTAAAGATCCCCATAGACTAATGGAGAGATGCAAGTCTGGTGACTTAAAGTCAGAATTAATGAGAGACGGAATTGTTGTAGGTATTACTGATGAGTACTTTGTCAAATTTATTACAGTCCAAAGATGACCTGAATCTGGAGAAAGCCTTTCAGTTAGTGAATGAAGCAGAGGTCCAGAAGCAACACAGATTTATCTGAAGGGCTGAGGATTACATTTGGCACAAAAGAGACCTTTTGAATAAGTCCAATTCTTAAGGCATTAGATCATAAAAGATATACATGATAAGCTCATGCAGCAGACAGGACAGACATAGATAATCCTTGTCAATGCTATAGAACAAAGCAACCTCACAAGCATGAACAGTGGCAACTGTTAAAATGAATTACTTTTAGTGTAAAACAATAGGTCAGCCTCAGAAAATAAGCTGAAGCAGGATACAGCCACAGAAAACCAAAAGACAAAGAACTCCCCACACAAGGAGGTAAGTAATAAATAATAAGATGGGGCAGTCTCCAGAAGACAAAACAATTGTTGTTTTAATAGAACTTGGTGACACAAACCAAACATTTTGGCAAGCTGACATTTATAACAATGAACATCTGACAAATTTCATGTTAAACATAAAAATATTTGTAACGATATTATCAGATAGTGAGCCTCATTGACTAAACACATTAAATCTGACAGAAATTACACTACATGGTCTGCAGCAATCACACTTGATGTTGAACGTATGATAAGAAGCAATTCTGAAAGGGTTAAACAACAGAAGATTTTTCTGGGCTCCATAAGCTTCTGGCAGAACATAAATAAATAGAATTCTTCAAGATTAATTGCATTGGAATAAGAAATTTGTTTCATGTCATCAATAAAACAGAAAGCTGTGACTTTATTGGTTTGGTCAAAATGTTTACTACTACTATTAACATGGAAGAGAGTTCAGATTCCAATTCCAAAGAAACATTGAGAAGAAAATCAAACAAAGACTCGACAACAGAACAGTATGTCCACTTGGGCCAATGAACAAACTGCAACTGAACTAGAATGCAACCAAGCAACTGGCTATAACAATAGAAAGTCACACATTAGATGCTGAGATGATGAGGCAGAAACATGTTCAAATGGGATATCTGATCTGCGTAGCTTTCAAAGAAGAATCCTCTACAACCGTAACAAATACCACATCTCAAGCCACAAGGAATCTTCAAATAACACAATCGTAGAAGCGAACAAGTTGACTTCACCAATAATTCATTCATTGAGGGCCAACAAAATTGACCAAACTAATCATCAAGATGAGATAAAGGCTGCCTACTGCAGTACGGAGCTCTGAGTGGATTAAGAATAAAAATCCACGGACACAAATAGAAGATGTAGTGCATACAACACCACTGAAGACACCACTAAGAAGAGACAAGCAATATCTAATAATTCTAGATTTTGCAAAAAAAAACGTACCTGCGCTAGCAGGGATGATGCCATCTTCTTTCAAACCAAGAGACTGAAATGCGGCACGGTGGCTCAGTGGTTAGCACTGCTGCCTCACAGCGCCAGGGACCCGGGTTCAATTCCACCCTCGGGTGACTGCCTGTGTGGAGTTTGCACATTCTCCCTGTGTCTGTGTGGGTTTCCTCCCACAGTCCAAAGATGCGCAGGTTAGGTGGATTGGCCATGCTAAATTGCCCGTAGTGTTCAGGTGTCTGTAGATTAGGTGGGTTATAGGGGGATGGGTCTGGGTGGGATGCTCCAAGGGTCGGTGTGGACTTGATGGGCCAAAGGGCCTGTTTCCACAGTGTAGGGATTCTATGATTCCTCCCTTCCAGAACAGAACCTCAGATTTCAAACTGTCAGGAGACAATACAAAGCAACTACCTTCTACCAAACAAGCTAACAATCTTCCAAGATTGAAAATTGTGAAACTGCATGACTGCTAGAATTTATAATGTCAAAAACCTGGGTGAAGTTCAGTAATGGTAAATGTAATTATATAAACAAATGTATGACAATCATCATATCAGCAAAAGTGTAATAAGAGATGTTGCATATGGGTCTGGAATGGTTACTTTCTGCATACTGCGTTAGGTTGGTGCAGTAAGTAATGTCCTCTATGATGATGTCATGGAAGATTTTTGTAAACTCTCAGTCTCCCTACAGTATTTGAAGTAATGTAATGATTATTCTTATAACCTATAAATATTTGCAGAGATGCAATAAACTACAACTTGTTTACAATACATATCTCATTAAACCAGCAAGGTGGCTACTTTCACACATTATATCACATAAGCCCCTAAAAAGCCTGGACACTTAGAACATATAAAAGTCAGTACAGACAGCAGACGCCATGGGCTGAAGGGTAAATGTACAACAAGGTAGCTGTGTGAGTCTATGTAAATTTATGACTTCAGCATTAAATGGAGGATGATCCAAAGGGTATTCTTTAAGCAGATGTTCAAGCCTGGGCTGTAATACAGTTTTTATACAATGATTTATATATGCGACAATTGCTAAAATATAATTACATTTATTTTTAAAAATTATGACAGGCTAAATTGGGAGAATGTGGCAGTGCGTAATAGTTTGAAGTGTAAGTCAGGTGCACCTACCACCATGTCTTTAATCTCAGTATGATGTCTCGTAATGCAAAGCAGTGCACTAGGACTGCACTTTCATAATTTACTCAGGGAGTGGAAGGTGGAGCATATGGGAGCAAGTTCCCAGTCTTAGTTGCAGCAGCAGTAGGAAGCATGCATTTAAAAACTTCCCTTGTGGAGGGAAGCAGATTCACTCTAAATCATATTTAACCTTAGGAAGTAGTTCAGCAAACTGGCAGTAGGTTGCCTGTTTGAGGAATGATGTATGTTGTCAATAAAGGTGAGGTGAGAATGTTTTATTCATAGAAACAAAGAAGTCTGGAATTAACCAAACATAATTTTCAGAATTAATACTCAGCAAAGTATCAATAACATCACTGGGACCTAGGGTATTGTGGTGCCACTACATCTGCAGCACTCAAGCAATGTGTTAAGTGTGAAGAAACAGCAATTGCATCCAGACCATCAGTAACATTCAACAAAAAGATGGAAATGTGCAGTGTTTTGCTTAGCCCATTTATCTAGTGAAAACCAGTTGGATTTAGACAATGCCTCTTAAATAAACACTTTAATACCCTATAAAACTTACTTTTCACTGACATCTGCATCCTACTGTTATTTTTAGCCACCTGCTGTCCAGCCCTGGATAGCAGCTTTTATGAATGAACTGTTTCTTTTGTCCTCTCCAAAACTTGGGAAGCTCACAGGAGTGGGTGCACTAAGGATTGTAGTGTCTTCTACACATCCTCCCTCGACACCAATTTTGATGGAAAATATGCTGCTTTAAAGAGTCAGGGAAGAGAAAAATGCAGCCTAAGTGCATGAGGGTAGGCTGAACTGAAAAGCAGGGTCTGCTTTAGACAAAATTTACGACACCTAAGGGACGGATAAATCATCCATTTCCACCCATCCCATCACAGTCGATAGGATACATTCATGAAGCACGACATTAAATAACTTACCTTTCTATATTCTGTTCATTTCATGGTTTTTTTTCATGGTTGCTGTCAGAGATTTTGGTAAATTTTATGTTTCCTGGTTCAGCAGTTGAATCTTTGGCTCCAATATTACGTTACAAACTAAACAGTTAACTCTTCAAACTGAATAGTTGTTGCGTCCAGTTGGGAATTCTTATGTTGGAAAAGATGTTCAAGTAAACATGTTTTTTTGTCTTTGCTTCTCTCTTTTTGATTCACTGTGAATTCTTCAAGAATCACAAATAACATAGTTTCTACCCCTCAGTGCCTTATAAAGTGAAGGCTGTGCTTAGTGTGGAAACAATTTTTTTTTTAAATTCAAACACTGATGGGTCATATACATTCAGAGAATATTAAACTAATAAAATACTGCAAGTCATATTGTGAATCTGTAAAAACGGGATACTGGGTGGAAGATGTACACAATTATCCATTGGAGTTTAGGAGGTAAAGCATGATTTACTCTATGTTTTCAAGATGGATTAGAGAAATGATTCCCACTGGAATCCGGGAACAGATAACACAGTCAAAAAATTAAAGCTAAATCTTAGAGGAACAAAATTAGGATATATAAAATAAGTAGTTGCATTTTGGAAACACAAACAGCAATTGATGCCAGATCTATTGTTAGTCTTAAATCTGAGTTTGGTAGCTTCTTGTTATTTAAAATGGATATGGGACAAAGGTGGATATATAGTGTTAAGCTGTAGATCAACCATGATTTTATTAAATGGCGAAATAGTCTTGATGGGCTATGTGTCCTACTTCCAAGGCTTTGTTCCAAATTGTAAATTGTTGCAACAAAATGTTAAGTATGCCAACCAGTTTGTAGAGTTATAAATTATACAAGGAAAGCCTAAACGTTTTCTGAAAGTCATCCAATCTACAAGAGTAAACCATAGACTTAAAATTTAATAATTGTTCTCCTTCATTATAACAGTATTTACATTTCAAAAGTAATACTAAAGAAACTCGGTCATTCAAAATATAAATACAGCATAAATGTGTATAAAGCCACAAATGTTTTTCTTTAAAGATGTAATATAAAAATTAGCTGATTGTCTCATGGTAGGTTGGAGTCTGAAGTATAGTTATAACGTATAACTTGGAAAATGCAGAGTACTGACAACCAATAACCTCTGTGAATGGTCAGACTTAGTACGAATCAAACAGTTTCAAACATTTGACATTCAATGATACCACAATCACTGAATCCCCCCGCTATCAACATCCTGAGTTACCACTGACCAGAAACTGAACTGGATTAGTCATATAAATACTATGGCTACAACAGTGTGTCAGAAGCAAAGAATCTTGCAGCAAGTCACTCACCTCCTGACTCTCCAAAGCCTGCCCACCATCTACAAGGCACAAGTCAGGAGTGTGATGGAATACTCCCCACTTGCCTGGATGAGTGCAGCCCTGAAAATACTCAAGAAATTTGACAACATCCAGGTCAAAGCAGCCCACTTGATTGTTACCACAGCCACAAACGTGCACTCCCTTCACCAGCAACACCCAGCAGCAGCTGTGTGTACCATTCACAAGATGCCTGATAGAAATTCTCCAAGGTTCATTAGACAGCACCTTCCAAACCCACAACCACGACCATCTAGAAGAACAAGGGAAACACATACATGGGAACACTGTCAACTTCAAGTTCCCCTCCAAGCCAATCATCATCCTGACTTGGAAATATATTGCTGTTCCTTTAGTGTCACTGGGTCACAATCTTGGAACTCCCTCCCCAGTGGCACTGTAGGTGAGCCTACTGTAGTGATTCAAGAAGGCAGCTCACCACCACCTTCTCAAGGGCTGCTATGGATGAACAATAAATGTTGGTCTAGCCAGCCACGCCCTCACCCCATGAATGAATATAAAACATTTCAGATCATTATTTATCACACTCTAGTGGGCCTTATTGGTTTCTGTTTCTTCCATGATCCCTCATGCTCATTGGCCTCCTTTTTTGTGAAACATACAACTAAAAGCCTCACCTGGCTGGTGTGAGATGGGTATAAAAAGGGAAAGGCACAAGGCAACATGCATAATGGATGAAAATGTCTGCCTCAAACTGATGCTGCCATCTAACACAATTGTTACCATCCACACATATGTGAATGAGGGGCCTGACATCTGTTTAAAGGTCCTTCCCAACAATTAGGACTAATAAAGCCTCAAGCATGCTTATGCTGAGGTCAGGTTGTGAAAATTGCCACTGGAAAGGTAAGTGAATTTAAAAATTAAAGTTCTATGGTTATGTGGAACCAAGGGGAACAATCTTGCTCATCCTTTGTGGCTTTTTCAATGCTGCATTCTGTCCTTTATTTGTAGGCAACCACACATGAACCATGTCATTAGAAACTGATACTGTCCAGCAAGATGCCTCTTGGCAACTCATCCTGAGGGAAACCCTTGAGGACCAACTTCCTGTGATCCTCCAGCCTCTTTAGGCCATTGACCCAGTGGGATGTGCAGCCAGAGATGGGAGCAGCAAAAAGCCTCTACAGACCTGTTAATCATCGGCGACTAAAGATTTTCCAGTTAGCCACCAGGTATCCCACAGGAGGTGAGGGACAGTACAGCTGCCCAGAGGGGGCGACCTTGCAGTAGCACAGGGGTACGTGCACCAGGCAGGCTTCATAGGCCTTAGCAACTGCCACAGGCTGACAGTGTTCCCCTTTCCAGCAGCATCTTAAGAACACCATCAGAAGCAGTTCAAACAGGAGACTGATTATTAAGTCCTTTGGGCAACTAGAGTTGGGTATAAATATGTAACCTGACAAACATTACCCACGTCCTGAGAACAAATGCAATTTTGTGAAAAAGAAACAGGCCTAATGCTTTGCCCCAGTCATCGATCTTAAAGATAAAGTGATTAATGTAAAGTACTTCCCTCATCAAAGTTGTACAGGAAAATTGTTTTTTGTTAAGTAAAATACTACCTCTCACAGGAGATCTTTAAAAGTTGATCTTGTTTGCTCAAAAACTTAGAGTCTCATTCATTCTAAAATTTTACAGCATAGAAAGGGCCATTCAGATTTCATATGCTCACTTTTCGAAAAAGATCCTCTATTTAGTTTAGTCAGCTTTTGCCAGTCAGTCTATAAATTATTCCTCTTCGAGTACATGCCAATTGCCTTTGGAAGAATCCTAAGGATTCTACCAATTTTTCAGATAGTGCCTTCCAGATCTCAGTAACATTCTGCTAGCAAATTCTTCTCCTCCGTCCTCTTCTAGTTATTTTGTTAACTTTTTAAAGCTAGGATTTGTGTCACTGAACCACTCATCACAGGACATAATTTCTTCCTGCTGATGTGATCAAAATCTGTTGTAAACTGATTACCTCTGTTAGATCTTCCTTTACTGTGGTGCATGGTGGCTTAGTGGTTAGCACTGCTGCTTCATAGCACTAGACACCCAGAATTGAATCCACCCTCCTTGTGTGGAGTTTGCACATTCTCCCTATCTCCGTGTGGGTTTCCTCTCACAGTTTAAGGATGTGCATATTAGGTGGATTGGCCATGCTAAATTGCTCATAGTGTCCAGGGATGTGCAGGCTATGTGGGTTAGCCATGGGAAATGCAAGCGTGCAAGGATGGGGTGGGCCTGGGTGGGATGCTCTTTGGAGGGTTGGTGCAGGCCTGCTTCCACACTGTAGGGATTCTATAAATTTACCTTCCCTACTGTAACAAGCCCAGCTTCCCCAGTCTCTCATACAGATATACAGCATGGAAACAGACCCTTTGGTCCAACTCGTCAATGCTGACCAGATATCCTATATAAATCAAGTCCCATTTGGCCCATATCCCTCTAAACCCTTCCTATTCATGTACCCATCCAGATGAGTTTTAAATGTAATAATCGTACCAGCCTCCATTAATTTCCTTTGGTAGCTCATTCCATACACGCACTACCCACTGCGTATAAAAGTTGCTCCCTAGGTTCCCTTTATATCTTTCCCCTCTCACCTTAAGCCCATGCCCTCTAGTTTTGGACACCCCAACCCTGGGGAAAAGACCTTGCCTATTCACCCTATCCATGCCCCTCATGATTTTATAAACCTCTATAATGACACCCCTCAGTCTCCGATGCTCCAGGGAAAATAGGCCCAGCTTATTCAGCTTCTATGACAGAAAGTATCTCCTGATAAGTATCCTCTGGACCCTGTTGATGTCCATCTCATAATGTGGTCTCCAGAATTGGAAACAAACCCCAGCTGAGGCCTAACCAGCAACTTAAAAATTGGACATGACTAACTTGTTTTTGCATTCATTGTCCCTATTTACAAACCTACACACTTCGTAAAACCTTTTTAACCATCCCAGCCACACCACAGTTTGAGTAGTTGTCTCTGTATACTGTTTTAGATAAACTTGTTTGGGTGGGACTTAAACTCAGACCTTCTTACCCAGAGATAAGGACAGTACCTCTGCTCCACAAAACCCTGCTGTCTCTTTAGCAACATATTAAAAAAAACTTATTCAGACATTCTATGACACATATCTGGGGCAGAGGGAATTTGAACCTGAACTGTCTAGCCTGCCAGCACTGAACCACAACAGCCCCCGAAAACAGATTTGTGTGTCATCTTTATGCATGAGTCATGTTAATTTTCTCTGCACTGTTCCAACATTAGTGTGTGTGCTGCTGAAACAGGCACTACAACTTCTTTGGAATGCAAACTGTTTCAGCATGCTATGACACACACCTGTGGCCATAATACCTTGACATGGGACATGAGCCTGAGCTTCCTGGTTCATAAGTAGAAACATGACCACTGTGTCACAAGATCTTCACTATTTTATGAATCAAACTGCTTGGATAAGCTATGACACACCTGGGGCAAGTGGGTCTTGAACTCAGAGATAGGGACGCTACCGCTGCAACACAAAAGCCCCTTTCCTTTGTTTCTTTATAGGCTTTATAACACACCTTCAGGGTAGCGTGAACTCGAACCTGGATATTTATCTTAAGTTTCACATGCTACTGGAGCAGGACATGAACCCATGTTCTCTGGAGGTGTTAGCTAGATTGCTAGTCCATTGACATTACCACTACACCACCAGCTACAGCAGCTTGTATGGAACAGTAGTGTTCCTACCTCTGTGCCAGGAAATACCCATTCAAAGGCCTACCTACTCTGTGTGTCATAACATATCTGATCAAGTCGTTTAAAATAACTACATAGATACTCACAGGAACCGTACTTATGTACTCAGATTTTTTTTATCAACCAATTACATGTTACAATACACATACCTGGGGCAGATGGGGCTTGAACCCAGGCTTTCTGGGACACAATGACTGCACCACAATATCCCTACCCATGCACTCTCAGACGTGTTCAAATCAACCTGCTCACAGACGTTATGACACATTTCTGGAGAAGATGGGACTTGAACCCAGGGCTCCTTGTTCAGAGGCAGGGGCAATACCACTGCACCGCAAGAGCCCAGAATATGTACTCACACAAAACCCTAATTAATCTGCTTCGTTTGTATACAATTAAACACAACTTACATATATTTAATACCCTCCTTTCTGCTGAAGAAGAAGAAAGTGAAAAGAAGGAGAAATAAAAACTGCTCAAACAATTCAATTTTAAAGGTAAGAGTTAAGGGAACATTTATAAAGGAATAGATGATTCCAAAATAATTATTGATAAACAACTTATGGCTTTGTACTGTTCTAACAGAAATCGAAACATAGGGTGAAATTTCTTAAAATAATAGTGTTTTCCTAACGATAACTATAAGGAGCTAACTGAGAATAAAAAGTGAGTGGTGGACTATCAGCTTACAGGTTGTATTTGTGAATTATAGTGGGGCAGAAGTTTACACAGCAGTATCAGTTGCAGCACTCTATGCAGGTGCCTTTTTGTGAGTGTCTGTAATCCTTTGTTTCCTCTTGCTGCAGCTCAGTCACACACAAGTCCATATTGTTTCAATTTGTCTGTGAAGGGAGGCCTTATACCAGGCTCAAGCCATCATCCAAGTTCAAACAGCTGGATATCTGGGAATCCCCTGGGAACATGTCTTGGAACAGATAGTGGAAACTAAACAATGTGGGAAAGGTTGGCAATAGCCACGACGTGTTGAGTCAACTACACCCCTCTTTCTTTCTCTTGAGATAAACCAGGTCTTTCTTATTATGGTGAGGGATTACAGTGCTGTCAAATGGATCAGTTTTTCCATTTTACAATCTGTGACAGTATTCTAAATGTGCCTAGCCTTGATATCATGTGCCAACATTGTTTGGACAAAGGCAATAATGTGAAGAAGTGGAAGGTTCACTTCTAATTGTTTTAGTTCAAGAGATATTCACACAACTGCCTCTTCCCAGCCCAAACTAAAAATGTAGAGAATCTGAATATATTGAGCCATGGGTTGAGGTTCCCCATTACTCAGTCCAGTCAGCTATGATCATGCACAGCTACTGCTGAGAGATCATCCCCTTGTTTCCTGTGGTTAATTCATACTTCTTCACTAAATGCCAAATGTTGTGCAACTTCTATTTGAATCTTTTTTTGAGAGCATGTGCCCACCACATGGTGAGAAACGGGAGGACTAGAGAATTCAATATGTTTCCACTTTGTCTGCAATGACAGAATGGACACTTCCTGGTTTCTGTTCAGAAATGGGGAGAGAGTGAAAGGGATAGAGACAGACAGAGAGACTTATAGGTCATTAAGTCCTCAGCATCAGGTGAAATACAACAAATGCATCTGGGTGAAGTAGAAGGTACTTATACAATATAAAATACAGCACAGAGACAGGCTGTTTGGCCCACAAAGCTATTCTCAAATAATTTATGCATTCCACAACATAAGAAACATGGGTCAATCAGTGGCCAGGGAGAGGATGAGAATTCAATATACACACATCCCTATATTTTTGTACAGATCATCTCTCTAGCGTCCAAAATGGTGGCGGGACTGGAATCCATATGTCCTGCCTCCATTTCGAACAGATTTCATTTTCGCCAGTAGGGGAAGGGTATAACTCACGTAGACAAGAATCCCTAACTCAGCTGGGCCTTTCAAATTCAGTGCTGACTATAAAGTTTCATCGTAGCTATAAAAGCTCTTAAATGAGGGAGCTGGTGGGAGAAGTGTCAAGCTGTGAGGTCATTTAAACCCTGACCTATTTAATTTGTTATTAAAAGCTAGGCTGTGTCAATGTGTGGTAAAACGCTTAAGTTATTAAGTTATCCATAGCAATTTGAAAGTTTAAAAGGTTTCTTCTGTCAATGAAAAGTGTCTGTTCCAGTAGTTACAGTAGCTATTTGATAACATTCCTTGCAGGACAACATTATGTCCTTATTAATAATTGGGTGATTTCGACAACTTGTCACTATCCTGGTGAGGTCTCCTAAGTTCACAGTTTCATTGGTGGCTCAAAGAGACTATTAAATGTTCCTCACCCCCACCCCCTGTCCTCTGCATAAATACCACCTTCTACTAGCTACAATCAGTTCTGAAGAAGGGTCACTGAACTTAAAATATTGACTCTGCTTTCTCTCCACAGATGGTGCCAGACCTGTTGAGTTTCTCTAGCTATTTCTGCTTTTGTTTCTGCTAAAGCAGTAATTGTATCTGGTATAGAGCTCAGAATACAAGTTTGTTTCTTCAGTGCAGTGGTAACATCTATACCTCTGATCAGGAGGCGTGGGTTCGTGTCCCACCTGCTCCAGGAGTGGCATAAGTTGACATTAAGTTGGCATGGGGCCACAGGGGACCAAAAATAAGTTGAGTGGGTGCATGCATTGGCATAAATTGGTATTGGTGAAGTGTGGGGAAATGCAAGGGGTGTTGGCTAGAGGGATCAATGAAACAAATGGGACAAAGTCCCAGACAAACCATGGTGGGCTTTTTCAACAGCATCCAGGGACAGTAGGCCTAACTCCATCTCATAAATATTTACCACCCTCTGTCCCCCAGAATGGACATGTCACCATTAAGGTGCACTCCTCCTGAGGCAGGCACAGGAAGCTCAGAGATTTCTCAATTCTTGTAACCTGACACATGCGCGAAGATTCAGACCATAGAATCTAACAGCACAGAGAAAGCCATTCAGCAACTATGTCCATTCACATTTGTATATACATCACAATCATCCATCATCAAACGTAATAATTTTGGGACTGTGCAGCACAGGTAGCCTTCTGCATCCTTATATTGAAAAAGCCAAACAATTTCAAGTACTTCTGAAGAAAGACACAATTTGTGAAAGCTTTTCATCTTGTACTACCAGGACAGATGCAAGAATATTAAATTTCTAAGGGGAGTAATAACCTCTATCGCATGAGAATATGGGTACTGATTGATTAACATTACTGAGCCAACCTGTGCTTACAAGACTTAATATGTAATGTCTAAGCCATGATGTGCAATTGGACAACATTTGCTGAACAAGCAAAAGTGTGTTAGATATCACACTAACAACCAATTTATGATTATCTGGAGGGCTTGAAATATGGGGTTCATTTACACTTGCTAGAGACTTCATACATTAACACACGGGTATCTGTCTCCCGCAGGAGAAAGGAATATGTCCAGGCATTGTATTTTTTTGTACTAAACAAAACGTTTGCAGGACAATTCCCTGGTACATTCTCCATTGCAATAACTTTTTCAAGTTTTGCATTACCAAACAACTATTAATATCATCCAGTTTTCACTTAGAAATTAAGAAGAGGAGAGTAACAGGGCAAGAGTTGTGTTATCAGAACAAAGGAATAGAGCTGATAGGTCCAGTTGGTACAGATGTGGGTCAGTCAGGATGCACCAAAATAAATATTCCTTATTATGTAACAAAAACACAAACAGTATTTCTGCATTATAATCAGTCTCACTTTTGTATGTACAATCATTTAAAAGTCTTCATAAAAATAATTCAGTCAATCTTACCGGGTTAACTAAAATTTTAAACAGTACAAGAAAAAAGGTTGGTTATTACCCTAAACAGGAACAAGATGTGCAGTTGCCCTGTTTTCCCTGGTTCCAGGCAAAGATAAAATTAGAAAAAGCCTTGCCTGCTTATTGACAACTACTAGTCAGGCTCCAGAAAATGCCAATAAAATTTAAGTTAAGTTTGTTCCACTTGGCACTGGCTAATTTCTGGAAGGTGTTCTTAATCAGATAAATGACTTTCATTACCATATACATCAGATCTAAGGTGTGTTTAGGTTGGCCAACTGGGATGCCAGGACATTGTCCGAGGTCAAAATGCTGTCAAGTAGCTTCATAAGGTTGTGTGGGGGATTGGGGAGGGGGGCAGCTAGGGTTGTGGTTGGTCCAGCAAAACTGGCCCTTTTAGTCCTGTTCTCCAACTGGGGGAAAAGGGAGTGGAACAAGGACTAGTTTCTCCCTTTATACATTTCTCTGAGCAGAAGAAATCATGTTCAGGCCAAAAATGTTCAGGTTAGGTGGATTGACCATGCTAAGTTGCACATGGTGTCCAGGGATATGCAGGCTGGGTGGATTAGCCTGGGAAATGCAGGGTTACACGGATAGGGTAGCGGACTGGATCAGGGTGGGATGCTCTTCAGGAGGTCAATATGGACTGGAAGGGTCGAATGGCCTGCTCCCACACTGTAGGAATACTATGTTTCTAATGCAACTAAGAAGCTGCTTTGACTGCCAATGGGGCAATGCTTCCCCATGATTAGTCGTAAAGATTTACCTGATGCAGGGTAGAGGGGAACATGACCACACAGACACTAAATATTGTAGTTACAACTGGGGATCGCCCTGGCCAAGTTCCTAAATAATGTCAAAATCGAAACCTGCAGCTTACTTTGACTGAGATGTTTTCGTTTTTGTCTTATTGTTTTATTGGGTTCCCTTAAGGTTGATTAATGATGTATGAGTTTTATACCTAACCCTACAGAATAAAACCATGGAGTGCAAACTGCTTAATGTCTTATTGTATATCATAATCAGCTTATAATGATCAAATTTTAAAGCACCAAACCATTTCCTACACATGTTGTAAGCCAGAAAATCTTGCCTTTGAATGGAAGAGACAGCTTACTATCATAAATTTGGCTAGAAACCTATTTTTCATAAGTGTAACCCAATGAATATGTCTGCAATCTATCATACAATGTGTGCGTGGGTGCACCAGGAAATATCTTTGCTTTTTCAAATCTAAGTTAAAGTGGCCATCTTTTCCAGGTGATGAACGCATTTAGTTTGAACCTTGATACTGCAAACTATTACTGAATGTTTTAAGAACAAGCAATTATACTTGATAGGTTTCAAAACATTCTTTGAAATGATTTTAAACTTTCAAACTTCAGAGGGAGTGAAAACTCAAAAAAATATTCTGCAACAACAACATTTGCAAATTAAACCTGATAAAAGAAATTGTCTACAACTGGATCATCGAGTTTGGTTTGAAGCCACGGAGCAGACGCTTGTTAAGCCTGATTCCTGATGTACGCTGAGTGAACTGAGTTTAGCCAAAGCAGTTGGAACAACATTACTTTTGCTGAACATTCTCGATTCAGGACATCAAAATATATAGTCAGTGTTCCTGCTCCTGAAAACTAGCCAATGACACCCTGCTAGAAAATGCATTTTACTATAGTCACTATGCCTCAAAATTACTTTATTTAAGTCTTTTGGGATAGCCTGAGGGTCTGACAGGCACTACATGAAAGTATGTTCTTTATTTTCACGTGTGTGGATGTAGAACGAGGGAGGATTTAGCACGACCATGAAGCTCTCTGGAATTTAATAGCCATCCAACTCTCATTGTCTAATCCCAGAGCTAAAGCAAGACCACTTGAATTGTCTATGGACACTCACGGATTTATATTCCAGGAAAAAACATTTGAAAAATAAGAATGGGTGACATATTGCGAAGCCCAAGATAAACTTTGAGGTATAACATCAGCACTGTCCACAGAGGATCCTATGTGACACCTGAATGGATTTGACCACAAGCATCCTTCAGAAACCAGGCACAGAGAGGTGTCTAATCTCAGATGGCACCAAAACCACAAACAAAGGAAAACATATCTTCGAATCCCACCATGGCAGATAGTGAAATTTGAATCCAATGAAAAATCCATAATTGAGTTACCCTGATGGTGGCAGCTGTCAATTATTGTAAAACCCTAACTGGTTCATGAATGTCCTTTCAATTTGAGTTCAGAAGTAGTGGTATCTTAATGCAGTTGTACAGGCTCTTGGTGAGACCATACCTGGAGTATTATCTGCCGTTTTGGTCTCCCTACTTAGAAAAAAGTATACCTGCCATAGAGGGAGTGCAGTGAGTGCTCACTAGGGTGATACTGGGGATGGCAGGATTGTCTTTGAGGAAAGACTTGGTTGTTTAGGCCTGTATTCATTAGAGAAAGATGAGAAGGGATCTCATTGAAATGTTTGAAATTCTAACAGATGGACAGACTAGATGCAGGTGGATCATTTTATTGATTTGCGAGTCGAGAACCAGTTGCCATAGACCCAGGATACATGGTAGACCACTTTGGACTAAAATGAGGAAAAAGATTCTTCACTCAAAGGGTGGTGAGCCTGTTGAATTTTCTATCACAGAAGCTGTGGAGGCCAAGTCACTGAATGTATTCAAGAAAGAGACAGATAAATTTCTAGGTTTTAAAGGCATCAAGGGGTATGGAGAGCAAGTGTGGTATTGAGAGAGAGGATCAGGGGTGATCTGTTGAATACCGGAGCAGGCACAAAGGGCTGAATGGCTTAATCCTAGCTCCTAGTTTCTGTGTTTCACTATTCCTGGAGAAACGAACCACATGCTCATGTCTTAACCTAGATTTTTCTTTACTGCATCTGAGACAGTGTCACTTCAAAACAAACTGTCCACCACTCAAACAAAATCTAATCACTTCAGCCACCAAATAGACCTCAACCAACCTAACCCTAACCCTAACCCTAACCCTAACCCTAACCCTAACCTTCAGTCTGTACTTCTATAAAGCTTAAAGGGCCAGCTCTTTGAGGCTATTTTAGAAATGATGATTCTTTAACCAGAGAAAGAATCAGGTGGGTCTTCTCTGTAGCTTTACGAAAGCTTTTATAATTCACAAGTACATGAAAAGACCAAAACTGAACATAGAATTCTTATTATTGTATAATCAGAAGCAGATTCAACATATTTAGGGTGAAGAATGGAGAGAACATTTTTTCAAAAGAAAGTAAATCAATAAAAAAATTAAAATGCCCATTCCAAAATCCTTCCTTAACCAATATGAACATTAATGCTATATAAAGTAATTTTATGAAAGCACATTTGATAATATTTATATGGAACAAGCCTTTTTCAAAATGCTGCAGCAGGAGTACACTAGAAAGCAGTGGACAAGTGGTCAATGGGTTCATGTTGAACTGCTTTTTCAATAATTTTAAATGAAGTATTAGCCCATTTAAAACAATTAGTTTAATTAGAGCAAAGCGTGCAAAGGACTCTGAAAGTTTGCCGAGGGATACAGATACTTTAAGTGAGTGGGCAAAAGTCTGGTAGATGGAGTACAATGTTGATAAATGTGAAGTCATCCATTTTGGTAGGAATAACAGTAAAAAGGAATATTATTTGAACGGTAAAAGAATGCAGCATGCTGCTGTGCAGAAGGACCTGGATGTCCTTGTGCATGAATCACAGAAGGTCGGTTTGCAGGTACAACAGGTAATTAAGAAGGCAAATTGAATTTTGTCCTTCATTGCTAGAGTTTAAAGGCAGGGAGGTTATGTTACAGCTGTATAGGGTGCTGGTGAGGCCATACCTGGAGTACTGCATGCAGTTTTGGTCTCCTTACTTGAGAAAGGATGTACTAGCACTGGAGGGGGTGCAGAGGAGATTCACTAGGTTAATCATTGAGTGGAAAGGGTTGGCTTATGAGGAGAGACTGAGTAGGCTGGGATTATAGTCATTGGAATTTAGAAGAATGAGAGGGGGATCTTATAGAAACATAAAATTATGAAGGGAGTAGATAAGATAGAAGCAGGGAGGATGTTTCCACTGGTGGGTGAAACAAGAACAAGGCACAGCCTCAAAATTAGCAGGAGCAGATTTAGGACTGAATTGGGGAGGAACTCCTTCACCCAAAGGGTTGTGAATCTATGGAATTCCCAGCCCAGTGATGTAGTTGAGGCTTCCTCATTGAATGTTTTTAAAGTTAAGGTAGATAAATTTTTGTACAGTAAATAAATTAAGGGTTATAGTGAGAGGGTGGATAAGTGGAGCTGAGGACACAACATGATCAGCCATGATCTTATTGAATGGCAGAGTGGGCTCGAAGGGCCAGATGGCCGACTCCTGCTCCTGGTTCTTATGTTCTCATGTTCTTATAATGCCATTAAAATGGCAAAGATGAGAATGCTATAGGAAGGTGCTAGGCAATGGTATGCAATAGAGTTAACCCTCCTATGCTTAAATAGCTACAGCAACTAACCATGGAGAGGGCAAGGAAAGTGAGCATTATTCTGCATCAATAGTGTTGTTGTGGAGCAAAATTGTATTAATAAAGAACAGCGGAATGTCTTATGGAGGTGTTAAGCATTTATTCTGTCTTATAGCCCCAACAGTAATTTTTAGCCTTAAAGTGTTAAGTGACAAGTTTTGAGCAGCTGGAAGATGAAATTTAAACTGCCTTAATACAGTTTTGTTGTGAAAACAATTAAAAGGAACTTTATTTCAATGTTTAATAGTTAGTTTAGTGCCATAATGTAAGTTTATAGAACGGGTATTACTACTTGACAGAAAGAATCCTATCGCTGTGTCCAAGTTGATGTCTGGAGCCAGAGAGATTCTTTCAAAAAGCAGAAAGTGCTGGCTGCTACAAGTATTTCTTTTCAGATATTTATTTTTCTTCTCTTTGCTTCATCCAAGCTCTACACTATCTCCACAGTGAGAACAGCCTGGGAATCTGTTCCAAGGCCTTGGCCTGTGCTGGTCTCATGAGAGCAACAAAGGAACACTTTCCTTCCAGCAGTCCCTGCTAATGGACAGTGTCGAGATTCTCACTTATTTATCCAGGATGGCTGAGATTGTGAACTGATCATGCAAGGAATTTGCTCTCCTAAGGTAGGTAACCTAGGAGCTACAGGGTCAGGTCCCATTCCAGATCTCAATGTCCCCAAAGAAGTTCCTTCATTACACAGTCACACATGTTGAGTATCAATCATCAAACCCTTTCAACACCTGCCAATGGCAGCAAGTTAAGAATGGGAGAGATTCCTGGTCAGACAGGAAAGAGTGTTGAAGCTTCCACTATCACTACCCATGTCTCCACACTACAACTTGCAAGCAAAAATGCACATCACCACAGCAAATAGGACTCCCTGAGTGACTGTGAAACATCATGACAATCCTATCTGCATCACTGCACAGCCAAAATTGAAAACCCATTTCAAAGGAAGACACCTTGGGATATATTATGGTATAAAACTACAGCTGAGATTGGGAGTTACAACGTGCTTAGAATCCATCTTGCTATGCCAGCTGATTCTTCATGAGAAACCTCTACTCTAACAAACTGATGAAATGTGTTATTTTTGGAAGATTTTTGGACATTGGCAGGATGTGGCTAAGGCACCTATGACAAGGGCATATTTCTCACTAAGGTAAAATTAGTCGAGCATGAAGGAAAATATTGAGATTTTACCTTGTGGTTCATGCAATTAAAGTTAAGCTATCATTTTGTTTCACACATGAGTTTGCAAACCCAAACCCACAAGTTGCAGAAATCTCATCATAGCTGTTTGAGAATTTGAATTCAGTTTTAAAATAGCTGGAAATTGAAAAGGAGGCATTGATAAAATGTGACCACAAACTTTTTGGATCTCAATGAATGTCCAACTGGTTCAGTAATGCCCTCCAGGGAATAAAGCCTGCCTTCCTTAAAGACCCAGCTTCCAATGCTATAGCACTGCGCTTGACTCTTACCTGTCACGTTGAAGTGCTCTTGGAAACCACTCAGAAGTAGAAGGCTCTTCAAGGAGATGGCCACCATCTTCTCAAAGCACCTCTGGATGAACAATAACCTCTGGCCCTGCCAGTGGTGCTCACACTCCAAACAAAACTGATTAACTATGTAACCTAAAAGTCTGTTGCTGTTCACAGTCAAAAAGACAAACTGTGATTAACAGAAAACGTTAATATCAAACTGGGTAACATCTGTTTGTCGCATGGCTTTGTGAAATTTACCTGAATCAAACTGACATATGCAATATGTTCATCGCCACAATACAACATAACTTCAATCATTGAAGCTGGTCCCCATTCAATTAAATCATGGCAGATCTGCAACCCAGCTCCATATACGAATCTTTTCCCCTTACATCTCAATAGACACTAGAGCCAAAATTATCATTCTCAGATTTAAAATTAACAACTGATCTAGGAACAATTGTCAGTTGCAGAAGAGAGTTCCAAACAACCATCCTTTGCATTAAAATATGTTTCCTAATTTCGCCTCTGAAAGGTATAAATTTATGTTTTGGACTATACATCCTAGTCATAGATTTAACAATGGTTCTTGTCTATCTGCTCTGCCTGTTGCTGTAAGTAACATACTTAACTATGAAGATTAACACAATGTCTTCTGGCACACTCACGCTTTTGTGTCACTCACCAATCAAGTTGTTATCATCTTTTTGTAAACTATTACGAACTCAATGTCACACTGGAAGAGGACACTGCCACTGCCATACACGTTGAAAATTACAGGCTACACTATGAGACTTCTATAGTGTGAAGCATCAACTATTGTGCTTCTAACTTGAGCAACAGATTAAGGAAAACATTCTCTCCTGTCTGAACTATGATCTGGCATAACCATCAAAGTGCCACTTGCCACTATGCCATACGTCACAAGATAATAAATCAAAATATTCATAAACAAGGGGATAGAATTTTCAGTATATTAAAAATAAAATGAATGAAAAATTGTCTTCTGGTCCCTTGATGTTTCATTAAGGGTTTTTCCTTCAATTCAAAATTGCACAGGCGATCATTTACTGAAGGCTGAAAGGGCAGTTCCGTTCCACAAAGGTTACATCTCACACTGCTGCACAATGGTGTAAACTAATGTTCAAATTCAATAAACCAGCTGAATTTCTTTTCTTACATAAAGATGCAGGTTGGCGAGATCTATTCCAATGGTCAAATGCAGCTTTTTATAATTAAGTCAGGAGTTGATCATTTTGATATTTGTTACAACTAAGCCGCACAATCTTGATGTATATTGATTTAATTGAAAGAAAGTGGCCACTTTTGAGCCACTGCCAGGAAAATTCAGCCGTCTGGAATTTCACAGGAAAATGACTGGAAGTTTCAGAGGAAGTACAGATTTTAGTGTATTACACCACCTCTGTTTGTGTTCAGTCAGCTGTGTTGTGTTAGCAAGCTAGAACCATTGAGGAAAAGCGTCAAACATTTTTCCATCATTCCAAGGGCCTTGAGAAAGCTCCCCTGACACCAGGTCACATCTGGTGACCTCTGACCTCCCACAGTGTGGCACTTCGACAAATTTCTTCTCACATCAGCAAAGGTGTCAAAGCATGGCACTTAACTCACTGATCTATTTCTCTACTTATTTTATAGAGCTGTACTGCATGTACAATAAAAGTAACCCCTATTTACCATTTTTTTTATTGAGCACAGAGCAGCTTAAAGCCTTTCAATTAGCATGCACTGTGTATCTGTAATTGAGACTAATAGAGACTTAACAAGGTCAATTTTAACTTGGGGCAGGAGGGAGATCTGTATTGTCATTCGTACAAGGCCCTGTTTACAAGCAGCGCTAGCCTCCAATCTAAACTCACAGACCAGTTTTGGCCCTCACTGTAAGTAGATTCGTAAAAACTCTACAGATCAGAAAGAGGCCATTCGGCCCATTGTGTCTGTGCTGGCTCTCTGTGGTAGCAACTCATTTAATGCTACATTGTAAAAAAATCATTCATAGGATGTGGGCATCACTGGCTAGGCCAGCAATTGTTGCCCATCCCTAACTGCCCTATCACAGACAGTCAAGAATGAACCACATTGCTGTGGATCTGGACTCACATCTAGACCAAACCAGGTAAAGATGGCAAATTTCCTTCCCTAAAGGACACTGGTAAACAAGATGGGTTTTTATACATTTTCTGATCAATCTGTTCATAGATGTTACTATTCAGTTCTTTATTAGGTGGCGATGAAACCAAACTTCCTGGCTCAAGGTTAGGGATGCTATCACTGTGCCATAAAAGCCCCAGATGGGTTTCTACAACACCAGTTTCATGGTCACCATAAGACCAGCTTTTCCCTCTAATTTCAATTTTTTTTTAATTGAATTCAATTTTTACCACTGCCATGCTGGGTTTCAAACCCATGTCCCCAGTACTTTAGCCTGAGACTATGGATTACTAGTCCAAAGGTATTACCACAATGCTATTACCTACTTACCTCTCACTGTAGCCCCATTTATTTTGTCTTTTTAGGTGACAATTCAATTCTCTCCTAAATACCTGAATTGAATCTGCTTCCAGCACACTGTTAGTCAGCACATTCCAGATCATAACCATTCATTGCATGATAAAGTTTCTCCTCATATCACCATTGCTTCTGCTGCCAATATCCTTAAAACTGTGCCCCATGCGTCTCAACCCTTCCGTTAATGGGAACAGTATTTTCATTATCTACTCACTTTAGACCTCTCATGACTTTGAATATCCTGATCAAATCTCTTCTCCAACGGAAACAGTTCCAACCTCTCCAACTTATCTATGTAAGTGAACGCCCTCATCCTTGGAACGATTCTTCTGTGACTCCAAGCAACATCTGCTGAATTAAGGTAGACAGTGAAGAGTTATACATAGTCTTGTAAATTGACCTAAAGCATATGATAGCTGGCTGGCTTCCTTTCTCCCTATAATCCGGAAAGAGTCTCATTTATACTTGGCATCGCAGAAGGCAATAAGGCCACCAGGCTTAATTAATGCAGCTTGTCGCATCAGGATCCATGGCAATCTGGCTCAAGTAATCGTGGGAATGGTCACATGACCCTAGCCTCAGCAATTCCTCCACCAATTATGCAGGGAGGGTGAAAGGGAATTTAATGAGCACATTTTACGTATTATAAAACAAGGGGTAGGGGCAAACAAAATGTGCCAGATGTCCTCCTCCTCCACCAATAACAATTCTTCCATTCTGTGGCTAAGCCCTCATCAGCAGGATGGAAATTTTCGATTAATTAATGAGGCCGCCAACAAGCATTATACCCAAGGGTCACAAGGTCTTCCCCTGCCATTGGAAGGCTGTCCAGCTGATCACATTGCGGGTGGTGGGGTAGAAGGAATCCTTATAGTCACTACCTTTAAGGAGCTGTCACCCTTTGTGTCCCTTATAAAAACAAGGATTGGAATTCAGAGCCCATATCCAAGACTTTTTAATCACTTAGAGCTGCAAATTAAATTGTGAACTGAGAGGCACCTCACGTGAAAATGAAAGATTGTGAAATAATTTGTGTAGTACTAATCCTCTGGTGCTATACCTCGGGCTTATATCAACAGACAGAGTGAGATAGAAAGCACAGATTTATTTTTAAAACATTCCATGCAGCATTTTGAACTATTGACAGGGTATTCTGTTTTAAATGCCTCGACCACTTAACAGTGCATTTCAACAATTCTGCTGAAAGTTCACTTTGACAGCTGTCTTCAAAGTACCAATGAGCTTGACAGCTTCCATTAGTTGAAACATTTTTAAGTATACTCGTGTCTATTTTTTAACAAACCAAAGGGCACGTCATTTTCCAAAAGACCCACCTGACATCTGTTCAAAGTTTACCCGGGACCACGTTCAAAAGTGTATTTTACATTTCCAAAGGGTACACCATTTTGCATCAGGCCCTGGAAACTTTAGACCTTCTCCTACATGGTCTAATGTGCACAAGTCATATTTTGGACATTTCACTACTGAAAATGATTAGCCTGGGGCAGCTGCACTGTAAAATCTGTAACAGTTATACTGGAGCAACCTGCATGAATCATAGATGTGTAAATTGGAGCTCACCTCCATTACCTCAAAGTGAATGATAAGTGGTATGTTCCAGGGCAAGGCTTCAGGATTCAGGCCTGCATAATTCTTTCCAGGACAAAGGAGAAGTTCTTCATCTTTTAGACAGTTCAGACCTATGTGCGCGATCAAAGGACCTAGCTTCAGAAAGGGAGTGGTGGTGCTATCCACGTGCCCTTGCCTCCAACCCTCCTTCCCACCTTCCGACTCCAAACCAGCCTCACGATCTCCATTTCATCCTCACTTACCTCTGGCCTGGGTTTCCACAGTGCCACAGGGCCTCTGCGGGGGGTGGGGTGGTGGGGGCGGTTGCATTACCCCCTTACTGGTACTGTCAGCCTCAGATTGACCAAGATTGGGACTTGTGCTGTCAAGGAGTTTTACTACAGGTGGCCGGTTAAATGCCTTAAGGGCATGGATTCAATCAGCCTCTCCAGTGGAACTGAGATCCCCAGTTGGGTCCTGGCACATGGACATAGAGGCCAATTGACCCACTGGGCTGCACAAGCTGCAATCCAAATGAATTCCATTCCCTATACCTTTGAAATAGTTCAGATATTTATTCATCTTTTATGGATTTTGTTTCTATCACCGAACAATCGTCCTCTCACTTTGTCCTCAATGAGCAATGGGAGCCAATTTTTTTGATAACTCAATAAAACTTTAATCTCAGTCGAGTTTAATCAGTCCTTATCAGTATTTCAGTAGATTAAGTGACTTATTAGTACCTGCCATGCCTTCACAGGTTACTTGCCACAAATGAATTCTGGGCAGTAGGTCTAAGATATTGGTCTAGGGGTAGAGGACAACACAGGGAGAGAGTGGTGAAACTATGTTTGGCTGCGATCCTTTGGAAAGTTATAGTCTCAAAGAGCATTCCTGTCCTTACTGCTCTACATCATCTTAAAAATAGAAGCTACCTACCTTTTCAGGGGCAGCCATTTGTCCAGGCACACCTTTGCCTAGGAAGCCTGAGGAGAGTAGACCTAACACTTGCTGCGCACGGCAAGGTAGCCTGAAGTCTCAGAAGGATTCTAAAACAAGAGCTAGAGCCTTCATGGTAATATGTCTGTGGTCTATCATTTGTTTCAAGCTATCCCTGACTCTCTAAATCATCCCATCATCATTCTGGGGTTGATACTTTTCAAGCATCACTGAAGGTCTGGACATAATACAACAGTAACCCTAACAAGTCTTTCCGTGGTTGTCCCTGTTATTTCATGCTGGTAAAGAGTCGCAATGGTGAACGTCTATGATAGAGCAGGACAACAATAGAGATATATAAATCCACTTCTTTTACATATATGTATACGCTGAAGTAGTTCAATTATGCTAGAAGATCTTTATCCAAACCTGCACAATGACATAGAATGTGTCTTGCCGTAGATTGGGGGAAAAGAAAGCTACATGATACAAAAGTAATTTAAAGAAACAGAGTGAAAAATCTGCAGGAAATACTTTAAGCATAAAGCCCCTGAGAGCAAAACAATGTTAAGTTTTTTTTAAAGCCTTTTACATAATCAGAGGAAAAAGCTGAAAATAGATTTTTGTGTGGGGTGATATCTAAAGTTTCCAGGCCTGAATCAGACTGATTTTAATTTATGATCAACTTGCACACAGCTGAATTTAGATTGTGAATTCTCTCAAAAAAAATACCTATGGACAGAAATATCTGTTTCTCTCAAATTAGTTTCTCTGACACTGTGCGGATCATCCAGAGCGATAAAGGTCTAACCAAACGTTGTCAACAAATTAGCTTTCCCCTAGCCTCGAGCCATCATAAAGCACTTCACATTTTGATACACAGAAGTGCCTTGTCCGAGTTTTTATGTCACTCATCGACGAAATGTAAGCCTCTACCAGCTAACCAAGCCAGTGGTGTTAAGAGGAACCGGTTAGAGCAAAAAGCAGGGCCTACCACAGTACAGAACCAAGCAAGGGCGGATACCCCCCAACAAGGGAGTGAACTGGAGACCATTCCAGGTATACCTCTCATCATCTGATGTGTTTGTCATTCGGGAAGCCATCCAACGGCAGAAAGGACATCCATCTGGCTCCCAGAACTCACGCCTGACAACCAGTCTGGGAGAACATAGGCGGAAATTTCGTCATTGGTCTCTATCTAGCCAATGGCCAAATAATGGATGTTAAATGGCAATCGGTATTTATATCATGGCGCTGCCATTACACACATGTGAGGAAATTGGCTGGTAAACCCATCCTGATTTCTGAGACATTCAGTGGCAATCTGGTTATTTCTTTTTTAAATGGGGCTGGTCCCCAGATCCACACAGATCAAAGGCCATCTTATACCTTGTTTCCGGAAATACACACCACTCCCACTCCAGCCAAGACGAGAGTTGCTATATTCCAGCAGTTGAATTAGCCAGCCAATACCACCACTTCAGCCTAGACTGATAGTGGCTGTTTGCTGTTACTGGTGGGTCCTATCGGAGGCTTGACTGACTATGTGTTGGGGAAAGCTACGTAAAAACCAACACCAAAGGTAACCAGTCAGGCAAGGCCCTCTCAGGAGACCCACCTAAGAGAGTCTCAGTTACTCCCACCAAGTGTGTCACAGTTACAACACAGAAGTACAGCAGCTAATTTATACACAGTAGGATCCAGAAGCAGCAATGTTCAGATAAATGTTTGGATAAACTCTTTTCTTTATGTGTGAGAGGCTGAATTTTTTAGGCCCCAGTGGGGGCAATCATGAAGGTGGGTGAAGGCAGAATTCCTCCCCGCTGACTGGCATGACAGTTCCCCACCTCTACAAGAGCCCCCCCCTTCCTGGCTATTTTCCTCTAAGTTTGATAGTGGGGTGAGGTGCGGGGGAGAGATAGGGCTGGATTACGCACTCACTAACCTTCCATCTGGGCAAAAGGAGAATGCAAAAACCTGTAAAGGAATTCCATGCCCCTACGTAAAGATTGTCAAACTGTGATCATTGGTCAAACTCAAACAGGTGCTTTTGTCAGGCTGTTATGAGACAAGGCTCTGATGATTAATAAGATCATCAGTAACTGAGCTGCCTGCTGATGTGAGTGATGAGCCAAATCATCTTTAAGCACGGTTACCCTATTCTAGTAGAGACCAAAGACCTAACATACTCTTCAATAATAGAACAACTGACTTTTTTTGACCAGCTTACTGTTCCATTTCTCCTTCACTCTTAATGTAGAGGTTTGATGCCAAAAGCCATAAAGCCAAGAACTTAAAAACTTTTGAATGAGGAAATTATCATTCAGTCCATTGAGCCCACTCCTTCCTGTGGCATTGTGTATCTATGTTATTTTAGACTCTATCCTTCTCACTTAATTTATTTCAATTGTGCTAAGTTTGTAATCAGACTGAAGAGAGAGTTGGCAGAGAAAGAGACTGAAGAGAGTTAGAATAGCGTTTGATACTTATCATTGGGATTAGACAGATGAACTCCTTCAGGACTTTACATCCTGTTGTTTCCATATTCTAATAGGCTGGTCTTCCCTAACCATTGAAGAAGTTTATCAAAACTGCAGACGACTTTGAGTACACCTCAATATTTGGAGGGGTAAGTGGACTGGACCACATGTTCACAAGACATAGGAGCAGACGTAAGCTATTCAGCCCATTGAGCCTGCTCTATCATTCAATAAGATCATGGGTGAACTGATAACCCTCAACTCCACTTTCCTGCCTTTTCCCTATAGCCCTTGATTTCCTTACTGATTAAAAATATGTCTATCTCAGCCTTGAATATATTTAAGACCATCCCTCAACAGCACTTTACAGTAGAGTTCCACAAATGCACTAATATCTGAGAGAAGTTCCTTCTCATCTCTGACTTAAATGTGCAATCCCTTATTCTGAGAATATGCCCTCTGGTCCTAGATTTTGCCATAAAGGGAAACTATTTTTGTTATTCTTTCCAATAACTGCAAAAGGAAATTACAAGCCAGGATTGCAGTTGAACCAGAGTCTATATCACCAATGTCAAACATTTTCCCCTCCGAAATGCATCACCACTCCACTGATGATGATGTTAATCAAGATTATGTGTTAACAGGCAGGGGGCATTCATTGAAGAATTATTGTAGAATAACAGGTTAAAAGATATTAAGCTGATAAGTAGACTCATCAATGATATCGGATAACTTGGAACAGGGACCTGAGGGAATGAAGATTCTAATGGAGTCGTTCTATACCATATCTCTGCAAATAGTCCTGAAATGTTCACTAGTGTGCACTGGTCTGTTTTCTAGTACTCTGTCAGAAGCATCCATAACCTGGTCATGATACTTAAACTTGCTAATGACAGTTTGCAAACCCTTGTTTGAGGATCCTAGCTGATGCTGATAAAAACCGGGAAATGAAAATCTGGCAGAGCACACTCAAGAAAATGCACAAAGCAAAAACTGGAGCACCTAATCATTATCGGAGTCCCATGCCAGCTAACAAGGAGTGAACTGCATGATGGAAAGAGCCTTATTCCTTCCTGAGCCCCTGGTTCACATGTAGGACCTCAACCAAACCATGCACTGGATTGATTGGCATCACTGTCATTGCAAGACCTGGACAACATCCAAGCTTGAGCTAATAAGTGATTAATAACATTTACATTACACAAGTACCAGGCCATGTTCATCTCAACAAGGAGAGAATCTAACCATTTGTTCTCTGGCATTCAATTTCATTACCATTGCTGATTTCCCCACTATCAACATTCTTGGGGCTGCTATTCAGAAGATGAACTGGACCAGCCATGGACCTACTGTGGCTACTAGAGCAGAAGAGGTTCAGTGTCACTGAACTAGTAACCTAGAACCTCAGAGTAACATCTGGACACTTGGCCACGATCAAATTTTTAAAAATTGAGACTAAACTACCTCCAAACTCTGACAAAAGCCCTATATTGATTCGGTATGTTCACTGTTATGCACAACTAAGAACAGTTCTGATGCCATTCTGAATAGGTAGGGAGGTTGAAGAAGAAACCTCCAAGTGCAAAGATATCATTAGGTGTTTGATTCTTATTATAGTTAGTGGCACAACACAATAGTAGAAATTCAGTCATTACAGGCAGGAGCTAAGGGAAACAATTGGTTATTGTTTCACTGGTAATTGCCAAAATGGAACATTCAGAGATGAGCTCATAAGAGACCTCATGATAGTCGGGGTGCTGAATGAGGCTTTATCAAAATTCTTTCAGTGCAAAGAGGACTTTATGCCTGCCAGATCTGTGGGGTTCATGAGCCAGGTTGAATTTTTGTCCAACTTGGCAGGGGACATTCCTGAGACCAGAATATCGATTCTGATTTGGTCCATTTGGTCATTCAGAGGATGCCAATGTGTCAGTAAGAAAACAGAAATGGGGGAAGATGGCGTAGTGGTGGGCACTGTCCGGCCAATGCTTGGTATAAGAGAGGTCATTTTTACAACGGCTTTCTTTGGAAGCAGAAGACTTCCAACTGCAGGACAAAAATTTAACACAGAATCACTCCAAAATGTAATAGTCCAAGAAATAGATGATACTGAAGAACAAGATGTATTCTTCTTAGGGGAAATGGTTGATCTAGAAGAGAAATTTTGGCATGCAGATAATAGATTCCACCCCTGCCCACACCCCACCTCCCCAACCACCTCGAGGATCACAAAAGGCTGTCATAGACTTCTCATTTCTCTTTGAGGAGATGCTAGAAAGTGCGGAAGTGAGGTATATCAAGAATGAAGGTGACGAGCCACAAGATGACCTCTCAATCTTAATTTGTTCTTTCAAAAACAGGGGAAGAGAATATGGATACAACTAATGTTGATGATTTAATGGAGGAAGGGATCCTAAATCTCACTTTGCTTTTAGAAGACAGTGTAAATGATGGAAATAGTAGCCCTAACGTCTTCACTATTTCTGCTGAGGAGGATCAGCATATTATTGCAGAAGACCTGAGTACTGCAAAAAGGTTATTTAAGAGGATCTAGGAAAGGAAACTCACAGAAACATGTTGGTTGGCAAATGTTTGAAAAAGAGAACAACATAAATAAGAAACAAACATTCCAGCTCCATATAAATCTCCGAGTTTCACTGTGGAACATGCTACACAGCAAACAACTGAAACAGAACAAAGATTGGAGGCATAAATTACAAGATTACAGTATCATTTCACACGTGAACAATTTGTCAATAGCCTGCATTAACAGAGCGTGGAATTACAAGGTGCCACTCCTCCTTTACGAGCTCCGGAATACTCACAGCAACTGGGAACAGAGATTCAGCAAAAGATGGGCCTTTCTGCAAATAAATACCAACATCCACTGTGACATGATGCTGCTTCCTGATTCAGCTGGATACATCAAAGACATTCTGTATCACCTATGTTTTCAATGAAACTGAGTGGATATTCAGACTCACTGAATAAGGGAGGAGCTATCACTGAGCGAGAGATTAAAAAGGAGGTATAAGCATTTTTGCATAAAATCAGCACGGCCTGGAACATATACAAGGAGTAAACCCCCATCCACAGAAGATGGCAGTCACATAGCACTACCAAGCAACAGAAAGGAATTCACTCATTAGAAATATTACAACTGAAGAAACTGAACACGCCATAGTCAAGGAGTTTGTAAATGCCACACCGTGTCTAAAGAGATTTAAAGATTATTAGTGAAATATACTGGTTACAGAACAAGTATGTGAGGAAGTGCCAAAGCTAGAAGACTTCCTATCACAGTATATCCGTTGTGGTGAAATACCTGATACTAATGTTGAATTTCAAAGTCTCTAGCTCACAATACCACAGAGGAGTTTCCCATAAATCCGAATCCTGTTGTAAAGTCCAAGAGGAGTCTAATTTAGGTGGATGTTGATGATGGTGAAAACCTCCTCTCTCTGCTGGAGTTCCTTAGATATCATTGATCGCACAGGATCAGCCGCTTGTAAAATAGCCTTTGGAACTAGAACTGTTTTGAGGAAAGTATTTGCACACAATGTGCTAGCTGGTTTACCACAGTCACATGACCTCCTTCTTCTGTAAGTTATTTTCACTTTAGTTTTTTAGCAGTCATTAAACACATTACATGAAATTCCAGAATCAGAAGTATAAAACTGAGATTGAATGAATTTTCAGAGCTATAGGAAATCTTGCTAATATACATAAAAAAGGAAGAATTAAAACCATAGTCTGCAACTCTGAATTGCTGAGTGAGTCAGAGTAGCTGTAAATTTTCCATTTCCTGCTGCTGTGGAAGTAAATAGGCAAATCTATCAAATCACTATTGAATTAAATAAGAAGACTGAGCAAAATAAAAATAGTAACTTTGTTATTAATTGGAAAAAGAGTATTGTTCCCTATGAAAGAGCAGATATCTGGATAGGAGACATTTTAAAGATTTTGAAGACATACATGTAACCTTTGATGAAATCTTTAAATGGGATGTGCTCAACATCAACTCTGACACACAGAGGAGAAAGCAATTGATCATTATGTAGCACTGGCACATCTAGCTAAATTCCGAGTTTAGACAACAGAAACAGTATCACATCAGAAGCAGGATTGTCTGAGACCCAAGAGATCCTGCCATGGGAGCACATCTGCTGAAGGAAGAGAAATTTGCCCTCAAGAAATCTACCCACACATGTAGAACCTATGAGGTTGTCAATCATTGGCTAGAGTATATTAATGGGAGAACAGACAAGGCTTTGCTGAGGGACAGTCATGGCTGAACTAGAACAATATATTAGAAGAAAGAAGTTTTTGCAGAAGAGACAGTGAAAAGACTGAGGCCAAACGACGATATAAACAGGTAAATATAGAGGATTTCATACAAAAAGGGAATAAAACCAGGTCTAGCATTGAGAAAGCAGTGCTCTAACTGCAAGAGGCTGAATCACTTTGCATGTAAATGTTTAACTGGAAAGAAGAAAAACATGCGGATAAAGATGGCTGACAGAGAGCTATCAGCCAATGAATCTGATGAAATTACTCTACACCATACTGTCAGGTTTAAATGTGGTAAAAGGTTTGTGACATTCAAGTGATGTCTGCAGTAGAGCATCAAGCAAACGTGAAGCATCATTTGCTTTACAAACACTTCCAAAGTGGGTCAAGATGGTAACACAAAAATGAAGCCCTTAAAGATAAAAATGTGTTTATTAGATAACAAAAGTCCATATCCCAAAAAGGATAAATGAAGTTGAGGGCCAAATGCCATGGGAAGAATGACAATGTAAAGAAGCATTCATTTATCTCAGCTCAAACAAATCTAAACATCAGATTGATAAGAATATGTGAGCCAGCAGGTTTTTGCAGTGTTGCATAGGCCAGTAAGTAATTGGCGACTGAACAAATACTAGAAGATTAGAAAGATGTTGTCAAAGGTCTTGAATGTCTTCCTGCCCAACATCATCTCAAAATAGATGACAGTGTGAATCCAACTCAGCACTTGCTGAGGATAGTTCCAATTGCCCTTAGATGCACACTGAAGGACAAGATGGAACCAGTGACCCAACCAATCAGGAGGTCCTAAAAAATGGAAAAGAAAAATAAAGTCAAAAAGTTGTATTTTTAGGAGCTAGCAGCTGGTGGTAAGCAAGTGAAAGCAGTAGAGACAGTCAGCATAGGATACACTTTCACAAATCCAGCAGCTTTGGGATGGAGGTTGTGCTGGTTTTCAGGAATTAAAAAATGGAATGCATTCATTCAAAATGTTAATATAGACTTCATCAAAGCGTTCGACAAAGTTCCACATGGTAGATTGGTTAGTAAGGTTAGATCAGATGGGATCCAGGGGAGCTAGCCAATTGGATACAAAATTGGCTTGAAGGTAGGAGACAGAGGGTGGTGGTAGAAGGTTCTTTTTCTGACTAGAGACCTGCTACCAGCGGTGTGCTACAGGCATCTGTGCTGGGTCCACTGCTTTTCATCATTTATATAAATGATACAAATGTGATTGAGGGGCCATGGTTAGATAGCTTGCAGATGTCACCAAAATAGGTGGCGTAGTGGACAGTGAAGAAGATTATCTCAGAGTACAATGGGACCTTAATTAGATGGACCGATGGGCTGAGGAATGGCAGATAGAGTTTAATTTAGATAAATGTGAGATGTTGCATTTTGGTAAGGCAAACCAGGGCAGGACTTATACAGTTATTGGTAGGCCCCTGAGGAGTGTCGCCAAACAAAGAGACCTAGAGGGTTGCAGGTGCATAGTTCCTTGGAAGTGGAATCACAGGTGAACAAGGTGATGAAGACGGTATTTGGCACGCTTGCCTTCATTGATCAGAACATTGACTATAGGAGTTGGGATGTCATTTTGTGGCTGTGGTGAGGCCACTTTTGGAATACTGCATACAATTCTGGTCACCCTTCAAAAGAAAGGATATAGTTGAACTTGAGACGGTGCAGAAAAGATATACAAGGATATTGCTGGGTTGGAGGATTTGAGTTACAGAGAGATGCTGAATAGGCTAGGGCTATTTTCCCCAGAGCATTGGAGGCTGAGCGGTGACATTTTAGAGGTTTATAAAGGGGCATGGATAGGGTGAATAGCCAAGATCACTTTCAACATCAACATTCACACGTTTCCATAAGGCAAAGAAGCAGAAGTAGGCCATTCGGTCCATCAAGTCTACTCCAGCATTCAATAAAATCATGACTCATCTCGAACTCCACTTTCTTGCCATTTTCCAACAAGTCTTGAAACCATTATTATTTTAAAAATCTGTCTATCTCAGCCTGGATTGTATTCATTCCGCAGTCAAGAATTCCACAGATTCCCTATCATTGGAAGAAATTCCTCATCACCTCTATCTTAAATTGGTGAGCCCTTACTTTGAGGATACGCCCTTTGATCCCAGACTCTCCTCTAAGAGGGAAACAACCTCTCCCTGTCCACCCTTTGAAGGCCCATAAGAACTTTACATGTTTCACACATGCCTGAAAAGATTCTGTTTTTCCTTTTTTCCTACCAAGGTGAATAACCTCACATTTCACTACATTATACTCCATCATGTTGCCAACTCATTTAATCAGTCTATATCATTGTGTTCTCATCACAGCGTGGATTCCCATCCAACTTTGTAACACCAGCAAACTGAGGTACATCGCTTTCTATCTCGCTTTGCTCACTCATTAGTCTATATTTTCATATGGAGAAGGCAAAGTCACCATACACACAGACACAAAGCCTGTGATTTTACTGCTAGTGAGGACGTGTATAGCTTTGAGCATCAAAGAACAGGGCCATCCATAACATTGAACAGCATAAAGTTATTTTCACAAGTGTAGCACCAGTAATAAAAGTGCCTTTTTCAAGTGATATCTGTAATGTCTTAAACGTTGCGTGATCTCATTCTGCCTTCTGATACCACGATGAATCTTTGTGGTTTTCTCAAAATATTTAATCCCAAAACACCATTTTAAAATGCTGAGCTTGCCAACCATCTCACTGCCTCACTGACTACTCCACTTCTTTAAGGGACTTGACAGGGTAAATGCTGCGAGGATGTTTCACTTCATGGGAGGGTTGAGAACAAGAAGGCATAACCTCAGAGTTAAGGGACCCCAATTTAAGACTGAGAAAAGGATAAATTTCGTCTCTCAGGGGATTGTGAGTCTTTGGAATTCCTTGTCACAGAGAGCTGTGGGAGCAGAGATCTTGTGTGTATTTAAGGCTGTGGTAGGAAGACTCTTGATCAGTAGGGGAATCAAGGGTAATGGGGAAAGGGCAGGAAATTGGACCTGAGGAATGTTGGATCAGCCATGATCCTGTTGAATGGCAGAGCAGGATTGAGAGGCTGAACAGCCTACTCCTGTTCCTATTTCATACAGTCTTATGGTCTCCAATGCCTTCCTGGTCTCTCACTATCTACCACACCCTATGAGTGAATGAGCAGGACAGTGAGTAGAAAGAAGGCAGACAAGGATCTGGTATTGTCCCAGGAAACTGTTGAAAACCACTCTATAAACTTATGTTGCAGTCCATCTCTGCCAATTTGATTGATCTAAACTACATGAAGATTAACATTGCCCGCAATTATTACATCGCCCTTGTTACAAGCTCCAATTATTTTTTTGCTTAATTCTCTGTCAAATGCTCCAATGACTGTCAAGGGAATGTACTGGGGAGAGTTTGCTGGGCAATTTCTCCTTTTATGCCTCTAAATTGTCTCTGTGGAGCTATTGGCACTGGAGACTTGCCACAAGATCTTTTGAAGCTTCTGAAAATCCCCGTAGCATTTATTCAAGTAAACTAATTGAGCTTGGGTGATATCATGTACTTTCACTAAGAATGACATCTTCAAAGATGTTCATGAATGTACAATTTCTTTCATCCGATTCAGGACCTACCCCAGAAAAGTGGTTTGACTCAAGAAGTGTAAGCAATGGCAACCTGGAATTTGAGAATTGTTCTCCTCCTTAGGCAAGAACAAGCAGGGGTTTTATTTCACTGTACTTACGCCTGTAGAATGGGGCCACAGGCATTGCCATGTCTAAATGGTTTTGAGCACACCATGGTGTATAATACTGTTATACATGTATCTATCATGACAAACCATAAGCATAGTAAAAATAATTTTTCTGTTAAAATAGCTGACTAAGGAATTTCATATGATTGTTTAAATGCTTGTATGCCCATATTCACAGTGTGATTTCATTCCCAGTGTGTTAACAACCCATATTACACACAAGCATGTGTTGAACAATTCAAATGCAGCAATTTAAAAGTTATATTGTGGACAAGCTTGGTTTCTAATTTTGGAAAATGGGTTACTGCAACTATAACTTTGCAAGAAATTATACAACTGAATAAATGTAGTATTTTGGCATCAATTCTGAAAAGTTAACATTTTTGAGGAATGATTTAAAGGGTGTTATTTACAATATGAACAAGTTGTCAGGACAAAGCAATGCTAGCTCACACCAATGCTGCAGTTATTTTGTAATTATAATGAAGAATATAATGTGATACTGGAATGAAATGAAAAAGAATGCTAATACTTATAGCCCAGATGCACCAACAAATGTTATCACAGATAGCAATTCAATTTAAGGGGGGCCAGAGATAATATTATCAATTGTCATTCACCAGCTTAGTTTCTATTCTGATGCTTTTGAAGAATACAATTTAAAAGAACATAAGACAACAGAAGCTAGTGTAGGTGATATAGCCCTTCAAAATTGCTCCACCAATTAATGAAATTATGGCTCTGGTTTCCTGCACTAAACCAAACCCTTTGATTTTGTTACCATCCCAAAACCCAAAATTCTCAGCCTTGAATATGCTCAATGACTGAGGATCCATCAGCTTCTGGGATGAGACTTCCAAAGAATCACAAGCCTTTAAGTGGGGAAATTCATCATGTCAGTTGTAAATGTCTGATACCTTATCCTGAGACCATGCCCTTTGGTTCTAGACATGCCTGTCGGGGAGAAATATCCTCTCAGCATTAGCCCTGTCCAGCACTCGAAGAACAGACATACGTGAAAACTAAAATGTATGTGGTGTGAGGATTTGTTTGGGTCAAGACTTATAGAAATTTCGTAGATAGCAATTGGGGAAAATGAATTGCAGCCAGATCATACCAGTTGCCACTGCACTCAAGAAGGGATAGATCAGGTTTTCTGCTTCTAATACAAAAGCAGAATGCTCTGGTTGCAGAACGTTTGAAATGAGAACACAAAACATTGGAAACACGCAGCAGGTCAGGCAGCATTTCTGGAAACAGAAGCATAGTTAACAACCTGAAATGTTAACTCTGTTTCTTTCTCCAGAAGAGTTGCTTGATCCAGCAATTTCTTACTTTATTCTTGCTCCCAGCAGCTACCCCTGACAGGTGTGAATGTTTGGAAAGAAACTGATCATGCTTTAACTGTGATGCTTTCCATGACCGAATAGGCTCATTGACATTCACCATTAAGACTCACCCACATGAAAGCTTGACACTTGCACAAAGTGTAAGTAAATAAACCTCCATGTAGAACCATACTTGAGGGAGCAAGACTCTTGTCTGATTTAGCTCACTAACAAACAGCTTCTAATTCATTGGGTTTTTTGTCCCATATAAATGTTGTCTGTTCCAAGAGAAATGGATACCCTTTCGGCACACACCCCATTTTTGTGAAATGATTCATTCAAGCGCGGGACAGAAAGCAGAATTGACAGAGTGTTGGTCAATCAGAGAATGAAGGGAATGGATGAGAAAATGAAGTAGAACCAAACATCAACCTTTATTGCTTTGAATGATGAAGCAGGGCCTCCTGATCTTCTCTTGACCCTATTTCTTCTGCTTCTTCTGACCTAAAAACTGACAAAGGTTAATAATTCATTGATTCTGTGCCTGAAACTTTGGTGAATATACACTTCAGCAATCCATGCAGAAGTCCCACTAACTTCACCTGTGCCAGGCAGTCGGTAACCATTTTTTACTGCTTTTAATCTTGGCAATCCACGTACATGCTCAGGTACAGAGTCATAAAGCATGGAAACAGACCCTTTAGTTCAACTAGTCCAATTAGTTCCCAAACTAAACTAGTGCCACGTGTCTGCATTTGGCCCATTTCCCTCCAAAATTTCCTCCTCTCACCTTAAAAATACACCTGCTAGTTTTTCTCCGACAACACTAGCAAGGGCCCTACCATTAATTGTATAAGTCCTCCCTTGTTTGTTTTACCAAAATGCAATAACCTCGCATTAATCCAAATTAAACTCTACCTGCCACTCTTCAGCCTATTGACCCAATTGATTAAGGCCTCAGTAATCTTGGAGATCCTTCTTTGCTGTTTCCTTTTCTAAATTTCTCTGTTTCTCACTCTCTCTCTGCAAATGTTTTTCTCCATATTGCTGCCGACTCTGTGTCAACCTCTCTTTGGAAGCCACTTTCTATCAGTCTCTCTTAGTTGTCAAATTATGGTAGCACTCTTGTCCCTAGAGTCATAATGTTGTGGGATTAAGCCCCACACCAGAGACTGAATCATGAAATAATGCCTGATGCTTACCAATGAGGAACCCTCACTAACTCAGCCCTCACCCTGAGGAACCCTCACTAACTCAGCCCTCACCCTGAGGAACCATCATGTCAGCTGTCATTGAGCATGTAGTCACTGCAATCTGCAGTCAGTTTATTCTTATCTTTCAGGTATGTGGTTCTCCCTCAGCCAGTCTGCCTTGAACATGCAGTCAGCTACACAATCTGGCTTGAATCCAAACATTATTCTTCCTGTGAGGGGATCCTTGTGGACTCTGTAAGTAATGGTGTCTGTATGTATTTTGTACATTTAATAAGGGCCTTCTTAAATAATTACCTGGGCCCTGAACTGAATTTTGCAAATTGGACGGCACAGTGGCTGCCTCACGGCACCAGGGATCCAGGTTAAATTCCACCCTCGCGTGACCTGTCTGTGTGGAGTTTGCACATTCTCCCCATGTCTGCGTGGGTTTCCTTGGGGTGCTCTGGTTTCCTCCCTTTTGGGGGATAGGCCATGCTAGATTGCCCAATAGTGTCCAGGGATGTGCAGGCTGGGTGGATTAACCATGGGAAATGCAGGGTTACGGGGATAGGGTAGGGGGTTCTGGGTGGGAAGTTCTTCAGATGGTCAGTGTGGAATTGATGGGCTGAAATGCCTACTGCCACATTGTAGGGATTTTATTCTATGATTCTAAAATAAACCCCTTTACCTGGAAGCTACGTGTACAACCTTGCACTGGAATATAAAAACTGAACGTGGTAATCTCCAAACTGTGTTACTGAGATACAAAAACGGAAGTTGCTGGAAAAGCTTAGCAGGTCTGGCAGCATCTGCGAAGAAAAAGAAGTCAGAGTTAACATTTCGTGTCCGGTGACCCTTCCTCAGAACTGTTACTGAGGTAATGGTCACCAAGAAACTGGCACCTTGTGTATTCCCTGATGACATGTTGAGAAGATAAAATACGGCATTACTTGCTTTTGTGGCATATTTCCAGTATACTGGGAGCTGATCACAGATTGCCGTGCAAAAGGTGTATCTAAAGGTCTAATTTCCGCTCCTTTGATTCTAAGCCAGTATAATTTCCAAAAAACACATCTCACATATTCTATTATGATTTTGTATGGACTCAATTTATTAAACAAACTCCTGTGGTAACAATTCAGTGCTAATTATATAGCCCATTGATTTAAGGCTACAAATTTGAAAGGCTGTTTGAGTTGTTATGGACCAGACCAAACCCCTCAAAATGTTCTAAGAAGATAGTCGAGACTCTAACTTTTCTTATTTTAAAGGCAAGTGCCAGGCATTGTGTTCTGGATACAATTCAATTCATCTAACTACTAATCTTGAAGCAAAACACACTTTATTCATACACTGTAGTTAAAATACAGCAAAAGAAAGAATTGGAATAACTTAACTCTCTTGGAGAACTTAACAGAACAATAGATCATTTAACTACTAAACAGTAACTGTTCCAATATAGTAACATCCCATAAACACATCCTTGGCAAAGGCAAGTTCAGTGAAGTAGATTATCTCACATACAATTCAAGGAGCAGGAAGAGAACCACAGCTTTTAGCTGTAACAGAAAGAGGAATAAGAGCTTCTACATCCAGCTTCAAGATCTTAGCCACTGCGGAAAGCTAAAACTAAAAATCCTGGTTCTGTGGGAACTTGACCCCACCCATTCAGGCAGTTTCTATTGTTCCAACTTTAAAAAAAATTCCCAAGGCCTCATAAACTGTTTACTTTATTGGCTTTGGAGCAGATTGCTCAGTACCTCTGTCTCAACATTTCTTCATAAAAAAAGAAAAAACTACATCTCTTAATGCCATAATAATGTCACAGAGTTCAGTTGAAGATTAATTGCTGTTTGAGACAGGAAATAGTAGATCTGGCTTCAGATCATAACAACCAGCACAAAGGCCCAGTTATTCCCTTTTCCTAAATCCCTACAGGGTCGTTTATATTTTTGGCATGCTGGTGGTCAATGTCTGTAAAGGTGACATCTATTCTGATAATGATATACATCCTGCTGTCCCAACCCAAGGGGCCTGAGGGCAGGGGTACGGTTGAGAAACAATTTTAATTTTGCCACTAAGGAAGCAAAGGGGCAGGCCCACTCAGATTATCGAAACTTCTTTGGAGAATTTCTAGTTCATCTGCCACAGGCAGAGTTTCTGGTGAATGTTTGGAGGGTCAGTTCCCGAAATAACCTGGAAACACTCCCAGAAATGCTTTACCCCATTTCTTACAGCAACCGCCACAAAAATGGGGTGTGTGCTAAAAGAATACCCATTTCTCTTGGAACAGACACCATTTATATGGGACAAAAACCCAATGAATTCAGGTCCCACCCAAAATTCCAATCCTCTCTTCAGGACACAAGTAATTCCCCCTCTACGGCACCTCGGAAATCCTACTTTATTTCCTCTTTACTGAAACATGTTTGTGAGGATGAAATATGACTGGGCACATCTCCTGTTTCTTTTTTGGAGAGTTAATGATCTAGATTAGGCCTGTAATCTGCTAAAAGTTCAAACTGGGATTTCAGAGAAATTAACATAGAAAATACTGAATGATGCTGCTTCAAATCGTTAGAAAATCATACAGACCAAACCAAACCAAACAGCCTTGTTCTGTTAAGATACTCAACTCACAGTACAAGAAACAATGGAAACTGCACACAAGATTATAGTTCCCAAGAGATACAGAGCCAGAACTGCTCTGTCTGGGAACATATAGTCTGCATATACAAATGGAAACAGGCCATAATGCTTAAATAGCTAATATGGGAAGCTGGAGTTGATTGTTTGCGTTAGGACTGTCTGGTGGTCCATATCAGTGTCTGCTGACAGCATCACCTGAACAAATCCTACACAAAGCTGATACCTCTGTGTATCCCCATTCACTGAAACAGTTTCAGTGCTGTTCATAAAATAACCACAATAATATTTCCTCCAGGCAGTTTGCTGCTACATAGTCAAACTGAATCAGATCTATGAAACTGAATGATTTTATTCTGTGCTTTTACTGCTACCTTCATGTTTATTGGTAAGTGTTTTCAATTCAGTGACAGGAAAGTAACAGTATGAATCTAAGCCAGGTTCCAAGTGGAGACCTAAACAAACTTATGCAAAGCAGTATGAGTGTATTTCTAAAGGGCCACTTCATGTCACTTGAAATATATCTTCAATCCAGTGTGAAGCCATAATTTGAAAGTGCTCTGTGCATCCCTTTCCATCTTGCGAATCTAGTATTGAGTCTCTGAAATGTTAGCAAAAAACCATACCATTGTCCATTCCCTCCTAACATTCAAACGTAGCCACCACATGAGAGGAACTCTGTGCATACAGAGGTATCAGCTTTCCGTAGGAGCTGTCCATGTGATGCTGTCAGCAAACACTGATATAGACCACCAGCCAGTCCTAACACAGGTAATCAATTCCAGCTCTCATTTTGACAGAAGTATTCAAGTTACTCCTGGGCGCAGGAGGCAGTGATTTGTGTTCTGAATTTTGATTTTGTCCAATTCAGTTTCAAGGACCCCACTGAAACCTTTGGGTATTAATAACTGAAAGCTGTGGACTAAGACCAGTTTAGTATTAACTGCTCACACAGTGAAGTAATGTTGGATAACTTCAGCCTGAGATGAATGGCAGTATCTTCTTTAATTATGCCCAATTTTTCGATGGCTCCACATCAATTATTTCCTTTGCAGTAATTGGCAAGAAACTGGGGATTTACAAACAGCACTTGCCCTCTGAACTTTTGGTAGCCTTCACAATGTCACATGATTCATTGACATGGGAGGAGAGCTTTTGGTTCATTTTGATATATTTATCCAAAAAACAAAAACTATGGGCAGGGTTTTGACTTTGTGAAAGCATGAATGGGACAATCTAGTAATAAGCACAGCTCAAGGGTTGCACAATTGGAACATTCTCACCTCTGATTCACAAAATCCTGGATTCAAGCCTCACTTCAAGGTTTGAGTGCAAGGAAACCAATGCTGGCATCCTAGTGGAGCACTGAGGGAGCACTGCGTTGTGAAAGGTGTGGCTTTCAGATGAGATGCTTAAATTAAGGTCCCATCTGCCTGCTCAGGTGAATGCATAAGATCTCATGGCAATATCTTGAAGAAGAGCATCATCATCATCAACATCATCGATGGTTCCTCTCAGGTGAGGATTACTCTCTTCCACTCTCAGGCTGAGTCCACGTGTGGCTGTATGGATCAATGTGGCCTTCACAGGTTCTGTTACACTTGTGGCAGAAGTTGGTTGCAGGAAGGGGTGGATAGGGCATTGGTGTGGCAGTGGGGTCCTTTCACTGTTTTTGCTTGGCTTCCACTTTTTCCCAACGGCAAGTCTCGAGGTGCTCGTCACCTTCCCGGATGGTCCACCTCCATCTTGGACAGTCTGGGCCAGTGATTCCCAGGTGTCTATGGGAATGCTGCACTTTGCCAGTAGGACTTGAGGGTGTCACTGAAGCACTTCCTCTGTCCACCTGGGGCTTGCCTCCTGTTTCTGAGCTGTTTCTGGGGTAAAGCACCTGCTTGTGGAGTCTCGTACCAGTCTTACGGATAACATGCCCAGCTCTTCGTAGCCGATCAAGGGTGGTCTGTGCCTTGATGCTGGGGATACTGGCCTGGTTAGGGACACTGGTGTTGCTGAAGAAGAACATGGGACATCAATTGCCACTAACCTGGCCTTCAATCAACATCACAGGAAACAGATTACTTGATCATTATCACATTTTTAATTGCATCCATAATTTTTTAAACAATCAATAGAATATGGGTGTTAGTCAGTGTTGCTGACACTGCAAAAGATTGTAGGTGATCTACCAGCGAGCATAGCTAAGATCTTGAGTGATCTAATAATGAACATAGCTCAGAACTGATGTGGTAACATGTATTACAACACAAAATACAGAGAGATAAAACAGGCTGCCTTTTCACTTCCTCCAGTTTTACATTTTAGCACAAATCAAAATCTACTCCCTTGGTTTCCTCCCCCAACAGATCTCTTACAGCATTCGCAGTTCCTTAAATGATTCCAAAATTTTTGCCTCCGCTTTCCTATATAGAAGTCCACTCCAAGAGTTGACTGTTCTTTAGTAGACACATGCTTTTGATTATTGAATCCTACTTTGTTTCAATGGGGGTTTTTTTTTCATTGTGTGGGTGAGAGAGCCACAAAATTTTGACTACTCAGGAATATTTCCTCGCAGGGACAGGGAACATCTGAAAGGCCAGACACCCAAGGACAGCTTTTGTGTTCCTTCCAGCAGCTGTCTGATGGAGGTCTGGGAGAAAGACCTAAACCATACTCTCAGACAGGGGCAGTTTTTGGAGTGAAGAGATTCTGTCTTGAAGAGGTAGAAGGAATAAATTATTTTTAAAAGAATTAAATAGCTGAAAAAATTAAAAATCTAAAACATTTTTAGATATTTTACAAATCTAAAACATAGACAAAAATCCAGTGAACTGGCGCAATGGTGAAGATGAAATTATTTTTATGTGAGACAATGTTTGGCCTTTTTTTTATCTTTCCAAGTCGCAATGCCTTGGAGCCCTTATTCAGCAGTTTGTGTATTTCTGCTACACTGCAACTATAAGCAAAACTTGTCAAACCATTGCTTAGAGGAATAATCAACAATAGAGTGGGCTGCTAGATTCATGCCAAAGCACTGGATACATTTAGGAAACAATTAAATGTTGTAATGGGAAGATGAGAGAATTACTATTCTGGAAAGATGCAATCAGCTGCACTCAAAGCACTGAACAGCATAGAAAGACGGTTTTACTATGTGCGAAACATCTATGAATTCAGTTCCCCAATTTCTCTGTTGTTCACACAATAACAATTTGAAACATTTATAGTTTCTCCTCTTAAGCCTTATTATATTTACTCCTTTTGAAACTGCCTCTGGGAAGACATCCCAGCTTAGAAATTCATTGCTGTGTCAGCATCTAAGACAGCAGCTAGGTCTCTCTGCACATTAAACCTCTTTACTGTGATTTATAAATTGATCTTTCACAATCACACCATGCCTGGTCCTGTTCCCACTACCTGTGAGCTGATCTACATTAGGCTGCTCCCAAAGGCCACCATGAAAGTATGAAATTATAAATTGCGAGTTCCAAATAACCTCCTGAAATGTCTTAATTAGCTTTATCATGACTGCTGGTGAGGTCACCAGCCTGCCCTCGCTTACTGTCCTGGGCTTGGAAAGCTGGTGGCAAACTGGCACACATTGTCATCATCTTTATTGATTACCCAGTTCCATTCCGACCCAATTCAGTTGACAAAAATAGTCATGGCCGTCTATATAAGAGATGCTTGTGACTGGGCACCCAGGATCTGGAACCTATAAATTACGTCACCCAGGATTTGAGGGACATGATCATCACAACATCGGCCAGAATAGAAGCCATGCATTATTTCAAAATTGAACACTTCTGCCAACTGAGTGGTCAAAGCATTATGAAACTGACCCTGTCTGATTTTGTAGGGCAGTTGAACCAAGAACTTCAAAGGCACTTTCTTTAAAAAGAAAAAATAAATACTACCCTCATTTATAGAAGGGCAGTACGGTGGCTCAGTGGTTAGCACTGCTGCCTCACAACGCCAGGGATCTGGGTTCAATTCCACTCTCAGCGATTGTCTTTCTGTGTGGAATTTGTACAGTGTGTCTGTGTGGGTTTCCTCCGGGTGCTCCAGTTTCCTCCCACAGTCCAAAGATATGCAGATTGGGTGGACTGGTCATGCTAAATTGCCCATAGTATTCGGGGATGTGTAGGTTAGATGGATTAGCCATGGGAAATGTAGGGTTACAGGGATAAGGTGGGGGTGGGGTGAGTCTGGGTATGATGCTCTTCATAGGGTTGGTATGGACTTGTTGGGCTGAATGGCCTGTTTCCACACTGTAAGGATTCTATGAAAAGATTGGTGAAATCATTGTTGAAATACAATGCAAATCAGTTTCTTTGAGGTGTTTGGTCCCCTCAATTTCAAGATGTTCCCTCTCCTATGTAGTTGACCTTAGTGTAGAATTGATATTTAATATTCTACCAAAGACAGTTTTCACACATCTTTAAACTGTTCTGTCAAAGAATTTAATTTTAACACCTCTCTTTTGGATGCCAGCTCATTAGTTCTGCATTTTCCTCATTTTCATTTTTACTTTAGACTTTCAGTAATTCTCAACAAACTTTGCATGTCACCGAATTTCGCCATCGAGTTTTCTTTTTCAACAGTCTCTATTCACATTCTTACATTGTTCAGGCTTTTGCAAAGTTTTCACCCAGCCCAATGGAAATATTTAAAACTAAAGTTGTCGACAGATTTCTAATGAGATAGTAGGAACTGCAGATGCTGGAGAATCTGAGATAACAAGGTGTA
>NC_063361.1:23399151-23423967 GCF_021869965.1 Rhincodon typus
ACCCGAAACATCGGCCTTCCTGCTCCTCTGATGCTGCTTGGCCTGCTGTGCTCATCCAGCTCTACACCTTCTTATCTTATGACAGATTTCTAATATTCTTTCAGGATATGTGAGTGTGGCGAGCAAGGCCAGAATTTGTTTCCTGTCTGTGGTTGTCCTTGAACTGAACAGCTTGCTTGGCCATTTCAAAGGGCAGTTAAGAGTCAAGCACATCACTGAGAAAGTCTGGAGTCACATGTAGGCCAGACCAGGTAAGCACGGTAGCTTTCCTTCCCTAAAGAACATTAGTGAAATAGATGGATTTTTACAACCATTGATGATAATTTCATGATCACCATTACTGAAACTTGTTTTCAATTCCAGCTTTATTAATTGAAATTAAATTCCATCTGCTGCCTTGAATTGTTTTACACCCCCAATCCTAAAGCAATAGACTAGATCTCTGGATGACTAATCCAATGATGCTACCACTACACCATCAGATTTTCAAAAGACAGGCCAAATACAGCAGGTCAAGACTTGATAGAACATGCAGCTTGACTGAAACCTCTGACTTTATCACTTCATTTATTACATCCATCTCAAAGTACTGACTTAGAATTTCTTTTGTCAGCCCGCTGCTTCAATTTGTTTCTTCAGTTTTATATTGTACCCTTAGTTAATGTAAAGCAGATGATAGATCTCATGAAGTCAAGCGTTTGTCACAACTCTGCTTTAAAACTGTTTCTGAAACTTTGGAAATCTGCCTGGAAGGAAATCAGAAACCTTTTCTCCTCCATTACTAGTTCTGCGTTGGAATATGAACAGAAGCATTTGGCTATGAATGGTACATTAAAAGTTGACTTGCACTGGCGAAAGAACGGAAGGAAATTAGCCTCACTGACACGGTCTATTACTTTTTGGTGGAAATAATAAATCTGAAAGATGCGTGATCTGCTGACGACAGTGTGATTGTTTCTGGAGAGGGACTGAGTTGGAAATGACTTGGCTTCAGTGATACTGCTGACAGAAACATTGATTTCAGTGATTAGCTTTCACTTTTGAAAGCATGGAGCTAAAACCTGTACCAGCCACTGACATTTTCTTTAGGATTACACAGCCTGTCTTCCTTTTAAAATTAAAACATAATTTTTAAAAGTGTGTTTCAAATAGAAATATACAGTTGCAAACACTGTAAACAGAGGGTATGTGACAGGGAGTAAAATACGCAGGATCTTTTGAAAAATGAGCATGAAATTCATAAGAAATCATGTAAAACTTCAGTTAACCCATTTCTTACCAGTTTGTTTATTTCTCGTAATTGTGAGTGGGAGGTTTGGAGAAATGGAAATCTGAATGAGTTTCCATTGATTGAATTTCAATTAAAGACTGGCACATACTTGGAACAATTCAACATTGATCAGTGAGTGAGTGAACGCATCTAGTATTCACCATGAGTGAGCAAACCAATCTTGCAATCGTGTTCGACCAAGTGGACTTTCCTCACATTTCGGCATGAATGTGTGAAATGGTCTGGCACGTATGAATAAATGTGGAGCAGTCTTGTATCTGTGCACGAACAAGTGGATCATTCGTGTATGTAGCCCAGTCTTGCAGTAGTGCATGAATGGCCTGCAACAGGTAATAGAGAAGGCAAGCTATAACCACAAAAGAAAAGCAGTAGACAAAGAGTTTATCTGGTAAATGGCTATTTAAGGTGTATGCTTATATGCTTTTCATTCATTAATTGTATTCTTAACACAGTTAGGTCTTGATGTGACTATATACTAACAAAAATCTGCATTCTTCCATGCACAATTTTAACTGATTTTAAATTATATTTTGACTTCTCAGTTTATATTATGAGAAAGGAAATGAAGAGAATTTCAGACAGTAATTAAAAAGCTGGAGACTAAATTTGCAAATACATTTGTGTTTCTTCCATCAGACAATGTGGGAGGTTGTCCATCAAAAAATATCAGGCCTGTTCCTAGTTATTTTATCCAAATTCCATTCTGTTGTATTGAAGGTGTAGGGGGGCGAGTTCAGGAGTATCAGTCGACAGTATTTTAGGCATTTCACAGGACTCAGCAACTTCCTCTAAATCGTTTTTTTAAAATTCCCCATATATTGACAGCAGGGTAATATCCTTCACCAAGCACTTTGCTTAACTCTTCACATCAACCTGCTCCAAATGAGTTCAGTGCAGAATTCAGCAAAAGTAGGCCTTATTTTTCTTCTGTTTAATAAAGTTTAATGAAAATCAATATATGAGGGAAACTTGTGAATTACTAGTAGAAAGCTCTATATGCTCTAACAGTGTTTAATGCAGGCCTAGAGACTTGTATCAATTCTAAATCAGATTAATGTTTGCAGCAAACCCCTGTTTAAGTTGCCCTAGTTTAGGACATTCTTTAATATTAGTCAGCTAATGGAGCCCATCTCAGCATTTAACATTTAACACCATGGGGAGATGGTGCTGTAGTGTTTTGGGGACATGGTTTCAAATCCCACCATGACAAATAGTGAAATTTGAATTCATAAAAATCTGGAATTTAAAAATTAATCTACTGGTGACCATGTAACCATTGTTGATTGTTGTAAATACCCATGCTGTTCGCTAATGGCCATTAGGAAAGGAAATCTGCTATCCTTGTCTGATTGGGTATATATGTGACACCAGATCCACAGCAGTGTTGTTGACTCTTAAATGACCTAGCAAGCCACTCAGTTCAGGGAGAATTAGAGGTGGGCAATAAATTCTTGCCCTGCAGTGATGCTTGTATCCCATGAACAATTGAAAAAGAAGTTTTGTTTTAAAGTTGTTTCAGGCCAAGGCTGTCTTACAGCTGTGTCATTCGACTGACGCTATTATAAAGCAGCCTTTGACAGTCACTGACCCTCCTTCTTATTGCTGATCCTCCAGTTCATAGCCTCTGCCCTCCCTGGCCCTCCCTCTCATTGTCTCTCTAGCTTGTAGTTTGTCTCATGGAAGTTTAAACTGCTTTTGTTGACTCTCACCACTGATCTCCAGAACTGTCGCTCACAACAAAGTTTCCAGAGAGCGAAACAGTGATCCAGAAAAGCAGAGAATGAGAATTTTAGGGAGAGGAAGGGTCCACAGTAACTGAAAGGGTCAGGGAGTGGGAGAGTCTGTAAACTGGACCATTGATGGTGAGAGGGAGGGTCAGGGACTGAGACACCAGGATGGTAGTGAGCAAAACATTTAGAGAGCAGAATCAGCAGTGAATGGGAAGTTGAAAGGTAGCTTTTATTTTAATAATTTTAATTTATTTCAAAAATCTTTTCATTTACTAACATAGAAATTTAGTAATGTAGACTGTTTCAACTTTCAGTTGTCATGATCTCAGCTGATGTTATTATTGCACAAATCAGATTCCAGACTGAAATCTGGCTTGATAGATCGTGTGGTTTTATTTTGGTTTTAATGAGGTCATTTTTTACTGAAACATAAGCACATAAAGCTGCAAATGTGGTCTTAACAATAAAACAGAAGTTTATTGATAGAATTAGAAATATAAAGCAATAGAAGTCAAGTTAAAATAGAATAAACAGGATGATTTACTTACAACGCACCTTTTAAACATTTCAAAACACATCGCAAAATATAATCCCATTATTCCCATAGTATTCAAACATCCATATTTGGGAGAGAATTTCTGTTTCTTAATTTTTCATTCCACTGAGCGTAGACTTTCTCAGCATCACTCAAATCCTTCAAGATTTTAGCCAAATACTTCTGGCCTGGAACATTAAAATTAAACTCCTTACTCTGAGGTAATCCCTTTCTTAACAGTTCTAAATTTTCTCCCTTTCTCAGGAGCAATTGTTTGACGCATCCAGCTTTAGCTAAACTGAAACCCAGAAGATTTTTTTTACAAGCTATGGATACTTCCACTAATCAAAAATTATATCATTTCCAGAACCTTCTAACTGAAAACAACATTGTTTACTTTGTTCACCCATTAAAATTTCTCTCAATATAAACAAATTCCTATTAGCCTCCAAGAACTATTTTTCTCATTGTGGTGTTTTTAATGAAATCATCGTAGCTTCAGAAATACTCAACTATGAAACCCTTTCTCGCGCAGAGAAAACATACCACTATTTCAAATGCAAATTTGAACAAAATTATATTTAAATTTAAATAAATCATACATGTTATATCACACAGGGTATAATGACTTAGTGTCTCCACTCTAATCTATCATAGACACTAAGGAGGAAACAAATCTTTCGGGAAGACTGGCCTGCAACTAAGAATGAAGATTTACTTTGCACTTTACATAGAAGATGGTGTGTTGCATGCACAAGTGAGACAGAGAAAGAGAGCAAGAGAGAAAAATATTGTAGGAGAATATCCACAAAAGGTGGCTTGAAAATAAGAAGATAAATAAAGCTATGAATATGTGGTTCTTTCCTAACCTGGTTGAAAAACCAAGGCCCATAGTGTGTGATTAACACCAGGTTGGGAATGTACACAAGCAGAACAAATATCTACCAAGATAACTCGAAAAATGCCAAGCTTAATAACCAAAATCTATTTGGTCAATGGACTTCTTTTCAAATAGATTAATAATCTCAGTTCCATCTAAATTGTAAAGCCACATGAAGAAATAAAGGCTGACTGTTACTTGCAGTTTGTGACTGGCTACTGGTATGGCTGCCCCATTATTCATAGAGTTTTTCAGTATATATATAAGCCATTCAACCCAGTATTGTCTGTGCTAACACTTTGAAAGAAGTGAGCAATTAGTCCCACTCTCATGTCACACATAACGCTCATCTATGACAGTACAGTGTGTAAAGAGTGCTTTGATTTTTAAAAAATTGCTTACCTATAGCGCGCAGTGAGATGGTTGTGCCTGCATCTCACTGTAGAATCTATCTAGCCTTGCACCCTCCCTTCACAGGGGGGACAGCCAGAAAGCATTGCACTGCATAAGTGGCACTGTATATGTAGCTATACTCCACTCCTGGCTTACATTTCACAATATTTTGCAGAACCCTCGAACGTCTTTGTAGACAAAGACTGTCACAGAGTTCCACAGACTCTAATTTGAGAAACACTGATATGGATGATAGTACACATGAGGTTTAAAGCCTGGAAGTTGCAGTTTGTTCTAATTGTGCACAGTTCCTAGAGTTCGGATGTGATAATAAACCTTCCTTCACAAAGAGCTGGCAGAATCAATCTCTGCATTGAGTGCGTGTCCTCAGGATGAGATTTTAATACATTGGCATGCAGTTTGCATTTGTTAATTGAAGCCAATGAGTTATAACAGGGCAGGGGACAAATAAAGAAGAAAAATGAAACTTGGATGGAAAACTAATGAGAGAAAGGAGTTCTATTCAGGAGGATTCGGCTTCTAGGCACAGTAAAAATAAAGGTCTTGTATTTATATATTTTATGAACTCAAAATGTCCAAAACTACATCGAAACTGTAAACACACATCCTCACTTTTTTCTCGATCTTGCAGCAATATCTATGGTAATTAACAGTAAAGTTTTAATTCTAATATGATCAACAAAATTGAACTAGCCTTTTGAGGGGTAGTAATTAGCTAAGTTATTTTCAGAAAGGTATAAAGCTGTGATATGTATTTTTTTTCCTACTTTTCATACCGACGTTATACAAAAAATTCCTTTTTTCCACATTGGGGCAGCTTTCCCATAAAGGGAAATCTTCACACTCTATATGTTGTGCTAAAATCACTATTAAAATGAAAAATGAAAGACTTTGTGAATCTATGGGAATAAAGTAATTCTTTATTCATTGAGAGAGAGCTATAAACACTTCAATCTGACTCAATTTACAAAGCACAGGCATGCCTGCAAATGGTGTGAATGGAGCACCTCCTGGGTAAACTAGTATTGCCTTAATTTTAGTTGAACTGTTTGCTACAAGAACTGTGTGCCCTCAGTGAGTTCAAAGAGCTTTGTGACATGTAATGTAATTAATGACATGTCAAGGTCTTGAAAAGAGATAAAGGCTGGTTGCTACTTCTAATCTGTGACTGGCTACTAGTACAGCTGACCCACTAATCACACAGTCTTTCAGTACGCGTGTGAGCCATTTGATCCATCCTTGCCAGTGCTAACTATTTATCCACTTTCCCTTTTCTCAAAACCCACAAAAAAGCAAATGTTGAGAAGCCGTGACACGTTACTCAAAATCTTTGAGGTGGTAAGCATTATGTCAGTGCTGAAACCCCTCTGCCCGGTAAAACCTCCAACACTCCTTTAGTGGAGACACATTTTCAGACTACTGCTCTGCGAAGAGCTTTGTAACTCTCTGTTTTCCTAGCAGAACAACAATATCCCTTTTCTGCCTTCAAGGGGTTTTGGACATTATTCTATATTTTCAATCTCGATGCAGCATTTGAAAAACAAATCCATGTGCCTCTGAATCAATGTTAAATTGTCATCAAACAACTTTGTATGTCATCCTTTGACCTTTTGTTTTACCCTCCTGAGTTAGTAGCATAGGCAAGAGCAGAGTTGGAGCCTTATTTCAATAGGTCTCAGTCTTGGTTGGCCAGGAGCTGACCTTCCTCAAGCATTGAGACAGATGTTTTGCATTTCTGCCCTCTTTCTGAATGACATCAGGACTGGCAGGAAGCTGGAATACCTACCACCTTCTCTTTCTGTTTTTCCTCAGTACTTGAGATAGGTGTAGATCACTTGTCAAACTGGCATGGGTTGGATTAGTTTCCTTGTGGTCATCATTATTTTTAGAGTAGTGCCTCAATGACAGTGTAGGATTGGGCATTTTCTGAGCAATTCCAGATACATTGCAGAATTGTAGAAGGCTACAACACAGAAAAATTTGGTCCATTGTAACCATGCTAGCTCTTTCGTGAAGTAATTCAGTTAATCTCATTGTTCAACTTTTTCCCCATATTCCTGAAAATGTTCTCTTTCAAATATTTGTATATTTTCCATGTGAAAGCTAATACTGTTTCTGAATCCAACCTCCAATCTGAGCTCCAAATTCTAACCAATTGTTGCTTTAAATGGTTTTGCCTCGTGTCACCTCTGATTTTTTTTTGCCAATCATTTTATGTCCTGTGGTGATTCATCCGTTGGAAACAGCTGCTCTTTACTTAGCCTATCTAAATATTCCATGATTTTAAAAACCTCTTCCAAGTTGTTTCAGCCTCATCTGCCTTAAGGTGAAGAATCCCAGCATATCCCGTCCGTCTATATAGCTGTAATCCTCATTTCTGCTACCATTTGATAACTCGCTTCTGTAATGGTTCCAGAGTCTTCACCTAAAGTTTTGTGCCCAGATTTGGACAAAATGCTCAAGGTGTGACCAGACTGATGTTTTGTATAGATTTAGTATCATGATTGCAGCATGCTTTTTCCACTGTATTTTCCAACCATCTTGGTAAAAGTCCCATTTGTAGTTATCAATGGCTCAGTTGTTCTGTTTTTGATTATATGAGCATTTATTCTTAATGCTCAGGGTGCTTGATTGGGTAAGCCTGAATGTGAACTCAGAGAAAAATAAAAAAGGAGCTGGAAACCAAATTTGAAGCATGGAGTAAACATTTTAAAATAGTTTGAATAAACTCTTTCTTAATTCATTCACAGGCTATGAGCATCACTGGCTAAGCCAGCATTAATTGCGGATCCCTAATTACCCAGAGACCAGTTAAGAGTCAATCACATCACTATGTGTCTGGAGTCACATGTCAGTAGAAATAGTAGATTTCCTTCTGAATCGGTCATTAGTGAATCAGATGATTCAGTGGTTACATTGTCACCACTAGGCCAGCTCTCTATTACAGATTTTTCTTGAATTAAAATTTCACCAGCTGCCATGGTGAGATTTGAAACCACGTCCACAGAATATTGACCTGGGTTCTACAAGACTAGTCTAGGGACATTATCACTAACCATCAGCTCTCCCAAGGTTTGCCTACATAGAAATTAGTATCATCTCTTTATTGCTGTGAGATGTATGAAGTATCCAACATAAGCCTGGGGCCCAACCCCTCTCCTCCATTATAATGCAGGACATTATAGGACATGTGGGATTTCAGACTCCAATTTTTGGTCTAGACCTACATTTCTTATAAAGTATTAATGCTGTCCGTCGCACATCTTTCCCCTGCCCTAGAATATAATTCACAGTTGAAACCAAAGGAGCATTTAGAATTAATTTCCCATAGTTAAAGTTCAAGCAACAGATTTTTTGGCAATGGTAAGTTAATTCAGGTGAAAGACTTACTTGCCAAACAGTGAGTAACTTGCAAAATATTTTTCTAGCCCTAAAATGTCAAGTCATCACAATTTGCAAGATTTGAAATCGTTTGTCTGTTTCCAATCTGCATTTTCTTATATTTGCTGATGTTTACTTCAGTGGAAGTCTTGCTTTCACAAACAGAGAGCAGATATGATAGCCACAAACAAAAACAAATCAGGTTTCTGCATGAAATCTGGCCTTTTTTGCATTGTGCCTACATTTCTCATTTTGAGGGTCTGCAAATGGACCATAGGCATCTCTCTCTGTTTCAGAGAGATAAATGGTGACGGCTTGAGGGGTACCATGCATGGCTGATGAGGAAATCTCCACTTTGACGGTAAATTTGGCCTAATATTCAAAAATGAATTCAAGGTAGGTCTAAAATGGTAAGCCAATCCCATCCTGTGTCTTTCCTGTTGGCTGGATTAGAACTTGCAAACAATGACAGACAAGATGATACCAGTTTGTTTACCCACATAAATTTGATGTTTTGCTCTTTGATACACGCAATGATGTAATCTTCAAGGAAAAGCAGGTGTGGGGGGATGAAGTCTGGAAAATTCCTTTCAAAGTCCCTTACTGAACAGTTTGATCCCGGTAGACCACAATGCCCCTGATAAATGTTCCATTCCGGGCTTTTACACAAAGGTTGTCTTTTTATTCACTCGAATGGTGTGGGAAGTGGGCATTGCCAGCATTTATTGCCCGTCTCTATTTGCCCTTGAGAAGATGGTGGTGGTGAGCTGCCTTCTTGAACCACTACGGTCCGTGTTATGTAGGTTGACGCATAATGCATTTAGTGAGGGAATTCCAAGATTTTGACCCAGTGACATTGAAGGAACAGGAATAGATTTCCAAATTAGGATGGTGAGTGTTTTGGAGGGGAATGTGCCAGTGGGTTTGTTCCTATGTGTCTGCAGTCCTTGCCCTTCTTGATGGAAGTGGTTGTGGGCTTGGAAGGATCTTTAGTGAATTTCTGCAGTGCATCTTAGAAATAGTATACCCTGCTGCTACTGAGCATCGGTGGTGGGTGGAGTGAATGTTTGTGGATGTAATGTTAATGAAGCGGGCTACTTTGTCCCGGATGGTGTTGAGCTTCATGAGTGTTTTCAGAGCTGCACTCAAGATGGCAGCAGTGGAGTAGGCAGCATCTGGGCTCCTTTGCCCGGGGCTCATTCACTCCGTCCGCTTTTCTTCTTTTTCTCATTTTTTTTACTTTTTGGGGAGAACACGGTTGTGGTGGCATTGGCGGCGATGGCATCAATGAAGAAGGCCAAAGGCAGTAGGAAGGTGACTTCATCAGTGTCCAGAGTGTGGCAACAGCTGGTGAGCCTAGAGCGGGGCTCTGGCAGATGACGGCAAGATGGCTGTTGAGCCTGGTGCAAGACTCTGGCAGCGGCATTGAGAGGGCAGCTGGCAGAGGGGCAAGTATGGGACCCAGTATTGGCTGCTACATATTTGGAGGCAACATCGGCAAGGTAAGCCCAATGGCGGAAGATGGTGCCTGAGGAACGGCAAGCTCTAACGGTCATTGGTTGGGGCCAGCACTGGCAGTGAAGTGTTGGCAGAAGGGTTACATGTCTGTCTTTAAGCTTCTTTTTATTCTTAAACTATTCAAAATGGCACCAGAATCATGGGACAGTGGAACCTTTCACTGCATTTTTCTCTGTAAAATTCATTTGGCAATAAAATCATCAACCATTCACCATCCAAGAAAGTGGTGACTATTCCATCTCACTCCTGACTTGTACTTTGGAGATGGCGGACAGGCTTCAGAAGTCAGGAAGTGAGTTATTTGCTGCAGTATTCCTAGCCTCTGACCTGCTCTTGTAGCCATTGTATTTATATGGTGATCCCACTTGAGTTTCTGGTCAATCATAAGCCCCAGGATGTCGATAGTGGGGATTCAGCGATAGTAACAGCATTGAAAGTCAAGGGGTGGTGGTTAGATTGTCTCTGAGGGTTAGGGTTAGGGTTAATCTCCGCCACAATCAGAAAAATGTCCAACACTACCTTAAAGGACCTGAATGAAGTAATGTTCACCACAAGTCCAATCTTTTCTGGAAAAGGAAATACGTCCTAATATCTAGCCCTATTCTGTCTTGTTGTAATTTGAGATTGTGGTCCTACCACCACCATCTTTTCCCCATCCCAAACCTTCCCACACCTTCAAAACCCATTCATTCGAATAAGCTATCTACCAAAACAGTTTAAACTCTTCTTCATTTTATCAACCTTAATTAAATCGCACCTAAGTCGACACTTCTCCAAAGTGTAAATAAAACCACTTTACATCAGATTTTTGTGGATCGATACAAGAGTTGCAGCACAGCTATTGACAGAAGATAATGTTTCACTTTCAGTACTCCAGTATTCCAAACCAATGGACATCTTTTTGCAGCCTTTTCCCAACATAATTCCTCATAGCCTCTTATCCCAGCCACCACTGAATACGGAAAACATTATAAAACCCAAACGATTGCAATCACTATTGTTATTACCAACACCCAGTTAATTTTCCCTTAGAATTTAATCAAAATTAGTCAGCAAAAGAGTTTAAACTTCCATACTTTGAATGTCGGGATGTGAAGAATCATTTTACTGGTCCCAGCACATTTGTTATTAATGGGATTTACTGTAGCAGGAAACAGCAACAGAAAAGGCTATACTAAAAACAAGTATTCCCTGAGTAAATTTAAAATTGGCTTTGTTTATTGAGGAAAATAATATAGAATTGGAACATCCCTTAGAGAATGGCATTAAAAATGTCAGGCTAAGACTGTGGGAAAATGCTGAAGAGTTTGTTCAAAAGAAAAAAAAATCCTGGCACTGTGGAATCTGCAGCAATGAGGAGCTGGAAGGTTGCATATGGATGGTTTCCTGGCTGAGCCGTTTTCATAAAAGTGGCATTCCTTGACAACAGGGATAATTGAATGTATCTCAGAACCAAACCTAACTTCAAAACTACCCCAAAAAACAGCCAAAAATAGAGGTGCATTCATAAAGACACAGTGGCTTCCCAAAAATATTTTTGTTGAGAATCCTCAGTTCTAAATATCAACATAAGCATGCAATATGCTTTATATATTATATGAACTTGTGCTCAACTCTGGAATCTTCCAGAACAATGGCATCATACACAGAAATTCAGTATTTAAAGGGGCGCTGTCAATGGCTGCTCACCTGGCAAAGCAATTTACAGGTTGATAAATCGATATGATACAATTGTTGATCACCCTGTTACATCAAATATGTTTGTTAGAGGTTAATCCAAAATGTGTTACCAGATTTTATTGCCAAAAATAATAGTGTGGTGATGTTCTTTATAAGTAAATGATACAGCAACTTCAAGCTTGATTAGATATGCAATTTGATGTCACTATGCTAAAGCTGCAGTCTGAGATACTCTGTTCTACGGGTAACTCTGCAAAAGCTATTCCACTATTTACCTCACCATTGACACGTTGAAATTGATGTACTTGTGTCATAGACATTAACTAATTTATCAAAGCAAGTTAAGTCTAGTCACTTCAAGCTTAAGTACCCTTTGAATGAAGTTATAATTATTCAGTTCTGACAATTATCCTTCCTGGCACTGAAAATAATTATTAAAATTGTGAAAGCTCACTTCTTTCGGCTTTTAGTAATTCGAGACATTTAAAATGTCCAATTTAAAAATGTTCTCCTTTACCTTTGCACTTTTTTTCAAACTCGCTGAATCCAGTCTTTTCTTCTTATGCTTTCTTCTTAGTCCTTCAGCTGTATTTTTTTCAATTCTTTAATCTGATTACAGAGAAACACCATTGCTCAGTCACCAAGTTCACTCAGGTCCCAAGGAGCCTGCCTCAATTTGCGTCTTCAGTAACTTAGTGGACAAAAGTGTTCTGGATGAAGAGGCGAATTGAGTTAATGTTAGATGTAATTAGATGCTCTGCTTTATCAGTGACCTTGTCCATTGTAGAAAATTGTGATACACTGATGTTTCTGAACTCACCAGAAATTCAACTGAGCTTGTCTATACTTTTGTAATTGACTGTTAGAGTCTACAAACAGAATGAGCCTTTTGCTAAATTTCCCTAGTGGATAACACTGTTCCATTAATTAGAAAATTAGAAAAAGAACTAACATCAGGAGCCAAGAGAAAAGCTCCACACAGTCAGAGATTTCCTGAAGTTTGATGCATAAAGTAAGCAGATTTGGTGCCCTTTCTGGTGCACTGATGGTACAATCATTGGTGCTGTCCCATACAAATGGCATTCATTAGCAAAGCCTAACAGCAACAACTTGTACTGATGTAGCGCCTTTAACGTACCAAATTGCCCCAAGACGTTTCGCATTCCAATCAAACCTGGAATTTCCTGCTAGGGCCAGGAGCCCAACATAGGGAAAATTTCCAAACTCTAGCCCTGCACCACATGAGATGTCGACACATGACAGGATTTTTCAATTAATGGCTAAAGGGTACACTTGCCATCCAAAGAAGAACAACGGGTGAAGTGTCAAGGATTAAAGGGTTAATAGAAGACCCTCCAGCAATGACACTTCTGCAGCACTCCCACCATTGGAAGCAGGGGCTGCAAATTGAGATAGAAAATGGAGAGAGAAGGTGCCTCCATTTTGAGGTGCTCTCTGAATATGCCTTAAAAATTTGTGACTAGAAGGAGGCCACATCTGTCAGGCTGTCCTCCTGGAGGAGAAACTTAACCACGGGATGGCAACTGGGAGGTGGGAGAGGGGGCTGCATAGGGATAGGGCTGTGTAGGGAGGGGATGGGAAGGTGTTTGTTAAAAAGCCCACAGGCGTCATCTCCTCCTTCTGACAATTTTTCAGCAATTGTTGAGGCCTGCCTACCCACTGTAAAATACCAGTCACCCAGGGATGGGGCACTAATAGGCCCCTTCCTTCGTTCTGTAGACCAAGGTGGAGAAAAACAAACGAAGAGATTTTAAGCCAGCTGCCAAACGTGATTGCTTGTGGTTTTTTAAGGACTTTAAAGCAGAGCGGTGGAGAGATGGAGAGGTTTGTGGCAGGAATTCCAGAGCTTAGTGCCAGAAAAGATGGCTGCCATTGATGAGTAAAAGGAATTTGGCCAGAATTGGAGGAATGTAGAGTTTTCAGACCACTGACAGAAACTACTGAGAGAAGGCAGGATGCGACCAGGGTGATATTTGAACATAGGGCTGAGGTTTAAAACAAAAGCAGACTGCAACATTTTCTGTCCATTGAAGATCCAGCATACCTCTGAATATAACATCTCCAGGAAGTCACAGTAAACTCATCGTGCCAAATCAGGGGGGCTCTGTCTTTACAGACTGAACGAGCCATTTAACATATCAATACACCAAATATAAACCAAAGTAAATACACCGTAAATTGACTGAAGCAGATAGTTATACAACACAGAAACAGACTCCTCAGTCCAACTCATCCGTACCGACCAGATATCCTAAATTAACCTAGTCCTATTTAACAGCATTTGGAAGAATAAAGAGGATAGGAAGCCAACTGGCAGCATTTTGAATGCCTACTGACCCAATTTTTGCCGGTCAAATCCTATCCTCTTAAACATTAGTAATGGTGTTCTAAAAATTAGTTTGCAATATTAACAAATTGACATGTTCATTTGTACTTGGGTCTAGAGGGCCCAAAGCTGCGGAGTGTGTTCTACCTGAGGCAGGTGCCCCCTCCACAGCTTCAGCTTCAACTGGGCTGAGAGTAGTAGAAAGGATGGAGGTGGCATGTCTCAACCATCCAGACACAAAAGCCCCTGGGCTCACCTGACCAAATCCTCAATGCCATTGGACTCCACTGTAGGAAGCACCCCAGCTGCAGAAACCTTCCCAAGGCTTCACTGAGAAAGGAGACTACCTTCTGAGGACATGTAAGTAACACTTCACTATAAATGTTTTCTCAGATTTGTAGATATATGTCCACTTTTCATCAGCTGTGTGAGTGAATGTCTGTCTAGTTGTAATTAGAACATTGAAGGTACTGAGCTGATGATCTTCTGGTACCGCCAAAAGGTACTGAAGTGTTTGATCAGCCATGATCATATTGAACGGTGAGGCAATCTCAATGGGCTGAATGGCCTCCTCCTGTTCCTCTATTCCTATGAAAATGGTGGGTGTGGGGTAGTTGGGAGGAGGTGAGAGAGAGTGTGAGGGAAAATGTTGCAGGCAATAGTGAGGCTGGTACACCATGAGCATTGGTGTGAGGTGGGTGCAGTAGCACAGATAGTGATGGTATGTCATTGCAGACAGAAGATGGTTGCAGTTACCCTTTCGGAGTGAGAAGGTGCTGGGATTTCTTTCAGATGGTACAGAGTGCACCGATCCAGCTGACAATCTTGGACCAGGCTGGCAGGGCCTGGTGTCATGGCCTCCGCTGGTGGTCCTGGGAGAAGAGGATGTCTCTCCTCTGCACCAATTCGTCAACCAGGACTTCTAGGTCCCTGTCCACAAAGTATGGTGCCAAGTTCACCTTTTCCAGGGCAAATGTCTCCAGCTATGCAGGGTACGTCCAGACTGTCAGCGCTTGACTAACATGCCATTGGCACCAGGGATCCCAGAATTTCCTGCAAGTTGCAAGTACTTCCACTTATGGCAAGTGGGAAAATCAATGAGAAGGGTGACATACATTCGTTGTACCTAGTCAATGAGGCCAGTTTGGAACAATCACACAAGAAAATTCCCCATGCCTTGTGGGGAGAAAACCTCCGTGAAATTCAACAAAAATTACACTCAGCCAGTTTGTGGTCAAATTCAGCTCTCAGTCACACCAGTTTACATGGATCCAGAGCCTGGATCTGTCAGCTCCCTGATGACATTCTCATGTAACATCCTCTGGAGATAGTTATATTCAACAAAGCCTGTTTAACATTCACTCACAAGAGTATGGATCTCAAATTACTGCAGTAAGTGCATCATGGAAAAGGTACAGTCCTGGTGGTGAGCAGGTTTTTGGAAAATTATATCATACAATAGCGATATAATGAAACAATAAACAATAGCATGTTAAACTACGTTTTACAATAGGCTACAGGTAGGCTGCACGCATCACAACATTCAATATAGATTAAGGTTCAATTTATCAAATTTCAGAGACTTGAGATCTACTTACAGCCAAAAGCCTTTGTGAACTTTATTCCTTGAATTTATATCTTCTTTTAATGCCAGTAATCATTGTTGCAGCTGTATTGGTATTTACTTTGCATGCCATGTGACATGAAAAGAGGGTTTGCAAGAAAAAAAAGATATGCGGTCTCATCGTATGACAAAAAGAGATAATTTAACTGAAAATGAGCAAACAGCATTTTACCAAGATTCCTGCCTTTCCATATATAATGGAACAGGACTCTAAGGCATGTGTGTAACTTACCATGGAGTCAAGTAACAGATTGACACAGCACTGTGTAAGGTTCATGGTGGCTTACGTTCTTATTCACACAGATTAAGTTCTGTGCATCTCCTCCTGGGAGGAGAGTAAGCTGATCAGAGGAAGCCTCCACAACTTGACTCTGGAGAGCTGCCTGGTAGGTGGGCCAAAGAGTACAACTGAGTGCCATATTCCAGGAACTGTCAGTAGCTCCTGGTTCAGTAATAGAGGGAAGCTATGGATTCAAAGGTTAACACGGGAAGGGAGAGAGTGAAAGCTATGGGGAAAGTATAATGTGTAAACTTACAAAAGATTGGATACTGCTAAATAAAAAAAAAGTTTTTGTTTATAATTGAATTTGTGTGTACTTTAATAAGCTACAAGTGGCTATCAGTGTGCAGAAGAGCTTCACTCTGATCCACAGAAATTGATGAGAATACCGGGGAGTGGAACTGGTTCCCACAATACTGCACTCCAGTGAATTGAAATGGAAAACCCTCAGATTCATTACAGGCTGTGTCCATTACGCTCTGTTACCAGAATTTATTTTTGATACTTCCTTAGCTTCAATGATCTTTTTCTGGCTGAATTACACATTTTACATGTCAGCAGTGCACAGGCAATGCACATTCAATAGTATAGACCAAGCCCTGCCTATTAAATTATCCCATAAATTGATATCAAAATGATGTTTAATTATGCTCAAATGCTATGTATAGCAACATTGGGTGAAAGGGAACAGATGTATGACTCTTCAAAGCACCATCTAAGTGTCACTCACCCTCGCCCTTGAACTGCATTAATTGGTGTGAATTACTTCAGTTGCATAGTCATTGTGGAACTTTGAGCAAGGGACCTCTTTTCAAATAACCTTTATTTTATATTTTCATAGGATGTGGGTATTGGTGGTAATCCCTAGTTGCCCTTGAAATGAGTGGCTTGCTAGGCCATTTCAGAGTAATTAAGAGTCACAAGGACAAGAATAGCAGATTCCCTTCCCTATGAGACATTATCGAACCACATAGGTTTCTACCACAATCATTGATAGTTTCATAGTCACTATTGCTGAGACTGGCTTCAGTTTATGACTTATTAATTGAATTCAAATTGCACTAATTGTTGTGATGATATTTGAACCCCTGACTTTACAGCACCAGTCAGGACATCAAGAATAGTAGCAACAACATTACTGTTGTGCTTCATGTTCTTCTATATGTTAGCCTATGTAACACATACCATAAAGAGTTGGGTTCTTATTGAGTCGTATATCTGTAAGTTTATTAACAACTAACTGTGTGCACTAAAATGACATCTCCAAATTATACACATAATCTAGGATATGTGCTTACTTAGATCATGGTTACATACATACATTGATTGACTGACTAACTAACTAACTAACTAACTAGCTGGCTGCTTGCTAACAGATGAATTGCCAACTAGCAGAAATCACAAAGTAAGATGGCGACATTTTACATTAGAGTGTCACATGTTGTGATATCATCTAGCTGTCTTAAATAATACCTTTCTGAGTTCCATGCAAAGAAAAATTAACCACCAGATGACTGTCTCCCAAGTTAAGTATGACTATTCTCCATTCTTAAATGTTAACTCAATACTTCTCTTTCCACAGATGCTGCCAGAATGAGTATTTCTAACTCTTTTTCTGCCTTTATTTCAGATTTCCAGCATCTAAGGTATGTTGGCTTTATACTAGAAAAGTTATTGTCCAATCAGTTTGAAAATGGGTTAGCCATATCAACACCAGGGACTTTAAGAAATGGTCAGACACCAAAAAATGTCTCTTTGGTTTATTCCTACCCCATCACATCAACTCCAGTGACTCCATAAAGGATTTCTCAGTAAAGCCCTAAAATTGCAAATATTTATAAAAAACTCTGGGAAGCTTCCAGGGTAGCCCCCCCATTCATTTGGCTTATATGAATAGCGTTTTCCTTCTAGTGTAAACATGATTTGATGAACTAAGTGGTGTGTCTGCCTACAGATGATGCAATCAACATTGAAGATCCCACTAAATGAGGGGTGAATCAAGGTCCAGATGCTTCTAAACTACTTTCAACAAGAGAAGTTTTTCCTACTGTTGATTGAAGGATTCCTTAAGCAATCTGTTTGGCACAGTGTTAAGATACCTGCAGTTTTATTCCCAGGCTGGGCAGCAGGATTAATGAGAAGCTATTTATACAGCTGTGGATCTTTCTGAGACAGCGGGAAGGAGGATGTATTTGGGCTTCATTAATCATAGAGCCCTCGGAAGAAACAAACAGGATCAGCACTGGGAGGGATTGTCTGCACAGCAGGTCCCATTAGGACAAACTGCAGCCTGGCCCACTGTTCAGAAGCCCAACTACACTGAACCAATTCACCCATCATGTTTACTCTGCTCCCTGCACCACCCCCACAGCCACTTCTCTCCAGGCATGTTCGTCTGGAGCTCAAGCACCCAGTGTAATTTTCTTTTCCCCGCTTAGAAAATAACACCAAATTCAGTCATTTCAAATGAAACACGCCATCCAGTGTTACATCATTCACCGGTTTGAACGATGTTTGGCTTACATGGATGTTTGTACTGCAAATTGGTCGTGCAAATAAGCAGATTGAAGGGGGAAGTTAGTGCCAATCACTGGCCGTGCGACTAAAATTTCGATCCAAAATGTGCATTAGAGTTTCACAAAGAGCAAACCAAAAGTAGCACCCAGTTCCAACACATGTAGGATTTCAATTTCAAATGGAGTGTGGGTCACAGATCGGCCATGAACACATTTAATGCTTTAACGGGCTCAACAGACTAAAGACTTATTCAGAGAGTCAGTAGCTTGTCAAATTCTCTCCCCGAGAGAGCAGTGCAGGCTGGGTCATTGTATTGTTGTCATGATGATATCAAATACAGACTATTAATCTTTAAATCTCATTGGCTATCTAAAAAGCCTTGGACATTGGCTCGAGAAAAAAATGTTTAAAAATTTTAAAATAAAAACCTTACAGTAGTAAACTCAATAGGATACAGCGCAATGTCTAAATAACACAGCTGAATTTCTCCATCAACTCGGAAAAGAGTATCCAAAGATAATAGCTTGGATATTAAAATTCATTGGCTAGAATGTATAGATCACAATGTGACCTTCATTTGTCATTAGGTTGAAACTTCTACAGGTTTTGCTGAAACTCATTATGCAAAGAGGAAACTGAAACTACCCTATTGAGGAACATTGGAATATAGATGCAAATGTAGGCCATTCAGTCCCTCATGCCTGCTCCATCCTACATCATGGCTGATCATCCGTATCAATATGATATTATCCTTCTGTTTCAATATTATTAGTAACTAGATATCTATCAATCTGACTTGAAATTACTTAGGCTGAGCTTCCACAGCCAGTAAAGAATTCCAAAGATATATCACCCTCAGAATGAAAAATTTAACTTTTGATCTCAGCCTTAAATGACTTCCCTTAGTGTCCCTATACTAGATCCCATAGCCAAGGGATCATCTACTGCTGCACTCCCTCTATAGCAAGTATATCCTTCCTTAGGCAAGGAACCAGAATTGTACACAGTAATCCAGGTGCAGTCTCACCAGTGTTCTGTCCAATTGAAGAAATACCTCTTTGCTCCTGCACTCAAATCCTCTTGTAATAAAGGCTAACATTCTGTTTGTTTTCCAAATTGCTTGCTGCATCTTTATACTAGCTTTCTGTGACTTATGAACAAGGATGACTAGATTCCTTTGGACATCAATACGTTCCAACCTGTCACCATTTAAGAAATATTCAGTCCCTTTGTTCTTCCTACCAAAGTAGATAACCTCTCAATTATCCACATTATATTCCACGTGCCATCCTCTTGTCCAATCACTCAACCTGTCCAAGTCGCCTCAAAGCCCCTTTGTATCCTTCTTATAACTCTCATTCTCATCAGGTTTTGCATCATCTGCAAACTTGGAAATATTATAAATGGTGCTCAATCCAAATCACTGAAACCTATATTGAACAGCTCGGGCCCCGAGTACTGGTCCTTGCAGTACCCTACTAGTCACAGTCTGAGAATTTATTCCTCTTCTTTGCTTTCTGCTTGCATCACCAATGCTCAATCCTTGCTAGTATATTACCCCCAGTCATACGTACTGAAATTTTGCTTGCTTACCTCTTTGCAAAGTCAGCAAAACCCTTCTGAAAATCTGAATATACCGCATCTACTGGTTTCCCTTTATCAATTCAGCAAAAATATCCTTTAACATCTTTATCAGGCTTATTAGATGTGATCTCGCCTTCACCTACCCATGTGGACTCTGTACAACGAGGTTTGGGCTTTGCTCCGTGAAGTACGGCAACCAATTAGGGTGGTTATGATCCTAACAAATTGCCACACATGTGAACCAATAGCCTGCACAGCACAATGGCATTGTTACAGGAATGAAAGCCATAATCATAACTGCATCCGAACCCACAAAGAGCATTCTCCTACCATTTGAAAACACCCCCCAACTTGAGGAGTCCTCAGTACATCCCTTTTGTGTTGCCAACAAGCATTCCTCAAGGGTGAGGTGCCCTCACAGTTCCCAACCTACCTTAGCAGTACTCAACTCTCCAAGTGGGTTGTTGAGTGAGGCTCCAGAGCTGCTAATCGTCTTATTGGTTCTCCAGCCTTTGGGACATGCTTCGTTTCTATAACAGCACAACAAACTAATTAGATGCCATCTTCCACAATAGCACACAGCCTGTCTCGCTCACAGCAACTACAATCTTAGGACTTCCATTCAGTCCTGACATTGGGATCCCAAAGCCAAAGGAATGTTTCCCCATTCGATTGTTCAGTAGATTGTTGTTATTTTTGTGGCATTTTATTTCAGCAACCTCTTTATTCTCATATAACTTGCTTACACCTGTCGGGGAGCCAGTCATTTAAGGTTTTTGCTAATCAAAAGATAACCAATTATAACTCAACACTGTTGAAAGCATCTAGTATTGTTCACCACTTTTTCTTTATGTGATAGAATTAATGCACACTGTCTGCAAGAACGTTTGACTGGTTGGTGCCTCAGCGGGAGATTCAAGTACAAACCACACAATGAACTCACCAAGCCATGGATCAACAGGAAATAACAAGGACACTCCCTTGTTGGCTCATTTGGTGAAGCCAGTTTGTAAATAAACCATATGGATCAGCAGGTTCCAAATTTAATTCTTAACCTGCTTTGAGTTAGCAACAGATGGGGCACTGCAATTGACCTCGATCAGCGAGTGGAAAATCAGATGAGAATCTCATTACTCCCGGTCCTTATTCTAGAATCTTAAGAGTGCTCCATTAGAGACAGACATTAAGGTCAAGCAATCCGCATTAATATTTTCTTCCACACAAGTCACATGGTCTGATTCCTTTATCCTGTTTTCTTTTCCTGCTGTTTTCCAATTTCCACTTAATATGCTGGTTTATCAAACAGCTTTTGGACAACAATCATGAACATTACTTAAACAAATTAATGGCTACAGGAAGAGGAGACAGACCATCTGGTGGTGTTTTTTTATGGTGACTATTGACACCAGAAATAACACTATGGCAGAGAATTTTGAATCTTGGACACTACATGTAAATAATTTGTTTCTAATCTGCAACCTGCTTTTATTCATCTTACATTAAATTTGAACTCATTTGCTGTCTTGTTGTCTAGCGAGAACCTTGCAAAGGTTTCAGAGGGGGAAATGGGAGCAGTTTTCAAATCTGTTCATCAGCTAGATGGTGGGTGGAGTGTTATCACCTCCCACCTGATGACCTATGCTAGAGTTTACTAAATCATTTCTTTGCTAAACCAGCAATGACTCTTTAAAGTGAAGGACCTTATAATAACACAGTGGGCATTGTTGAGGCTCAGTAAGAGGTGGAAAGTTTTTTTTTGTAATGAAGAGTAGATGATAGTGCTTCTCCTAGCATTAACTCCTGAACTGGAGCAGTATTAGAGCAGCCTCCAGTGATCCCTCCACTGTTTTGTTCCTTTTACACTGAAGGTTCAGGTCTTATTCCAGGACTTGATGGCCATGAAAGGTGTATTCATAATGCAGCTAACCAGACTGACACTCAGCCTGCAAATCATTCAAACACTCAGCGATGTCTAAGACTGGGAGAGATTCCTTATTAGCCGTGTGATGAAAAGAAAATTGGAGCCCCAACAATCACTATCCAGTGTTCCAGATCACAACAATACATGTGGAAGTGTATGTTGCACAGTAACCTGAACTTCCTGACTGAGCTCCAAGACACTACCACCACCTATAAGCACAGGAGGCTAATTTACATTATTCTTTAAGCTCTTAAAATTTGTTGGACAAGAATTATAGATATCTAGCACTCAATACATTTCAAAATCATGAATCAGGCTAGATACCAAAACTGATCACATTGTATTGTTCACTCCCTACCATAAACCTTCATCGTCCTGATGTGTATTTTTTAGGCAGTTTGATCTCCATTGCTATGAAATGTTAACTTCTCGAATCTCTGATCAAAACTATAACCCTTCACCCTCCCAAAACATCCTCACGAATCTATGCCACATCTCTTCCATTATTTCCCTACTTACATGAAAATAAAACTACACTTAACATTGCAATTGTGGCCTTCAATGTCTTGTACACATTCATCATTAATTCCTTGCTTTCATATTCTATGCCAAAATCAAACATTCCTTTTTTTTGCTACTCTTATCCTTTAGAAACAATGGAGATAATTTTAATCTCAAAAATGAAAGATTTAAGCTTGGTTGTTAAAGTGTTAACAATCTGAAGCAACACTAAACCCATTTCAAACACTCCCATCTGTGGGTTTAATGAGAGGAGGAGATTGGATGAGTAACAAGCAACCAACCTGCTCTCGGGAAGAGGGTCAGTTGTTGAAATTTGCAGGTCAACATTTAAAAGGGCATCCAATTTTAACTCATATTGACTGGTTTTCTCAGGAACTGAGAACCTGAGTGGTGAAAGGAGGAGAGAAGAGCTGAACCTATCAGGTAAGTTCCTTTAAGGCACTGCTTGTGATCACTAGCCCTTTCCCTGGTGATCACTGACTCTCGTTTGCTCTTTCCTTAACTGCACTCATCTTCCACCTTCCAGCTTCTGTGAGTAGAAACATCATGGGCCCCCCCAAACCTACCAACTATGTTCTGCACACCTCATAATCTCTGTTCCATAACCATGAAACCTGCCTATTCCTGGACCTGCATTCCTCCCACAACAAGTTGTGAAACTTGACAATTAGGGTGAACAAAAGACCATAGACTGTGAAACCATAAGATATATGAGCAGAATTAGGTAATTCGGCCCATTAATGCTGCTGCGTCATTTGATCATGGCTGATATGTTTCTCAACTCCTTTCTCCTGCCTTCTCCCAATAACCCTTGATCCCCTTACTAATCAAGAACCTATCTATTTCTGTCTTAAATGTACTCAATGACTTGGCAATGAGTTCCACAGATTCACCACCCTCTGGCTGAAGAAATTCCCCCTTATCTCAGCTCTAAAGCTTCGTCCCTCTGCTCTGAGGCCCGAGTCTCTCATGCTAGTGGAAACATCTTCTCCATGTCAGGTCTATTCAGGACTCTCAGTATTCTGTAAGTTTCAATGAGATCCTCCCTCATCCTTCCAAACCCCATTGAGTACAGACACAGAATCCTCAACTGCTCCTCATTTTACAAGCCCTTCATCTTCAGGATCTTGTAAATCTCTTCTGAACCCTCTCCAAGGCTGGCACATCCTTCCTAAAAAACAAAGAATTGCAGATATTGAAAATCTGAAATTGAAGAACGGTCACTGACAGCACTGACTCTGCTTTTTCACAACAGATGCTGCCAGACCTGATGGATTTCTCCAGCAATTTCTGTTTTAGTTAACAATTGAGGTGATTTGTTCAAAGCAATATGCACACTGGCATTTCAATTTGTCTATAACTCTGATCTCCTTTCCCTCGTGCCCACAAACTCCAGACACACCATCCCAACGCTCCAACATTCAAAATTCAATCTTAGTAAGTGTTAGGGCTAATGTGTATGTGGCACCATTGAGTAAGGACAATATCCAGCTTCCTTTATAGGGACTTTGCACATTAAAAAAACTTTCAAATACTCACCAGAGATCAAGAGAATGGCTGAAACTGTGGCTAAATAGTTTACTGTGAAATCAATTGCAATATATTGGGATGCCATGGACTGATGATATAAAGTTTGTGTTCATGATTCTCAGTCTAACTGGTACTCAGCCTCACAGGATGCTCAGAGGAGACGCCAGAGGACATGGGTTCCCTCCTTCTCGCCCATCTCCTGTCAGTTAGTCAATTTGCCATTGAGAGCTATGTATAAGTTGCTGTTCCATGATCACTAATGGAATAGCAAAGGATGCAACTTAAAAAGGGAGGAAAAAGTCATTGCAAAACTGAATAACATAGGAACAAAAGAAAGGAGTAGGCCATTCAGCCCCTCAATCCTGCTCTGCCATTCAGTAAGATCATGGCTGAGCAATGGCCAAACTCCATATGCCTGCCTTAGGCCCATATCTCCTGAAACCCTTGCATTAATAAAACAAATTGTCCATCTCCCATTTAAATTTAGTAATTGAATTAGCATTAATTGCTGTTTGAGGAAGAGAGGTCCAAATCTCTACTACTCTTTGCATGTAGAAGTGCTTTCTAACATCTCTCCTGAATGGCCTGGCCCTAAATCTTCGATTATATCCTTTGGTCCTAAAATCTTCAACCAGTGGAAATAGTTTCTCTTCATCTAACCTGTCTTACCTCGGTAATATCCTATCGTCCTTGATTAGGTCACTCCTTAACCTTCTAAATTCTACAGAACAAAGGTCTAATTTGTCATCTTGCCCCATGACATAACCCCTGAAGTCCAGATATCACCTTGTAAACTCTTCAGTTCCATTAATTTCCCGATTAAGATGATTTACTTGAGCTAATTTTATTTAGACCTGAACTTCCGTTAATTTCTTTGGAACTTCTGGCAAGTTATCCTCCTTTTCTATTGTGAATACTGAATCAAAATAACCATTCAGCATATCTGCCATTTCCCAAGGTCATTAACAATATCCCCACTCTTAGCTTTCAGTGGGCCAATAGCACTCTTAACCAGACATAGTAGGAACTGCAGATGCTGGAGAATCCGAGACAACAAGGTGC
>NC_063361.1:23424367-23440590 GCF_021869965.1 Rhincodon typus
CTGATGAAGGGTCTAGGCCCGAAACGTCAGCCTTTCTGCTCCTATGATGCTGCTTGGCCTGCTGTGTTCATCCAGCTCCGCACCTTGTTGTCTAGCACTCTTTACCAGCCTCTTTGCCTTTATATAACTATAAAGTCTCCTTTTCTAGTCTTGGATATCCTTTGCAAGTTTCTTTTCATAATCCTTTTTAGCTGCTCTTAGAAGCTGCTTTATGGCCCTTTGTGGGTCTTTGTATTTGTCCCATTCTGTGGGATCTGTACTGTTCTTTACATTTTTCTAAGCCCGTTCTTTTAATTTTATGCTGTCTCTTAACTCCTTGGAAGTCCACGGCTGTTTTTTTCTGTGAAGTGGAGTTTTTCCTTCTCATGGTTACAAACTGCTTCTGAATAGCATTAAATGTTTCTTTGAACACCCTTCACTGTTCCTCAGTTGTTTTACCAATAAGCAGAGCTTCCCAGTTTACTATGGACCATCTCTGCGTCTTCCCATTAAGGTTTATCTTACTTAAAACCAAAATTTTAATATCTGTTCTTTGCTCATCTCTTACAAATGCTACATAAAACTTGATTATGTTATGATCACTATTTGACAAATGCTCATGAACGACTAGGTCACTAACTAAATCAGGCTCATCACTCATTACTATTATGAAATATTTCTTATCTCCTTGTCAGATCCAAGACATATTACCATTGGAAACTATCCCAGTCACACTCTAGAAATTCATAATCTTTCTGGCAGGTGATTATTTGGCTCTCCCAGTCTATGTTAAGATTAAAATCTTCCATTAATAATACACAGCCTTGACTACATAGTTGCATAATTTCTGTATTTATACAATGTATAAATTTTTACAATTTATGCAATACTTCTGAGCTGCTACAAGTGGTCTATATATGAAACCTATTGTGGTTTTAGTTCCTTTACAGTTCCTCAGTTCCACCCATAAGGTCTCCACTGGGTGCATTCCTCTCATATGTGCTCCCTCACCATAGAAATGTTTCTAATCAGGAATGCTACTCCATCCCCTCTGCTGTTTTCTCTATCCCTCCTGTAAACCTTATAACCCAGCACATTTAGTTCCCAATCCTGACCATGGTGCAGCCATATCTCCATGATGGCTACTATATCATAGTTTCCAATTTGAATCTGCGCCTGTTTCTTACATTTAATTTATTTCCTACACTACATGTATTAATAACAGATATTGAAGTGGAAAATATAGCCAATAAATTACTTTAGATGATATAAATGCATGAACACTTAAGGCTGATAGTCCAGTTGGGGAGACCTGGTGAAAAGTGATGCCGACAAGAAGCACCAACTGGAAGATAATGAGTCCCAAGTGCAGGTTTGAATCCATTAATGTAAATGGCTAAAAAAGTCAGCGGAATTACTCCTTGATATTCCCAACCAATCCTTTCAAACATCATTCCTGGCCAGATGCCTAGAGTTGGACAAGCAGGCCTTTACTATGTTCATATGACATTTATATATCAGTATGAGCTTTAACTCTTCTTTAAATGTAGTCAACAGAGCAACTTTGTACGACCACGCTAAGTCTTTACTTTTTAACACTGCTAACAATATTTTAAATGTTTCCTTTACATGTGCCTCCATCTTGTGTACTAAAGCCGCAACAGAATCCGGTAATCTGTAGTTTTACTGTTATCAACAAATGAAAGTTTGTACCAAGTGCCCAGAAGGAATACACATGATGTGAGAGGTTATGAGAGAGCATTCCCGTGAGGAGTTAGGGATTATGTTATTCTTTTGCTGTGAAAACCATTAAGACCTGTGAAAAGAAACAGGAAGTGAACATAAGGCATAAGATGTTTGCAATCCTGACAGAGGCAAGGATTGCTTATTGCAAATAATTACACAGCATTCATTTTTTTCAAGCTGCCCTGATACCTCCTCTCAATTTAAAAAGGTAAATATCGATTGAATATAAGATGGACATGAAAAATTAGACTATATCCAGGATTACATAAATTCAGCTTGAGCTTTGAGGGAAGTGCATACACTAATAAACCCTTCGCAAAAAATTAATAGAATTCAACAAAAATAGTGCTCTGTGTTTTTTATACCAGAAATCCTTTGATGCACAAGTTATGTGGTTGTAAGAAAAGAACAATCTATCTTTATTTTCTTCTCGACAAAACTATTTTAAAACAGTTTGCTTACTTTGTCAGCATTAGCATGAACACAACATTATACGAGTGCTTTTAACATTACAAAATATCCACTGGCGCTTCATTGCAGCTTTATAAAATATAATATGGCACAAATTCCTCATAAGGGCTAGTCAAGGATCTGAATGATTAATTTTACACAACATAGAATTTAAACAGGGATGCCACACCTGTGCTGGCAAGCTGAAGTCCACCATATTCTGGAGGCATGTTCCTTCTCCAAAGACAATGCCTGGAAATTGCAGACCTAAATTCATTGGAATGTGGAAATATGTAATTCTAAAACAAACAAGGGAATCAGAGACAGGGCAGTGAAATTCCTTGAGAATGGCGCAGCAGAAAAAGAACTTGTCTGATCAAGGCCAGAGAGATTAATGTTAGTTCCAAACCTGTGCCAACAATACGTGCCAGACCTGTACCAATGATAACATATAAATCAAACCAGAGCATAGGAAACTTTGAGGAAGTAACCTAGAGTTTGCAGGAGGACACAACTTGGTCCTGGTCAGTGGAGTGAGAATTTAAGTGGCAGACGCAGTTTGGCACAGAGAAATACTCAGACTCCCAGCAACTTGGAAGATGAAAGAGACCAATTTACTCATAATTTGTGAAAAGTTGGAAGTGTAGGTAAATCAAGGGCAATAAAAAAGCAATTGAGACAGACAGTGTGTATATTAGCTCAGAACTGGTATTGAACTTGTACAAATTAGACCACAATTAGAGAGTTGCATACAGTTCGGTGCAACTCACTGAGGACTGGATTTTTAGAGAGTCATTGAAGACTGAAAGGTTTCTTGTGGCAAAGTCAGTCCCACATCTGTGCCAGAAGGACCAGGTTCAAGTTCCACCTACAAAGAGGTGTACCTTAACACATCCAACTGGTCAATTTGGAAAAAAAAGACTGACTACAATAATATCAGAATAAAAGGCTACAGTTATGAAGGAAGGAGAACATGGGTTAACCTGAAATATTAACTCTTTGATCTCCACAGATGCTGTCTGACCAGAGTAATTTCAGCATTTGTTTTATTGTTTTTGTGAGTCCATATTGATGTTGTTGGGAGAGAGAGAGAGAGAGAGAGAGAGAGAGAGAGAGATAGAGTCTGCCTTCAAGCCATTTATTAATTATATACACAAAATACAGACTTGGGTTGGAGAGAGCATTACTAAACCTAAGCTGGCTCAGTCCTAGTGCCAGATGTCAGCCAGTGTTAGAGATGAGGTATTTCACTCATTAGCATAATGGGAGGGTTTTTTTTAAAATTCATTTGTGGAATGTAGGCATCACTGCCTGGGCATTAAGAAGGTGATGGTGAGCTGCCTTCTTGCACTGCTGCAGTCCATGTGCTTGTAAGTACAACAACAATGCCATTAGGGAGAGAATTCCAGGACTTTGACCAAAGGCACTGAAGGAATGGTGATATATTTCCAAGTCAGAATGGTGCGTGGCTTGGAAGGGAACCTTCAGGTATTGATATTCCCATGTGTCTGCTGCCCTCAACCTTCTAGTTGGTAGTGGTCATGGGGTTGGAAAATGCTGACTAAGGATTGTTGGTGAATTTCTGCAGTGCATTTTGTAGATGGTACACAATTCTGTGACTGAGTGTCTGTAGTGGAGGGAATGGATGTTTGTGGATGTGATGTCAATCAAGTGGGCTGCTTTATCCTGAATAGTGTCAAGCTTCTTAAGTGTTGTTAGAGCTGCACTCAACCAGACAATATTCTCTAGCTGGTTGACAACTTCAGAGCTTTCACACATGGTTAGCTTTCCTGAAAGTAGCTTTCTCCTCTCTCGGCCAATGGACTTACATGGCAGGATTTTTCATGCCTAAGGCGATTCAGTCTCTGATGAGATAACATTCAGTTGTTCAAGCTCACAGGATTCACACAGTCCAGACACAGGGCTCAGTGATGTCACATAATGATTAATATTCTCCCTCACTTCCAAGATCTGATGCTGATCACATATCATTCATAAATAGCATAAATGGAGGGTTCAAACTCTGTCTTCAAAATCTCTCCAGTCAGGCTTTTCTGCTCCTCAGTGGAGGTTTAATTCTTTATTCATTCATTTATTCATTCACGGGATGAGGGCTGACCAGGAAGCATTTATTGCCCATCCCTAATTGCCCAGTGGGCAGTTTAAAGTCAACCACATTGCTGTGAGTCTGAAGTCACATGTAGGCCAGGTCAGGTAAGGATGGCAGTTTCCTTTCCTAAAGGACATTAGTGAGCCAGATGGGTTTTTCCAACAATCAACAATGGAGTCACGGCCATCATTAGATTCTTAATTCCAGATTTTTTTTGAATTCAAATTCCACGATCTGCTGTGGCAGGATTCGAACCTGGATGTTCAAGACAACTTGGAGCACTCTTCCCTGATTGCTGATAATAGGATTGCTACTCTCATCTGTTTAGCCAATTGTATGGCTCCCTCATAGATTTGCTACTGAGACTAGACAAAATTCTGAGTACTTCATTTAACGCATCTTTTAAGTGCGAATTAAGATGTTCTCCTATGGGAAATGAAATTCAGTGAGAGAAAGCAGACATTATGGGTTTGAAATGTTGTATTTCTAATCTTAGAAAAGGAACAATTCATTTGGTTCTGTAGCTTTATGATATTCCTAATCATGAAGTGATATGTTGTGGTACTCTTACATCTTTATATGTGCACTCCTCCTTCATGGATGGACATTAATAAAAGCTAAAATCATCTTCTTTTCAAGAAATTATTCTCGTCCCACTGTTCCATGGATTCAACGCAAAATAAAAAATACTTTTTTCCAGTTATTAAAATGGGCAATTAAATAATTTTCAGGGTCAGGTTTAAAAAAATGGACAAACACAATGATGAGTTTATTATCAAAATGAAACTTATTCAATAAAATAACTGGTTAACATGCACAGGCAGTAATATCAAAGTATAAATACTTGTTCTTCTAACTTTACCAAAACACATGCACATACGTACACTCTCTATATTCAGAAAAAGATGAAATAAACACAGATTTATCTGCAGAGATTGGATTTCTGAAAAAGAAAGAAAAAACTCTGGCCAATGGATTACTCTTGAAGACAAAAAGATAAGGTATAGTATGTTCCAAACTCTAGTGTTCATTGGTATATTATCGTCACATGTACCGAGGTACAACGAATAGTATTGTTTTACGTTTTAACAAGACAAATCATACCTTACGTGAGTACATCAGGGTAATAGAACAGAATGCAGAATATTGCATTACAGCTACAGAGAAGGTGCAGATGAAGTTCACTCTAATATATGAAGGGTCCATTCATAAGACTGATAACAGCTTGGAAGAAGCTGTTCCATTGGGTAGGAGATACAAAAGTTTGTAAACGTGTACCAAAAGATTCAATAACAGGTTGGAAGAAGCTGTTCTTGAATCTTTTGGTACGTGTTTACAAACTTTTGTATCTCCTACCCAATGGAAGAGGGTGGAAGAGAGTACAACTGGGGGTGGGGGGGGGGGCGGCAGGGGGTGTTCTTTGATTGTGTTGGCTGCTTTCCCGAGGCAGCAGGAAGTGTCGACTGAGTCAATCGCTGGAAGGCTGGTTTTCGTGATGGACTGGGCTGCGTTCACAACTCTCTATAATTTCTTGCAGTCTGGGGCAGAGCAGTTGCCATACTGAGCTGTGATGAATCTGGATAAGATGCTTTTTATGGTGTGTCAATAAAAATTGGTAAGAGTCATTGTGGACATGTCAAATTTCCTTAGCCTCCTGAGGAAGTTGGTGTGCTTTCTTGCCTGTAGCATCAATGTGGATGGACTGGCACATGTAGTCAATGCACACTTTCTATGAAGTCTTTGCAGCCATAGCTACTCAGGAAATAAAATCTGGAGGTGTTCTTTCAATCATTCTTTGAAAAACAACAAATAGATTTTTCCCTGATCTAGAGAGTTTTCTTTTCGGAAATGGAAGAGATCAACCGGGCAACTTGTACACTGCAATTTTTCCTCCAACTTAGCTTCTTCTTAGCAGGTTTCTCTCCAACTGAACCAGAAAAGAAACAAGAACCCCTCCAAGCTAGTCATTGTTTGAAATAGTCCCCACAGAGGGCCACAGAAAAGCAAGTAATTATCACTAGACATATGTTTTCTAGGAAGTCTTGTGAAAAAGAATTCAATGCCTACAGTGAACTTTCAATGACCTCTTCAAAAGAAACTATACCAGGTATGTCCGCAAAACTTCAAACAAATCTCTTTTGCATGATCCTTTAAAAGTTAGGTCCTCTGAACAACACCAAATATAAAGCATCTTCATCATACATGTGTAGATATTTCCAATGAACCTGTTCAGATAGGTTGTGACATCTCTGGAGCAGGTGGACCTTGAACCAAGACTCTGACCCATAGTTAGGGTCACTCCCATTGCACCACAAGAGCCCTTAGAAATACATAATGAGGAAGTGAACACATGGGCAAAAGATGCCAAGAAGGAGGTTATTAACTAAAGATTTACAGCAAAATTTTGGATCACAGAACCACAATTGTTATGAAGTTGTATAGAGTGTTTGGTTCCTTTAAGAGATAAAGTGCTTTTCTAAGCTTAGAGATTTAAACAGAGAGAAAAAAAAAGTGTCTGCATGTAGCTGAAGATGTACAGACAGTTCTAAAATTGAAACATTTATCAATTGGCTGTGTGATTGGAAACTTTAGGCTTGTTTTGATGTTTTGGCAACTAGCTGGAGTTAGCCAATTAACTTAAATCAAACACTTAGCGATTGAAAGTCAATTGAAGAAGGGTCTAGGCCTGAAACGTCAGCTTTCCTGCCCCTCTGATGCTGCTTGGCCTGCTGTGTTCATCCAGCTCTACACCTTGTTATCTCTTAATTTAAATCTGATAGTTTTGACAATCTCGAGCCAATGCTATTATAAGAAAATTGTTATGTCATCCAAGGTATATAAGGACAGGGGTTTTTGAAAATCGGGGTGACAGCAAGCTTCCATCAGAGAAGTAAGCACTTAGCTCTCACAAGAAATTGTTAAGCTCTCTAAGAAAGCACCATATTATCCATAAAAGGTACCACGGCACTTCTAACTAAGAGACTTCACAGAGAAACCATCCCTGACAGCAGGATCAGTGGAAGAAAGGTGTTTATGACTGGAGAGACAGTAGAGAAGGCAGAGCATTCCAGAAGACACATTCTGTGTGGATTTTGAGAGACTAAGTTTTAAGTTACTGTTAGAATTTTGTTCAATTAGAGAATTGTTAGGAGTTAGGGGGGAATTGTTTGGTTTTTTTGGTAGTTCTGTTAATTTGTTCACTATTAGTGTTAAATAAATAACTTGTTACTTGTTACTTGTTACTTATAAAGTGAATATCAGGGATTTTCTTTCATTTAACCTCCCCTTCTCTATAACAGTTGAACAGATTAGGCCAGGCCAGGCGAGCTTCTCTGGATGTTTCAGGTTTAATTATTAGAAGGGTTCCTCGACTCCCACCATAACAGATTGGTAGCTTGTGTTTCAATTTTAATTATCAGAGGGGTTCAACCTCCCCTTCCTAGCAGAAATGCATAAAGTTCACACAGCAATCACAAAAACATTTAAAGGTATAAATGCGGAAAGGTTTTCTCAATCAGTCAGTCCTGGAGGGATCAATTCTCACAGGCAATTCTAATCATCACTATGTCTTTTATTGTGTTTAAGGAGCAGAAACTGAGCTGCATTTCCTGGCCAGTTTTTCGTGAATGCACTGCTACTCAAGTTAACCGCTATATAGGGGATTAATCCAATGGACAGTTGGATAAAAACTACAAAAATGCCAGAACTATATTTTGGTTGTAACACAAGTGAATGGTTTTGAATGGAAATCTAATAATGAAAAAGCAGGTACTTTAATGGAAAATAGGACTAGGACTTTTGTTCATGATTCTTTCTGTAACAGAATGTAAAAGGACACAAATGTGTTGACTGTCAAAAAGTATGAGCAAAACAGATATTCCATGAAGGAGAAAAGCGTGCATGCTGTAACAATGCTCTGTCATGCTGGGCTAGATTTAAGGCTCATTCCCATTGAAAGGGTGGGAAGAGAGTACAACTAGTGGAGGATGCTGAAGAATGGACAACCAGAAGCTAAATCAGCTTGAACCAATCTGCAGCATCTCTTTGCCACCATCTCAGTTGTGCCAGATGCTAATGGTTCATCCCCTTGACACAAGATATTGACACATTGACTGTTGGCAGGCTGTACAGGGAGACAGAAAGAAATGTGTTCTTTTCAAAATCAGAAGGAAAATTTTGATCATTTGTTCTTGTATGTAAAACAATACAGGTCCAAAACTGAAAAATGAACACTTACAAGTAGTCCAAGTCTGCAAGCCAAGAGGAGACAAGTTCAAGGCTGGGATGGCCAACATCAGGCGAGGTATCAGGAAGCTTTTCTTTAAACAAAGGGTGATTAATGGCTGGAGTACATTGCCAGGAAGGTTTCTTGAGAACAGGACTCAAACACATTCTACAGGCAACTCAATGTTATAATGGGAAGACTGCAGGTGTTCTGGGAGGATGAGATCAAATGGGTTAAAGGCCCTCATTCAGCCAAACTCAAATTTTATCCTGTGATTGAAATAAGTGGTGTACAACAATATAAACTGTTTGGAATAGGGCCACACTACACAAAACAAGCACAGGACAATATAAGCATACTCCAACAAGGATTAAAGTCCAAGTCCAGTGGAAGTTTAAATTCATAACTCACTCAGACAAATCCTTTTCCACATCTTCAACCTTCCACACCCCCACAGTCCCATAATACATGAATGCTAAAGATGGCCAAGGTCCAGAAATATGTGCAATATTACACGTAAGAGGACAAAAGAAAATAGATACATGGGCAAACAAAAGGTTGTGAGACTGGCATTTTAAAAAAAACAGAAAGCAAGTGGACATCAACCAAAAGAGTAGGTGGAATGAAAGTTAAAAGCAAAAGCATTAGGAAGTTCAAGGCAAAACTTTCTCCCACATATGACTTTCCTTTCTACTTGCTTTATTATTTAACATAACATTGTGATCTTACAGTGTTGTTTTCCAGAATCATTTGGTTCAGTTTCAAAGGTATGAGATCTTTGAAAAATAAAACTCTTTATAATTTATTTTTAGTCTGATTAAATGTCCTTGAACCAACTACAGTTAGAGTGCCTACATTGCTCTGGGATTTGTATATTAGGAGCTGATTGAGGAACTAAAGTGTTTATAAGTGTTGAAAGGTGGGCTATCAACATAGAAATACTTCCTCTCTTCAATCATCTCTTACCCATGTATCCACAGTTCCCTAATGGCTCACCAAGTTTAGCCAACAAGTAGCTGAGTCATAGAGAAAGGTCTTAGGGTCAAGCCCAGTCTACATTGCAATAATTGATCTCTACAAGGCAGTTCAAAAAAAAATGAGAGGCTATTATCACTGCATAATTATCCCAAAAAAAAATGAAACGTTTAAACATAAGGGTAACGAGGTAGGTGCACCTATGGCCAATCCATTGATGCTTTGCTTAGGCATATTCTAAAGCTATTGTACCTTTGGTGCTTTTAGTTTAGGAAGAGGAAAATTGGGTGATCCTGTTGTGGTCAAGATAAAATTCAAATATGATTCAACTCCAAATCCTAATCCTGCAATTGTTAAAGTCCAAATTAAAATTTACTTCACTTTGCCTCAACCTTAAGGTTTCCTGCCACTTCCACAAGTACAACTCATATTCGTTGACTGTTTAATAGACACACTCTACAACAAATTCTTTTCACTTTAGACTTGTCAGAGAGAGGAGTTGAAGATAATCTGTTGGGGTTGTATTGGAACCTAGAGGTAAGAGGAACTCATTTTATTCCCCAAATTTTCAAATGAAAATTTTGTACTTCATTCATTATAGTAGCTTTTTAAATTAATATTCACAGCCAGGATGAGCAGGGTCTTTACAGATGAAGAAATGGAATGATAAACTTACATTTACATGGTTCAATGTGCTTCACAGCCAATAACATCTTCTGAAATGTAGTCATTGTTGTAGTGCCAGCAAATATAAAGGTCAATTAATGATTAGTGAGTTGCCATATAGAGCATTAACAAAAATTACCAGGGAATCTATTTTTAAAGACACTTTTATCCAGGAGACTGGACAAACATATGAAATGTATAAAATTCTGTCAGGCTGGACAAATTGAATGCATGGATGATGTTTCCCCTGGACAGGGATCCAGAACAAGGGGTCGTGGTCTCATGATACATGGCAGGCTATTTCAAACAGAGGAGAGAAATTTCTTCACTCAGGGGTTGGTGAGCCTGTGGAATTCTTGCACACAGAACGCTGTGGAGGCCAAGACCCTGAATATATTTAAAACAGATAGATTTCTAGAAGCTAAATGTGTCAAGGGATATACAAAGAGAGTGGGAAAATGGCATTAAGGTAAAAGGATCAGCCATGATTGTGTAAATTGGTAAAGCAGCCTCAAAGAGTCAAATGGGTCCTATTTTCTATGCTCCTATGTAACAAATGAATATACAACAAGCCTATTGCGTGGCACAGTGGTTCAGTGGTTAGCACTGCTGCCTCACAGTGCCAGGGACCTGGCTTTGATTCCACCCTCGGGTGACTGTCTGTGTGGAGTTTACACATGGTCAGCATGGATTTCCTCCGGGTGCTCAGGTTTCCTCCCACAGTCCAAAAATGTGCAGTTTAGGTGCATTGACTATGGTAAATTGCCCATAGTATCCAGGGATGTGTAAGTTAGGTGGATTAGCCATGGTAAATGTGGGGTTATGGTGATAGTGTAGGGGGTTGGGTCTGGGTGGGTTGCTCTTCAGAGGGTGGGTGTGGACTCGATGGGCTGAATGGCCTGCCACCACACAGTAAGGATCCTATAAAAGTTAGGAGCAGATATCAGCCTCTTGAGCCTGCTCCACCATTTAGCATGATCGTAACGGGTCAAACTCCCTATCTCTTAGAGACAAAAACAGAAATTGCTGGAAAAACTCAGCAAGTCTGGCTGTATCTATGGACAAAAAGCAGAGTTAACATTTTGAGTCCAGTGACCTTTCTTCAGAAGATCCTTCAGAAGTTAACACTGCTTTCTGTCGATAGATGCTGCCAGACCTGCTGAGTTTTTCCAGCTATTTTTTATTTTGTTTCTGATTTCCAGCATCTGCAGTTCTTTACTTTTTTTTTGTTTAGTCCCCTTCTCTTAAAATAGTTTCACATTTTTTTAATCCATTCTTGTATATTCTTGAGAAAAGGATGAACCATATGCTTGAAGTACATGCATCCATGTTGCAAAGACATTTCCACATGAGGGAATTCCAGGATTTAGGCCCAGTGGCAATGAAGGAACAATGACACAGTTGCATTTCAGCATGATGCATGACTTGCAGGGGAACTTAGAGATGCAATTTCCAATGCACCCAAAGACCGTCTTTCATGGCGATAGAAGTCTCAGGCTCATGAGGTGTTGCTGAAGAAGTGCCCACATTACTTCTTGTCGAAGATATACAATGCAGCCAAGGTGTGTCAATGGGATCTAATGTAACAGGATGTTGTAGGCTTGCTCAGAAAACACAGTAGGCCTCAAATTAACATCTTATCCAAATACGAGTCTGATATTCTGGGAAACTACGTGATTTTGCCATTGCTTCAACTCTTTGATTCAATTCCCACGTTAAAGCAGGACTGTATTTTCTATGCTTCTATATTTCCTATGTTTGTACATAACAAAACAACAAGTTACCTGAAACACTAAAATAACATCAGTATTTTTGAGTCTTATCTTGGAAATTCCCATTTTGCAAGAAATTGATAGGATTAAAAGTGGCAGAGTTGGTTTTCTTTGCTTCATAGAATCCCTACAGTGTGGAAACAGGCCCTTCAGCCCAACAAGTCCATACTGACCCTCACAGCATCCCACCCAGACCCATCCCCCTATAACCCACCTAATCTACACATCCCTGAACACTATGGGCAATTTAGCATGGCCAATCCACCTAGGCTGCACATCTTTGGACTGTGGGAGGAAACTGGAGCACCTGGAGGAAACCCACGCAGACAAAGGGAGAATGTGCAAACTCCACACAGACAGTCGCCCGAGGCTGGAATCAAACCCAGGTCCCTGACGCTGTGAGGCAGCAGTGCTAACCACTGAGCCACCGTGAGGCAGCAGAGGTCTTATAAAACAATTTATTTTGTTCTATCTCCAATCAAAACAGTTCAAATCACAGTGTGAGACATTTCTGTCATTAAATAAACGGTGAAGGACAGAGTTGAAAAAGAGCTGTGATATCAATAGACTTCACACTTGACATGCCAACCATTTTATCTATATTGAGCATTGTGTTCATGTGGGGCCCTGACTGACACACAGAAGCTGGTGCAGTCCTATAGTTCTCTGCAAAGACATAACACGATTTTGGAAACACCAAGTGACAAATCAATGATATTCCAGTAAAACATCCAGGTAGCTGACACTCAAATTTTGGAATGTATATTTAGAAATTTAAAACACAAAGAGAATTTTGCCTCTGATGGTGACCAGGAATGCAGTAAGGAAATGAGTGGAGGACAAGGAAGACATATCAAGGGATAGGGCTAAGGCAACAGAGTTTTGAATGAGCTGAGACATGCAAATTGTAGGGACCAGGAGAGTCACAGCTGAATGTGACAGAGGCTTGAGGTTTCAGCAGCTTGAGGTAAAGTCCAAAGCTCAGTGACGCTATAGAGATGAAAGTGTAGAGAGACACAATAGGATGAGAAGAATCAACTCAAGATGAAATAGGAAACTGAGATCGTGAACTGTCCACTTCAGCCTGAGACAATGGCCTGGAAGTGGGATGGAGGTGTTACCATGCCCAGTCTACAGAACATGTAATAGGGACTTTGGGTCTTCACTTGTTTGGCTGGAGGAAACTGCAATTCATTCCAGGCTGAATATCAGGCAAACAATCTGATAATCCAGAGGCAAAGGAAAAGTTTAAAAAGGTAGTAGAGAGGAACAGTTGGTGCCATTAGGGTCCATGATATTGTGACGTTACTTGTTGTAGATGAGGAAATGGAGGAGGATAAATAATACATTGCCGACTATATTGAATTGAATTGAATTAGCTTTGTCACATGTATTCACACGAGTACAGTGAAAAGTCTACAAGTTGCCACTTATGGCACCATCTTAGGTACAAAGGTACCTAGGTACAGATTCTTGAGTACAAATTTTCAAGAAAAAAGAAAAATTAGAAAAATAAAGAAATAAAAAGCCCAGCTTTACAGATCTTCAGAAGTACAAACTCATCACAATAAATTAGAAAAATGAGGGAATAAAATTTCAGAACAACAATCCTTCCATGATAATACAATAACAAAAAAAGAATTAAGACAATCCACTCAGACCATCTCACAGCTCTGGGCTTGAGGGTCTGACCTGTCATTGGAATTCCAGGCCAGACCCACCATGATGCCGAAGAAAATGTCACATGGAGTCAGACTCAAGGAGACCCAGACCAACATTGACGAAAACTGGCACTGAATCCATTGAAAGGACTCCCAGGCCAGGCCAGACTAACCAAGCCACCATGAAGATGCTGCAGAAGCCTCAAGAAAAACCTGGTAATGGCTAAAGAAGAATGGTGAGAGAATTCAGTCCAACAACAGAAAATCATTTGTGACTTTGAGCAGGTCTAAAGAGTGATAACCCGACTGAAGGGATAAATGGATCAGATGACGTTCCTTATTTGAATTTATCTAAAAAAGATCTGCTAAACATTAGGGAAGTGTAATTGAAGATGTTCCTGTCCCTAAAGTGTTTAATGCACTTGTGAACAGTTAAATAGGATATTTTTATGTTGTTATTATGTGTTTTTTGAAAACATATGCTGCAATATGAGTCTAAATGATGCTTGTGTTTATGAATTGTTAAATATTGAAAATGTTAATAATCAGAGGAAGATTTGAATTGTATACAGCTTAGGAGATGTGCAGTAGTATTATCCTAAATGCAATTGAGGTACAGCAGAAAAGGACTGAATTAGAAATAGCCTCGATTGTGTTGTCAGTGGTACCTCAATCTTACTATCAATCGGCTGGAATGCCTAGGTAACCTAAACTGAGCTGTGTTAATCAGTAACATTCCATCGTATGACTTTCAATCTTCATTTGTGTTTCAACTGTGACTAACATTGCCATCTTGTGGCAAAATAGCCACAGTCATAGCATTTGGGATGATTAAGAGGAATAACCTACATTTACATGACTTACCTTAACAAATCTCTCAGCACTTGGAATTCTTCACAAGCAGTTGACTACCGTGAAGTGAAGACACTGGCAAATTGACAGCCATGCTGCATAATAAGGCTCCACCAGGAAAAATTAGATTTCCGATCCATTAATCCATTTTTGGAACATTGGCAGGGAATTCTGGATATTGTCTTTTGTTTCTGCTGTGGAATCTTTAGCATCTGTCTGACAACTGGAACAGCAGACTGGGAAACATCTCACTTGACTGCACCTCCAACAATGCAACACTTCCTCAGTACTGCATCAAAGGGCAGCCAATCTGCTGGCAATCCAGACTATTTCAGCAACTAGTATTTCTTTAACATAGAAAAATGTTACAATGTTCCCCACAAAGGAGAAAGTGCAGGTAGCTGAGTTTCGGCAGGAGAATTTGGAAAGATGACTGAAAAATTGGTGAAGGGGAACCATTTTACAGATTAAGTGGCATAAAGTCAGACATGTTCAGGTGAAGAGAAAGGTTAATGTGGATCTGAGCTCTTCCCAAATAAAGTTGGATCTTGGAACTGAGGAGGAGGCACAGAATGATAACTGAATGCTGAGCACAGGACTACTCTCTGGCGCAGTACAAAATAGACTTAAAGAAAATCACGTCTGTTTTACACTATGCTTGATTTACCTTCCCCTAATGTTTACGAAATGATGGCATGAGCTGTTTTTGAGGGTCAGCTAGTTTCACCGTCAATTTTGCTTAGTTTGAACTTAAAAATCTTGGCAATATTTCCCAAGTCAATTAGTCTTCCCATTTGCGATCACCCTTTTCGTGCTACTGAACTAGAGTAAGTTCACCCCTTCTAGTTCGACAGCGAGAATGACCCCTAGTTGAATAAAGCCCAAATTAACAAAGTGAAATCATCCAGCTGTCAGCAAATGTTCCACCCTGTTTAGTGCAGATGGAAAATTGCATTTTGGATGGAGATCTGGGTTTCGGTCAAATTTCTGCCAGGCCAGTGTGAAAGTGAACAGAAATTTCTGCATGGTTACAAAATTCTGACAACTGAAGGATTTAATTTCCTCTGGTAGCACATTGCTTAATAAGTCTGTGTGAAAATCCTTTGTGTAATATTTTGGTGCAGTTACTAACCAGTTTATTTTAAAAGTCACTCAAAGTTACCACTGCTGATTGCTATCCAGTAATTCCTGCTGCAGGAAAAGTGGGAGAATAATTGTATTAACAAAAAGGAGTGTTATGCAACGTGTTAAGCAGTGAGGTAGCACAGGAAATTAAACTACCAAGTGAGGAACGTGGGGAACCCTGAACCTTGATGAAGAGTTAGGACACATTTAGATATGCAATAGTTGAAAGATGTTTTAATTATGTGACCTCAAACACAACGCCATTTTTAATATCTCAAATCATTGAAGGGTCAAAACAAAAATGACTGTTACATATTATTGAAATTCTAATATTATTATTACACTATACTGCATAAACAGAATAGTTTTGCACAATTTGCACGTATAACAGACCCATTTATGAAGTGACATAGTCTCATGAAGACACATGGCATAAGGGGTTACATTTGGTTCTGAAGGTCCTCCAACAATAATAGCTCATAATTGTCTATCAAGTTGGGGCTCAAAGACAACTTAAAACAGAAATGAGACTGAAAACAATGTGACTACATAAAGACACAAATTAAGAATGGGCATTCCAAATACTTGATGTAATCTAGATTAAAGCTGTACAAACTACATCATTTCTTGTTAAAGGAAATATGTAAGTGGGAACAGTCCAA
>NC_063361.1:23445590-23530419 GCF_021869965.1 Rhincodon typus
ACTGGTGAGACTATATCTGGAATACTGTGTACAGTATTCCCCTTATTTAAAAAAGGATATAAGTGAATTGGAAACAGTTCAGCAAAGGTTTATTAAATTGATGCTTGGAAGGGGCAACTTATTTTGAGGAAAGATTGGCTTTTATCCATTGGAGTTTAGAAGGGTAAGAGGTAACTTTAATGAACATATAAAATTCTGAGGAATCTTGCCATAGTGGATGTGGAAAGGAGTTTCCCCTTTTGGGAGAATTGAGAACTAAAGGTTTAAAATTAAGGGACCACGAATTTAACACAGAATAAGAAAACATTTTTTTCTCTAAAAGAGGGGCATGCATCTTTGTAACTCTTCCTCAGAAGACAATGGAGGGAGCCTTTGAATATTAAGGCAGCAGTAAATAGATTCTTAACAAGCAAGGAGGCGAATGCCTATTGGACGTAGGTGAAAATGTGGAGTGATTAGATCAGCCATGATCTTATTTAAATGCAGAGTAGGCTTGAGTGACTTGCTCCTAAATTGTTATGCACATAAACTGAGCATATAAGCAGCTAATATATAGCGCACAGCATGAACAAGCTCATTACAATGATTCACCATGTCAGCAAAGGTTGCTGCATTGCATAAAATGTCTCCTAAACCTCATTTAGTCAAATCCATTGTCACCACCACACAACATTCACACAGGGAGAGAGATAACAAGGTGTAGAGCTGGATGAACACAGCAGGCCAAGCAGCATCAGAGGAGCAGGAAAGCTGACATTTCAGGTCTGGACCCTTCACACAAGGAGCTGTCTTCTTTGGTGTTCAACTCCACAGTTTGTTTAACTCCATTCAGTTTCCACTTTACCTGAGCATCACCTTCAAACTGTCTCCCCTGCTTTCTCCATTCTCATCAGGTTCTCCTTACAACCCTGAAAGGCAGAAAATCTGCTTTGTCCCAGGGCTGGCGAGCTCCCTTTCGACCACAGTGCTGAGAATAGTCTTAGTTCGACAACATAGACCTTTCTGTTTGCAAATATTAAATGCACAGTCTATTCCCTGAGAACTGTACCTCACTTACCTAAATCCAGAGATTTCAGGTGCCATTTGACAAAACCTTAGGGATTTCCATCTGTGCAAAGGAGGTAAGTGCTGAGGTTTAAACCTGAACAGTATTGTCAGAATGGATAGTGGCAATCCTGTTGGAGTGGAATACTGCCCAATTGACATTGGCTTGCAGAATTATTTGGAACCAAAATTAATGTATCCTACGCCATCCCTCCCAAACCCATCCCACACTATGCCAACCCACCTCTACCTCTGGGCCTCAGAATTAAGCAGGCTACTGCTTGGAATTATTCAGGCCCATCTAGCTTAGATATCATTTTAAAAGTAGGGGATTTGACTTAATGCTTGGAGCATACTCAGTCCCAACACAATATTGAGTTATGTCACCCTTAGATACTCAATACTAGTTTAATTGAGATGCCCAAAGTTTGTGTGGGTGGTTTGCACTTTCTACCATTGTTACAATTGCTGCATTCAAAGTGAGTGCTTTGCTGCTTTTTCTTGAGTTTTTGACATGCATCATTTAGAGACTGTCCACAGTCTTCTGGTCTCTACTAATTTTAGAAAATTTTCAACCTTATTTACAATACACCAAGCGCTTTGGCAGGGTTGCAGAAGGGCTCACAAATAAATCTTGGCCTTTGACAAACTACTTTGCAAGTTCTTTCAGTGAGCTATTGGAAAACTAATGTTGCTGCCATGAATTTGCAGCCAACTCAACTTTCCACTCTCCGGTATCTATGCAGAGTGGAGATAAAAAGAAAACACCATTTGCAGCAGCTGATTGGATGACTTGCAGCCACTAAATCCATGGAGTTCACTTACTATGGATATAACTTCATTTTCCACTGGCAAATTATTTTCTGTCACTGCTCCAGCTAATGTGACAGAAATCAGGACTCAGGCTTTCCTTTTCTCTCCAAACACATCACAAGTTTTGATTCCTATACAGTCAGTGGGTGGAAGTGGATTTGAATCAAATTCAGGAGAAACCACTCCTCTGACAAAACCATGGAGATCAATTTTATCTACTTTCACCTGGCCTGAACAGGTTGGTAACTACTCAGAAAGGGGATTGGTAACCTTTCTGCCTCACTCACTATAGTGCATTGCTAGCTCCATTTTGAAAAGGGCCTGTGCCTACAGGTGTCCAAAGTAATTGCCTGATTCAAGCAATAGCCACTTTGAATATGGAAGTCAGGGATCCATTGTCATCGTTTGATCTGCAGAATGGAGCAAAAGTAGCCCTGTGTGATTCATAATGAAAATTTTGAGCATTGCTGTCCTGAAGCCATCACCTGTAGGCTGAGCACTGCCATGTTCCTAATTAAAGACCACAACCCATCAAGCTGTACTAAATGGCCATAACGTACAAACTAAATTTAAATGTGCCTCAAAATCATGTTGGAGTGGGGGGTGCTTTACCACCAAAAATGGGCAGCCCATCAGTGCCATCCATATCAGTCATTGGTACAAGAATCAAAATTCTCTGTGCCATCATTCTTTTAGATTGCAAAAATATGCAATCGAATAATATACAACATACACCTCACATAACGCAACAATATACATTTGTATACATACCCAAACACTACACACTCTGGCTGCATTTTCTGATGATGTGGACACAGTTGAGGGATATATCAAATGACCATTCTTGGAAAAGGGAAAAGTTGTCCTATAATCAATTCTGTGTATTAAAATATATTTTATAGCAGGAAGTCTAGTGAAAAAGGATATTGCATTGTTAAAATAAAAAGGATATTGTATTGATTTGAAAGCACCCTTTTAAACAAACAAGCTCTTAATTTCAATGTTAACTTGAAGAAGCTTCTGAATTCAGGAGTTGCTAGCCTGCACTATATGTGGGGTGTCACAGCCAGGTCAGAGTAATATAATGATAAATATATTTCAGGCCTGTCTTAATACTCATTCTTCATATTATTTAACTTTCCTCAGTGATAAAACTTTTCTGAGCATTTGTGTCATTTATTCTGAATTATTTCATGTTTGTCCTTAGCATCGTTTCTGACACCAAAGATTTTCCGAATGGGAATCTGCCTAGCATGAATGAATGGAAGAGGAAGACGAATTATGGATGTTTGATAGGCAGATCATATTACACAGACTCTTTGTGCCCACGTGTTGGTGCCTGAAAAGTCACATTTGCAAAGAAAACTGAACATATTTCATTTTGGCAGACTGGCTCTTCATCACCATGTTATGTATTCACTCTCTCTACCACTCAAGTCTTCTCTGCACTGTGTGCCGAGGTGGTGTACAGCAATTCATCAAAGTTGCTTTGACAGCAAGTTCCAAACCCCATAATATCCACCAAATAGAAGGACAGGGGTGCAGGCGCACAGGAACACTACCACCTTAAAGTATGCCTTCAGCTCATGCAGCGACCTGATCTCAAAGAAAATTGCTATTCCTTAACCATGACTGGGACAAAATCCTGGAGCTCCAAACTAAACAGCATCATGGAGTACCTTCGCTACACAGATTGTAGTGATTAAAGAAGGTGGCTCATCATTGTTATATAGGCATACCCGCTCATTACACTGTATGGGTTGCTGTTCATGATGGAGGATGCTGCTGTCATTCTCTGTAAATGAAGGAAACAACACAGACTGCATGATCCAGTGTGGCAGAGGAGAACCACTTTCTGGTCTAACTGGATCTCCCTTATTCAATGAAATACAGTTCATTGCATGTTAGCAACTAGATAAAGGTCACTTTGATAAATTAGACATTGTTACAGGGACTTTGAGGTGAACCTGATATTAGGTCTCATTCCTTTGGGATCCTAAACTTCTCTGTTCATAAATCCATGTGTTAGTACCATAGTGGTGCTGCTTATGACACTCCTCACCACTAACACTTTTAGACTCATATGTAGCATCTTGTCCCAAAGATTTTCTCCTTTATACTAATATTACACATTTGTGTATATAATTACATTTATAGCTACGCCATTTTCTCCCTCAAGTCTCTGAATTTACAAATTCAGGCATATTCTACTGGACTGGGTACTCTTTGGTCTTGGAAGATTGGTAGGTTATTGGAAGACTGTTGTTTTGGATTCTCTTTCTAAATGTATGAGATTTGTAGGTCGCCTTAAATTGGAGGGCCTTTATTTCATGGAATACCACCACACAGGGTACCTTTCCTGCTGGAACAGGCAATTTCTTCTTTGCAGTGTCTTGAATTGATGGACATTGGTTGTCCCTTCTCAGTGGTGGCTCAATGGAGCGCTTCTTCAGGATTCAAAATGTTAACTCTGTTTCTTTCTACACAGATGCTGCCTGACCTATTGAGTTTCCCCAGCACCTTTTTGGTTCTATATTATTACTTAGAAAATTAAACTCTTGTCCTCGTCTCAAAGCACAGCAGACCAAAAGGCATTTGAAGGTAATGAATAGTCAGCATACATTCCTCACCCAAACATAAAGTCCACCACAATTTTGACCCCTGCCACATTCTTCTGGAATCCAAGGTCGGAAACTGCCTTCTCAGGATCAAAGTGTGTCACCGTTTGTAAAGCAACATGCACCTACTCTGATGATTAATTGAAAGTAACCATTGGTTACAGCCTTAACCTACATCTACTCGCTTGAATCTACTCGCCACAACAGGATAGTGTCACTGAATTGCATGGAGTATCATCATCCTCACCGCCACCACATCACCTAGATTCAGAGAAGCCTAACAGTCCCGGGCTGCATCAAACCTTGCTTCCAGAGTCAGGCTCATGCCCTGGGTTTCTTCATTCCAGCTCAGCCTCTCATTCTCTAGTCCCCTGCACCTGTAGTATTGATTGAGATGACTTTTCAGTTTTGCCAATGTTTGTCGGGGGTTTTAATTGCCATATTATGATATTCTTTTTTAGGGATCTCCACTTCTTTACAATTGCACTACGAATGCCACTCCCTTTGGCTGCATTTACATCTGACGCAAAGCTAATTGAGGGAACCTGAGAAAATTGGGTGCAGATGCCATACTCCAAATTTGAGTCAATCTACATTCTGCCAAAAATAACCCAATTCGGCATAAATTACATCAATGCTGGAAAATACAGACTTCTTTTCTCAATGTGGAAGGTACAAGCTCTATTTTTCTTCTGGCTGACAATGCCAAATTTCAATCCATACTTAAACCTCAATCAAAACGAAACTCTGTAATAAGAAATCATATTGATGGAAGCAAGCATTCCCAAGTCCCTTGTAGTGCAACTCATTGAAGAAAATAAATAAGTCACAAATGCAGCTGCTCCAATTAACATTCTATTAACTTTAGGTATTTACTCAGCAAATCTAAATCAAATAATTATAAATTACATTTGATTAACATAATATAACTCTGTGACATTTCCATTGGTTTAAAAATTATGGCTTCCATGTTTACATGTGTAGGAGCCTCACGGATATATTAATAAATATCTGGACACTTATTCAGGCACAACTTCTTTTACCCTCTTTTTGCTACACATTGGACCGTTCCATGTTTAAAGCAAGGATGGTTATGAATAAATTTGGCAATAATGTATTACTGGAATTTTAGCAGTGGGTGAATAAGTTTATATAACCAATGTATAACTCAACTGTATTACCCAAGTGAAAAGAGTACACTAAAACTGAAGTAAGGACACTGGTATAAACTGAAGGACAAAGAAAGAAGCCTTGAATCTCTAATAAGACACTCTGGTGCCCTTGGATGAGGATACTTTAAAGTTTTTCTATACATGACTTAAAAGCATAAATACAATTGTCAAAAATGTGAAACGGCCCTTGAGGAAGAAAGAGCTAAAAGTTAACTTGCAGGGGGAAAAAAATTCTAATCGTGACACAGAAAAAGGTTTGTTGAAGTGTGCGTAATAACTGTAATTATGCTCAAGTTACATAAACATAGACTGCTCATATATTGGAGATCTTAATCACTGCAAGTGAAAAAATATCAGAGTATCAGGTTTACAATATATGGGAGAATGGAATACATCATGTCTGGTGAGGGCTTATTGGAAAGTAAATGTGCCATGTCGTCCCACTCAAGACAACTCTCCCAGACAGTAAAGAAGACTAGAAAAACAGTAGATCTAAATCAGACTAGACAGTGGTGTCTTCTCACGCATTGCTTCATTTCCAGTCCTAACCCCATTTACTGCTTCCCAAGTGATGCCAACTTTGCAAAGTTAATTGGCAAGTGTGAAACTTTAAACAGCATTGAAATCCAAATAAATGAAGCTGCTGTTCAAGTTTTATAGAAGTAGGTTCATAGAACAAATTGTGCAGTTATGTACTAAGCTTGTATGCTTCAAACATTTTTGTGTCTGTGAGGCTGATCCATATAGGGGTTTTATCTTATCCTATACTTGATAATTGCAATAGCAAATGTCTCATTGACTAGCTTCTAAAAAGTTAAAGAACACGAATAACAAAGTGCACTTTGGACATGCTTGTTTCACACTCCTTTGTAACTGAAATTGTTCTGTTAAGGTGTTAGGGTGGTTTCACTGTGATGTACATTTAGTAGTCTGGGTAAACCCCATCTTCCTTGAAGTACAAGACCATATGTTCTACAGATTAGTTTGAAGTAGGATATAATAATTTCATACACGTGGATTAAGTCAGATCTAACATATTTACTTTCCTCATGGTGTTGTTACTCTCTTGAGTATATATTTACTGCTCTACAGGAGCATTCACCAACTTTTAGCAAATGGAAAATAATTGCAAACCCCCTGTAATTTAGTAAAACCTAATGCCGGGCTTTGATCAATGTTACTCAACTTTAATTAGTACTCTGCCTAAATCCATTTCAAAGTTAGGGATATTTCAGTTTCTCTGAAATTCTTTTCTCAACAAAAGACCTGTTACCTTCCATTCTCCTACCTTTTTTGGAATTATCGAGAATTGTATACACAACACTTTTAATGTGTGTTTCCTTTTATCTGGCTTGTTATCTAGTTGGTTGCTAGCACTTAGAGTGAGGATCAGCCTTTACCTGCAACACCGGGGGGACTAGGGGATAGTTCTCCGATTGTGACCAGCGCAGTATGTTAACACTCAAACCCAAGCTGTTACACATGGGTACCTCAGTCCATTGGTACACACAAGAATCTCTGTTCCACAACCATAAATATTAAAATTTAAGTCCCATTTGTATACTCCGTTGAGTTGAAACTGGCTTTTGAACACCTGTCCTTGTGAATTTTTCAAAGGAAAAATCACAAAATGTGTCTGCAGTTTGGACATAATGGATCATCTTATGTTGAGGAAGAGGTCATTAGCCCTCCTTATATTTGTAGTCACAGGTCCAGTCACCTTGACTTGCCTCTTCCCCATTGAAAGGTTGTTTGAAGTTACGTATGCATTTCTACATGTTGACGGAGTTCCAGTTGGAATGCCAGGCCTCCAGGAGTTCCTTGGAATGTCTCTGTTTGGCTTGTGCTATAATGGATGTGTTGTCCCAGTCAAATTTGTATCCTTCTTTGTCCATGTGTATCGAGACCAGTGAGAATTGGTCATGTCTCATGGTGGCTAGTGTTTGTGTATCCTTATTGTCCTCACCTAACCCACCAGATTCCACCAGGCAATATTAAAATGGCATCATTGAAGTTTACAGTTCAAAAGAAAGCTATTTGGTCAAGGATATCTGAGGAAACAAAAATTAATCCGACTGTCCTGCACTCTTCTCACATCTTTTGCTGCTTATAATATTTGTCCACTTTCCCATAAACAATTACTTCTGCATCAATGGCTCCTGTGGCAAGCCCCAACAAAGTGCTGCGTTAAAAATTATTTCCAGTTTCCTTTGAATTCTCTCAAGGAGAATTTTAAAGGGAACAGCCTTTGACAGCTCCATTTATGGGTGTTGGGGTGGTCCAACATCAGGACTGATAGCAGAAGCTGCTGCAAAGTTTAGAATGAACAGCACAAGACGAGAAGAAAACCACCAACACAGAAACAACATCCTCACCAGAATAAAATTCACAAAAGAAGAGAACAATAACCAAGTACCCTTCCTCGACATAATGGTAGAACATAAGAACAACGGGGAACTCCAGGCTAGCATATATAGAAAGACCGTATATACAGACCAGATACTTAATTACTCCAGCAACCACCCCAACACCCATAAACGGAGCTGCATCAGGACATTATTCAAACGAGCCACAACACACTGCAGCAACCCGGAATTGTGCAAAGCAGAACAGGAGCACTTATACGGAGTTTTTAAAAGGAATGGACACCCAAAAAGCACAATCCACCTTTACCTCCGCAACAGACCACAACAAGAAGACACAACATGGCCAGACACACTAGTCACCCTACCATACATCAATGGGCTGAATGGCCCACTCCTACTCCTCTTTTCTATGTTTCGCTCAGTTCTCCAAAGTGCAAGCCTCTGGTAGGATTTTTGCTGAGGGCTTCTGAACTTTATTATCGGGTTCAGATGGAGGTAGAAGACTGCACAATATGATTTTACCAGGATAGGCCAATTAATGGCCAGAAGACCGGTTTGCCATCCAATTAAGGATGGTAGGCAGTCTCACCAAGCTGCAAAGCAATCAGAGGCCTTTCTAGCTGGAAAGCAGAAACATGATGGAAGAGATGGCCTAGTAATATTAATCTGGAGAGCAAGGGACTTTTCTGGAGACTGGGTCCAAATCCTTTGCTGTCAGATGATGGAATTTGAATTCAGTAAAAATCTGGAAGTAAAAGTCTAATGATGACCTTGAAATCATTGTCGATTGCCAGGGAAAAAAACTCACCTAGTTCACTAATGCCCTTTAGGGAAAATTGTCATCCTTATCCGGTCTGGCTACATGCAATTCCAGGCCTACTGCAATGTGGTTGACTGTTAACTGCCCTCAGGGTAATTAGGGATGGGCAATGAATGCTGACCTAGCCAGTGACACTCTCATCCTGTGAATGAATAATAAAAAAAGTGACAGATAAAGGAGAGGATGACCCAAAATGAAGGGTCTCACTTTATCTGTGACTTTTAAACGATGAACTAAAAAGGGCCTTTACAGGCAATTCACTAGTTTGCAGGGATGTGTTGCTGCATTCGCACATGGCCTTGATGAGATCACACCTGGAGTATTGTGTCTCCTTATCTGAGGAAGGATGTCCTGGCTATGGAGGGAGCGCAACAAAGGTTTACCAGACTGATTCTGAGGACTTCTTTATCAGGACTGACATATGAAGAGACACTGGATCAGTTGGATTTGCATTCACCAAAGTTTAGAAGAATGAGGGGGGATCTTATAGAAACTTCACAGGTGGCATGTAGCTGTTGCTGCATCAAGGCAAGCAGGCAGGGTCTAGCTGGAGTACTGGTCCAAATCAATGTCAGCCTCCACTGGCAGGATTCATTAGGCCTGAAGAGGCTTAATCAATTATGCATCACTTGCTGAGGTCTATCAGAGTCGCACTGGTCCATCTTCTGGCAATCATTTTTCTTCAATTATTTTGTGAGCAATCCTGGAGGATATCACAGCGGGGAGGCAATGGCCTAGTGGTATTATCACTAGACTGTTAATCCAGAGACCCAGATAATGTTCTGGGGACCTGGATTCGAATCCCACCATGGCAGATGGTGGAATTTGAATTCAATAAATATCTGGAATTACAAATCTAATGATGACCATGAATCCATTCTCGATTGTTGGGGAAAAACCCATCTGGTTTAGTAATGTCCTTTAGGGAAGGAAACTGCCATCCTTACCTGGTGTGGCCTATATGTGACTCCAGACCCACAGCAATGTGGTTGACTCTGAACTGCCCTCTGGGCAATTAGGAATGGGCAATAAATGCTGCCTAGCCAGCAATGCCCTCATCCCATGAATGAATAAAGGAAAAAAAAAACTTCAGTTCAGTCTACATTAGTCTATCACTTGTGCATACTTTTCAGTAAGGATTAATGTCCCTGGTGAAGAAGGCAAATGGTATGTTGGCCTTCAATGCGAGAGGATTTGAGTACAGGAGCAGGGATGTGTTGCTGCAATCGCTCATGGCCTTGATGAGATCACACCTGGAGTATTGTGTCTCCTTATCTGAGGAAGGATGTCCTGGCTATGGAGGGAGCGCAACAAAGGTTTACCAGACTGATTCTGAGGACTTCTTTGTCAGGACTGACATATGAAGAGACACTGGATCAGTTGGATTTGCGTTCACCAAAGTTTAGAAGAATGAGGGGGGATCTTATAGAAACTTATAAAGTTCTAACAGGACTATTCAGGATTAAAGCAGGAAGGATGTTCCCAATGACCAGGGAGTCCAGAACGAGCGATCAGAGTCTAAGGATGCAGGGTAGGCCTTTTAAGACAGAATAAGTGGAAATATCTTCATCCATAGAATGATAAGCCTGTAAAATTCTCTGCTACAGAAAGCAATTGAGGCCAAAACATTGAATGTTTTCAAGAAGAAGTTATAGTTCTTAGGACTAAAATGATCGAGTAGAAAAGCAGGAACAGGGTACTAAGTGGGATGATCAGTCACAATCATATTGAATGGCAGACCAGGCTCAAAGGACTGAATGGCCCACTCCTAATCCTATTTTCTATGTTTCTATTATCACGAGAGAGCGGTAAAGACAAGAATCATGAATGTATTCCCCCTCCCCAGACAGGAGTCCACCAACTAACATCATTGCTTGAAAGTATTCTGATTATTATGGCTTAGCAACACACAACATTTTATCTGCACAGCCATCTAGTAAAACTTACAATTGTTTTTTATTGTTTAATAATTAACAGGCAAACTGTATAAAGGCTACTTTGCGAAAGTGATATAGATTTCTCTGTTAGATTCTTTGCCTTTCTGCTGCTCTCTACTTTCCTTCTGTCACCACTCCATTCAGTCAGAATACTTCAAGAATTACCAACACTATTTCATGCCTCTTGATGTCAGTCAAAGCATTCTTTTAGCAGTGTGTACTGTAATTGATGGCATCCCTCTCAATGGCAGCTGCTTACACAGCAGAGTGCTGAAATATTCCAAGGAATTGCAAACACATGAATGAAATCTTATCCAGACCAAATTCCCATAACGACTTCGTATGGAAAACCACCCTCCCAGTGAGGTTCTGAACCACACAAAGCAGGAAGACTCCATGCGGTATTTGGTCAGTGAGGATTTTGGTTGTTTCTTTTTTCACTTTTTAAAATGCATAGACAGGAGGATATCCTAAAACAAAATGACTGCTGGCTTTATCAACAAGCAACAATCTGTGTTTAAATCACTCTCCTTTGTCCACTATTTTAGCGAAAGCATTAAAATGTTGATGCATACATTAAAATAGTGGATCGACAAATGTTATACTATTTGTTTACCACATTAAGAATTTACACACTTTTAGCAGAGGTACTATATTTGCCCATATATTACAAATCAGTTTAGTTTGTTTGAAAAATTAAGTCATGTTATTTCAAACATAGGAATCCAAGACTACAAAAAATATCAGCAATACCATCACTAAGAATTGTCGTTACTTTTAAATTAACCTGTTATGACACATGCCTGGGGCAGGGGTGATTTGAACCTGGAAAATGGCTCTTGCTAATAAGTATGCATTTCATATTGGAGGATCTTTGACAAAAAGATTCATGTTGAAGTCCCATTTCTGATTTAACACATCCATAATTAAGCTTCTCACCCCTAGAGGGCGACTTTGCTGGTATCTGTTCGTCAGGTAGACTGCTCACTTTCCAGTGGAAGGGTGGTGGGAGAATTAAAATACAAAAATGTTTTTAAGATTCTCAGTTATTCCTAACATGAAATGACAATTGAGGTGGTTATAAAGGTGCATATCCATGCCTCCAGGCACTCTCACAAGTGCTGTAATTATCTTTCAGTAAAATGCCTATCACAAAAGCTGCTGTTGCTATTTCTTGACGATTGCAAAGTGCACAGACTTAATGGTAATTATAATATACAGTCAGGCTGCTGGTGGGTGATGTAGCTGCCAGGTTTAAGCAAACACCTGAATGACAACCTTATGTTTGTGTAGTGAGTACATCAACTTGCATTCTGCTGTTGCTTGGTAATTGGGGCTGACCTCTTAAAGCTCAATGCTGCCTTAGAAACCACCATTTTTTCAAATGGTACTTCACGGATGGCATGGGAGGAAACACATAAATTAGGATATACTGTATGTTGCAACCTTTGCCATTCGATCAAGTGAAACCAGAATACTTGAATCCTTTCATGCTCCTAAACTTTGAAGAAACAGATGATCTTTACTTTTCTGTAAAACAAATTAGATTTGGATTACCTTATGGACTTGGACTTTTTAAGGGTCACCAAGTACCTTGGTTCATGCCTTTGTCACAGAATCCCTACAGTGTGGAAGCAGGCCATTTGGCCCATCAAGTCCAAACCAACCACCTGAAGAGCATCTCCATCCAGTCCCATGGCTAATCTATCCAGTCAGTACATCCCTAGACACTACAGGCAATTCAATAGACAACCAACCTAACCTACACATCTTTGGACTGTGGGAGGAAACTGGAACACCTGGAGAAAACCCACACAGACACAGAGAGAACATGAAAACTCCACACAGACAGTAGCTCAGGGGTAGGATTGAACTCAGGTCCCTGGCACTGTGAGGCAGCAGCACTAACCACTGAGCCACCATGCCATTGAATTTAAATGATCTGATACATCAGTGATACAAAGTAAATGGCAGCTGGCCAGTATCAGTGGCCTTTCGATGGTTTTGGATATAAAGAGATTAAAAACAGAGTACTTCTATCTAAGTATCATTCAAATTACTTACATGCCCACAACCACAAACTTGAACAAGAGAATAAACAAGAAGTTAGGTCAGAAATAATGAAAATCTTTGCTAAATTAAAATAGCAATTGTCTATAAAGTCCCCACAGTGAGATTAAGATTAATTATTAACCAGCAGCTCTGATGGCTCAGTATACAAATGCACTGCGAGATGTCAGGCCATGCAGACCAGCAAGGACCTACTTCAATCCCAATGAGTGTTGTATTAGCTGTTAACAGCCATAATAATACAACAATATCATGGAGGTGGTAGTGGGAATGTCGTTGGTCTGGTAAACCAGAACCCCAGGGTAACAGTCTGGGTCACATGGATCCAAATATCCACCATGGCAGATGGTGAACATTGAATTCAATAATTCAACAAACATGGAATTTAAAAGGCTAGCCTAATGACTAAGTAACATGGACTGTGTAAAAATACATATTTTAGGGAAGGAAATCTGCCACCCTGTCTGGCCTACGTGTGACTCCAGACCCACAGCAATGTAGTTGACTCTTAACTGCTTTGTGAGCAATGAGGAATAGGAAATAAGTGCTGGCCTAGCCATAAAGATCACATCCCATGAATTTTATCCTCAGCATCTCTAGGGAAAAAAAAATCTTGGTCAGTGATCAGCAAATTTGCAAGTTCCAACTTCCCCTTCTCTTATCTCATTTGCTCCCCATCTAGACCCTCCCTCATCTTGTCTCTTCCAAAGGCTGTTGGGCTCCCCTGTGTGTTACCATTTGATGGCTCAAATCTTGTTGGAATTGATAAAAAGGGTTTGTTCTTCATGAAGATTAAGTAGCACATGTACAGTCATGAACAGTTCTTGATAACATGTCTTACTTGGATGACTACACATTGGTGGTCTGCAATCATGTGGTACCTTAAATAACTGCACAGAGGTGGGGTCCATCACTAAGTTACCCTTTATTTATTTGTGCACAGTACCCTGGCTGGAACCAGCCAGCTCTAATCTCCTGGTTATATTGGTCAGTCAAGGCTTTCCCGATTGTTTGGCCCAGGTTAACAACCCCAATCAAGAACCACGTAGTCAACAAGGTCCACTTGGTCCCAATCACTTCAGTACCTTACATCATTTCCTATTTGGTGATGAGGACAAATCGTAACCACGCCTGTAATATTTGGTATTCCTGCTCTTTCACATTTAGGCACCATTGATCTTTAGTGCTGTCACATCTTGAAATGCAAATCCAGTACAGCCAACAATTTCAATGTAAACAGATTCATTCAGACTAACCACGAGGGAAATTCTTCATAGCATGTTGACGCCAAGAACAGCTCTTGATCACAACCATGCTGCTGATGAGAAATATAGAGCGAATATCAGAACATTTCTCTTAAGAGAACAATTTGAGAAAAGAGTTATTACTGAGCTGTTCGGATACACTCCAGCAATGTTGCTGGGGCTTATTTGTCATCTCATTCTTTAACTGGGATACTACATGACAACAGGACAGAGCAAAGGTAAAGAGAAGGGGTCTTATGGTGCAGTGGTAGTACCAGTACCTCTGAATTAGGAAAATCTGGGTTCAAGTCCTATCTGGTCTGGGGGTGTTTCACAGCATATCAGAATAGATTGATTTTAAAAAAGTAAGTGAAGGAAACTCTCATCTCTCAATGCAAGATAATGGAACACATAGCAATTTGAAATTCAGAATATGTTTTTCCCCCAAGAAATTGAAGTGAAGAATCAAGGCTCATAGTCAGGACACCAAGGTCAAAAAGATTATATTGATATTCAACAGTTTTAAAGGTGAGATATCCTACTTAATCTTTCACCATGTATTTTAATAGTTTAAAGCTGTATCAGTTACAATTCTATTCCATAACTATCATAATAAATTACTCGTATGACTACCTGACTGTGTGAATAGGGTCCAATTAGCTAGTCTCCCCAGTACTGTTGTTGAGTCTCAGGTGATTACCTTAAAACTCTTTTATTTCCTGCATCATTGACACACACATTCCCTTCGACTCTGGTGGAACTTCTGCTGCCCTCCAGATCATGGACAAAATCACGTGATGCTGATATCATTGCATCATTACCATCTTTATATATTTTGCCAAAGTCTTGTTACTCTACAGTGACAGCTTCCATGGGAACATATATTTTAGAATAAACACCCATTATAATTTTCACAGCAGTTTTACACCATCAACAAAAAAACGTCTACAGTTCTATGGTTTCAGAGACAACACACGTTCACCTCTGAATCCTTCACTCCTTCCCTGCAGCACGACATATGCCCTCCAAAAGCAAGGTTCCTTCGGATCAGCTCCAATCAGTGAAGCAAATTCATATAACCATTAGTTACACATCCACCCTAGTCCCGCCTCTGATGGATCTGTTGAAAATCAAAGGTCATTTGACAACCTGTGTTCTAATAGACTTCACCCACACGGTTTGCGTTTTATTGGCAATCATTTCCTTCCTTCAGAGGAGCCATTTTCTGGGTCAGTGAATCTGCCGACTTAAAAGGAATCACATTGATTACATTTTATTGGTTGTGTCTTCACGCATGATGGGTAGATTGCATTGTACCTTTTTAGAAAGGAACTGGCCTACATCATATTTTTGTTTACTCTTTGACTTTGAGCTAATTTGCTTTCTCTGAATTAATGTGGCAGGTTATATACACAAAACTAGCTTGTATGGAAAAGCTTAACCATTCTGCATTGGAGTATAGAGAAGTCCTTTTGGAGCAAGCTGGTGACTTTTGAATTCTTATGTCATGAATCGAAAGAGACTTTAGTCTTTTGGGATTGTACTGGCCTAACAAAACATGTCAGGAATGCTTTATTCAAAAACCTTCTTTGTCTTAAAGGATAAATTACATTTTCAGTATTTTTTTCAGTCCACTATAATATGTTTAGGTCTGTTTGAGCCCTTTGAAAAAAAAAATTTTACTTAACCCAAACTGACCTGAAAAGACCTAAAAGTGAATTTTTTTTCAAAGGGCCTGAACTCAGTATGTCTACAAGTTTGTTTGGGTCCGCTTCCAAACAGACCTTTAATTCTTAGATCTTTTTGGTTTTCAGACATGTGGGTAATAGGTACCAAACCTGTAATACTAGCAATATTTCATGTCTCGCATGATTTTTTCCTCTCATCAGCCTCACTTTCCCCTCATCCACTTAAGGTGAGGTTAGAAGCTTGATGAGGAAGTAACTCTAATTCATCACTCTTTAGAGGTGTGTTTGACAGTCAATGATAACCTGTTACTTTGGGACCGCAGGGCACAGTCCCATTCTCTGCAGACATTCACATCTTAGAGCTGGGGAGAGAGCCAACAAAGCCACAAGTGGCCATATGGGCTTTTTCTGCTCTGTAACTATTCTATGAATCAGTCCTATGGTATTCACAATGGCTGTTTCATGTCCACACCAGGACCCAATTTACGGTATGCCCAGCATCCTCTCCTCCACCGTGCTTGACTCAAGGCATGTTAACATGACAGGAGCGAACCTTCTTTGGTCACGATGCTTCAGTCTCCCACTGGGTAGAAGCAATAGTTTTAATAGATAAACTACAAGAAAACATTCATGGCAGCGTTTGACCTTCAATGGATTTGTTCACTTTTAAAGCATATTGAAAGTGTCCACCTCAACTCAGTTGGCATTCTGAGTTAGGAGGTTGAGAATTCAACTACTGCCACAGTCTTGGCTGTAAAATCTATTCTGGCACTCCAGTGCAGCTCTGTGGGAGTGCTGATTTGTCAGAAGTGGTGTCTTTCGGATGAGATGTAGAAGTTATTGCTGAAGTCAATATGAAGGATCAAGTTGCACTTTTCAAAAAGAATCCTAATCAACATCCTTTTTTTAAACACCACTACCAAAAATAAAACTGTGGTTGTTTGCAGGTTGATAAACACAACACGAGTAACCACACTTAGAAAGTGATCCTTTGGTGGTAAAATGTTGTACAATGCTCTGAAGTGGAAAAGATGGTCAACGAATGCAACTTGGTCCTCTGTGACCATATGTGAATTATAATATATAATATAGTTTCTATTCTTCCCTTGCATTTCTGTTTTTACTATAGAATTTTTTTTTACAATAAACAGAAAGAAGATATATAATTTGGGATGGAAGATTAAATTCCAGGTTTAGACAGCATATTTTCAGATTTAATTTACTTTATATTTGAAACTCTTCCATCAATCATTGTAACCTTCTAACTCCATGCAAGACTGGTACCACCTGAGCCATGGCTGACACTATTTATAGCAGGTATGGATTTATTTGGTTACTTGGCTACACATTCAAATTATCCCTGTTTACAGTATGAGATCAGCACTTGAGAGCAACTGATTCAGATTGAGAAATCTTTTTCATTCCGTCACGCCACACTTGCCCTATAGCTGTTGATACATTGACAGATCAAATTACCTTGAGTGTAAGCTGTAATAATATAAAAAGAAAATACTGCAAACGTTGGAAATCAGAAATAAAAGCTGTTGTGTTACATTTCATTCTATGGTTGATATATTTCTGCATCAAGTAAAATATCCTCCTAAAGAAATGGTCCTAAAAGTACTGCTCTCCTAAAGTGAAATACATCTGCTAAAAACACCAACAATGTGTTTCTTTTACATGAACTAGAGGTTGGTCAATTCCACCATTTCCTTTCTTTAAATTGGAATAAAGTAGAGGAAAGGCAGTATGATGTAATCATTGTTATTTAAAGGCAGAAATCTACGACAAGCCTGCACTTTTTAATCTACAAGGCTGTCATTCTTCTAGCAACACTCCAAGAGGACCAGGGCTGGTAAAGAAGCAACAACATCAAAAATAAAGGGAAACAGAAGCAGAAAAGAGAAAATTAATAGAAGTGAAAAGCAAAACCAGTAAAGAAGTAAGTCGACACTGCACTGTTTTAAAAAAGCAACAGTTCCAAAGAGAAATGAAAGCAAATATTCCATTATGGGCTGGACATCCAATGACTCCTTTAATGAATTATATCTATGAAATTAGCAATATGCAGTCCTATTTTCTGGATCAAACAAGAAGTGAGCTCCAAAAATCCTCCCTGTCATGGGCAGGAGGGGCTTGGTAGAAATAATATCATTGCTTTTTTCATGGACAATCCGAAAGGTGCAAAAGAAAGGTCTGGAAAGTTCTCAGAAAGACCAGCTCAAGGTAAGAAATAACATAAGAATCAACAGACTCCAACACATGTCATACAGACAACAACCTCAAGAATCTAATAACTGGTTTGTCAGATGATGACACAGCAAAGGGCATGAGTGTGAATTTTCCAAAGAGGAAAGGCTCATTGAGTTACTTATTACCTCTGTGCCAATTAAAATCTTTCGGAAGGATCTTCTAAGTAAGAGAAAGGGCCATACCATTTATGTATTTCTTGAGGATAAATACAAGTATGAAGCCATATTGGTAAGCCAACAACAGTTCCATGCTTTAGGTGCAGCCAACAGTATTGTCACAGTCAATCAAGGACACCAAACCAATAAAATCTGTAACTGATTTTGTTTGCACTCACCCAAAAGCCGACCTGCTCTTCACTAACATGTATAATGTGTCTGGCACCATCAGGTATGCAGAAAATCTGGTTACGAGGGCCAAACCAGACCCCAGAACAAACACACATGACCAACAAAATGGTACAACACTGCAACACTGGCAGCAACGTAAGTGTTACAAAGGTGTACAAGCACAGCAATGAGCTTCAAAGTCAACCAATTGGAAGGCGAATTTCAGAAGATGAACAGGCTTTCCATAATGTTAACGCTACACACTGTGGTATAAGGCAATTGGTAGCTGTTACAACCATAATTATATGGCCTGAAAAGGCAGGCCAACAAACATTAAAAGCCAAAATTGACATAGACTAGTCTCAACATATTGCCACAATGCATCCTAATTCTGATCTCTCTGTATCTTCTCTGTGGATGCAATACCACATTTTGCACTTTATTCTGTTACCCTGATGCACTTTGTATGGTACAATCTGCCTTATAGCACACAAAACAACAGTCTTCAATGTATCTCAGTACCTTTGACAACAACAAATAAAACACAAACTATGAGAGTCCATCATACAAAGTATAACAAATCACCAATTCAGTGAATTGATAGAATCATACAGCAGTGCCAAAACACAGGCTCATCTTAGCTTCCTGAAATCTTCCATCTGGTAGACGCCAATGGCTGAGTATTGGAAGTACTATCAATTTGTACAGATCTCGGTATAGTCACAATCCATGAGATTCATTGTGGTGGAACAGACCATACATGGTGCAATCAAATCAGTCAACAATAGTCAAAAATACAACTTTGCAGTGAGATATAAGACATGCACCAGGATGATTGCATATGAAACATTAAGCAGATTTCTCAAGCCACACAAAGACCAACATATTGCTTTTGATCCACATGTTAATACTTTGTTGTCAAAAGTTGAAGAAATTTTCAGAGTTGATCCGATATACTTTGGCCAGAGCTAGTGTGAACAGTTGCAATCATCAACTGCTGAAGATGAGCACCTACAGGAGTTGCAAGAGATCACTATCTGGAGATGGTCTGACAGTTTTAACAAAATGACTTTTTTTAATTCAGTTGTGGGATGTGGGTGTTACTGGCTGACCAGCATTTATTGCCCATCGCTAGTTGCCCTTGAGAAGGTGGAGGTGAGCTGCCTTCTTGAACCACTGCAGTCCTCCTGCTGGGGGTTGACCCACAATGCCATTAGGGATGGAATTCCACCACGATGATCCAGCGACAGTGAAGGAACGGCAATACATTTCCAAGTGAGGACGGTGAGTGACTTGGAAGGGAACTTGAAAGTGATGGTGTTCCCATATGTCTGCTGCCCTTGTCCTTCTGGATGGAAGTGGTCGTGGGTTTGGAAGGTGCTCTCTGAGGATCTTTGGTGAATTTCTGCAGCACATCTTGTAGATAGTACACACTGCTGCTACTGAATGTCAGTGGTGGAGGGAGTAGATGCTTGTGGATGTGGTGCCAATTCAGCGGGCTGCATTGTCCTGGATGGTGTCAAGCTTCTTGAGTGTTGTTGGGGCTGCACTCATCCAGGCAACTGGGGAGTATTCCATCACATCCCTGACTCGTAACTTGTAGATGGTGGGCAGGCTTTGGGGGAGTCAGGAGGTGAGTTACTTGCCGCATTATTTTGAGCTTCTGACCTGCTCCTGTAGCCACTGTGTTTATGTAGTGATTCCAGTTGAGTTTCTGGTCAACGATAACCCCCATGATGTTGATACTGGGGGATCCAGTGATGGTAACACCGTCAAGGGGTGGTGGTTAGACTGTCTCTTATCGTGATGGTCATTTCCTGGCATTTGTTTGGTACAAATGTTACTTGCCACTTGTCGCCCAAGTCTGGATATTGTCCAGGTCTTGTTGCATTTGGACATGGACTGCTTCAGTATCTGAGGAGTCACAAATGGTGCTGAACATTGTGCAATCATTGATGAACATCCCCACTTCTGACCTCATGATAAAGAGAAGGTCATTGATGAAGCAGCTGAAGATGGTTGGGCCAAGGACACTACCCTGAGGAACTCCTGCAGAGATGTCCTGGAGCTGAGATGACTGACCTCCAACAACCACAACCATCTTCCTATGTGTTAGGTATGACTCCAACCGCCCAATACCCATTGATTCCAGTTTTGCTAGGGCTCCTTGATGCCACACTCCGTCGAATGCAGCCTTGATGTCAAGGGCTGTCACTCTCACCTCACCTCTGGAATTCAGCTCCTTTGTCCATTTTTGGACGAAGGCTGTAATGAGGTCAGGAGCTGAGTGGCCCTGGCAGAACCCAAACTGGGCATCACTGAGCAGGTTATTGCTGAGCAGGTGCTGCTTGATAGCGCTGTTGATGACACCTTCCATCATCTTCCTGATGATCGAGAGGAGACTGATGGACGGTAGTTGGCTGTATTGATCCTGCTTTTCATGTACAGGACAAAATTGGGCAATTTTCCACATCGTTGGGTAAGTATCAGTGTTGTATCTGTACTGGAACAGCCTGGCTAGGGGAGTGGTAAGTTCTGGAGCACAAGTCTTCAGTACTATTGCCGGAATGTTGTCAGAGCCCATGGTCTTTGCAGTATCAAGTGTCTCCAAACGTCTCTTGATATCACATGGAATGAATCAAATTGGCTGAAGGCTGGTATCTGTAATGTGGGGGCCACTGGAGGAGGCCAAGATGGATCATCCACTCGGTACTTCTGGCTGAAGATTGCTGTGAAAGCCTCAGCCTTATCTTTTGCACTGATGTGCTGGGCTCTTCCATCATTGAGGATGGAGAAATTTGTGGAGCCTCCTCCTCTAGTGACAGTTAATAAATGTGTAACTGGAAAAGCACAGCCCATCAGACAGCATCTGAGGAGCAGGAAAGTCAATGTTTCAGGTCGAAATGTTGACGTTCCTGCTCCCTGGATGCTGTCTGATGGGCTGTGCTTTCCCAGGTCCACATTTATTGACTCTAGCTTCCAGCATCTGCAATCCTTACTGTCTACTCCTTTATTGAGTTGTTTAATCATCCACCACCATTCACAACTGGATGTGGCAGGACTGCAGAGCTTAGATCTAATCCATTGATTGTGGGATCACTTAGTTCTGTCTATCACTTGCTGCTTATGCTGTTTAACGTGCAAGTAGTCCTGTTTGGTGGCTTCAGCAGGTTGACACCTCATCTTCAGGTATGCCTGGTGCTGCTCCTGGCATGCCCTCCTGCACTCTCCACTGAACCAGGGTTGATTCCCTGTTGAGATGGTAATGATTGAGTGGGGTATATGTTGGGCCATGAGGTTACAGATTGTGCTGGAGTAGACTCATAGATGCTCAGTCTTGAGTTGCTAGATCTGTGCGAAGTCTGTCCCATTTAGCATGGTGATAATGCCACACTGCACGATGGAGGTTATTCTCAATGTGAAGGCGGGACTTCATTTCCACAAGGACGGTGCAGTGGTCATTCTTACCGATACTGTCATGGACAGATGCATCTGCAGCTGACAGATTGGTAAGGATAAGGTTGAGTGTGTTTTTCCCTCTTGTTGGTTCCCTCACCACCTGCTGCAGACTCAATCTAGTAACTATGTCCTTTAGAGCCCGACCAGCTCGATCAGTAGTACTGCTACCGAGCCGCTCGTGGTGGTGGACATTGAAATCTCCCACCCAGAGTACATTTTGTGCTCGTGCCATCCTCAGTGCTTTCTCTAAGTGTTGTTCAACATTGAGGAGTATCGATTCATCAGTTAAGGGAGGATAGTACATGGTAATCAGCAGGAAGTTTACTTGCCCATATTTAACCTGAAGCCACGAGACTTCATGGGATCTGAAGTCAATGTTGAGGACTCCCAGGGCAACTCCCTCTCAACTGTGTACCATGTGTCACCACCTCTGCTGGGTCTGTCCTGCAGGTGGGACAGGACATATCCAAGGATGGTGACGGTACTGACTGGGACATTGTCTATCAAAGATTCATTCATTTTGGCTGTACACAGTCAAATTTGCAATATCATAACATGTCATTTTCAAGAGCAAACAAATCCTAATACTGAAAGGATGACCCCAAGAAATCATATTTATGTTACACAGGTTACAAATGCACAATATGGATATTATGTGAGCCTCTGAACTGGCCAGGGATGAATCAAGATGGCCAATAATTCATAAATGCATGTGACATCTGCCAAACATATCAATCCCAACAGTGGAGGGAGTCTGTACATCCACCAAATATTTTATCTACTCCTTGAGCAAAATTAGCAATCGACCTATTCACAATGCATGGGGGAAGATTACATTCTCGTGATGGATTAGTTCTCCAAATTCCCCATTGTTAGATAACTTAGCAAAGCAATGAAAGTGACTGTTGCTGTCAGGAAGTGTGTTATTTTCAGATTATTTGGTATTTCAGATTAGAAAGTGCCAAAAAGCAGACCACAGTTCACTGACAAATCACAACAAAATATGTTTACTAAATGGACAGTGACCCATGTCATATTGCCTAGCAGAATTTACTTTCAAAATGATCATTATTTAGTGTCGAGCAACAAGGCAAGATTTTCACAATGCACAGCTATGTTTCCATGCAACAGCAATGGAGAAGGAATTACCATCCCCAGAATAACCCACTCTTGGAAGGCAAGTGAGAATGACATTGCCCAGCAACCAATTCTGAGACACAGGGCATTCTTCTTCAAAGGCAGAAGAAAATCAAAAGAGATACATGATGAGCATGCAAGTAGAGAACTCCCAAAGCAGTGCACTGAACAGAGAATGCAAGTTAGAAATATAAATACTTAGATAGCTGTAAAGGTGTGGATAATATTCAACCATCCCAGATCATACAGAGTCTCTACTGATCACAGTGCTGCATTGCCGAGGAATAGAAGACAACTCAAATAAATGTATCTCACCCAGAGCTAGTAAGAACTGCAGATGCTGGAGTTGGAGATAACACAGTGTGGAGCTGGAGGAACACAGCAGGCCAGGCAGCATCAGAGGAGCAGGAAAGCTGATGTTTTGGATTGGGAAAAATAATTTTTTCTGAAGAAGCGTTCCACCCAAAATATCAACTTTCCTGCTCCTTTGATGCTTCCTGGCCTGCTGTGTTCTTCCAGCTCCACACTGTATTATATCAAATAAATGTATGACATGTCAATCATGCACAGGCAAAGTGCTGAAGAAAACCCCAATGACTGTTCACTGATGTTGAACAACAAAACCAGCAGCAAGACAAGCAACTAGTCAAACAATTGCAACAGAGACTAACACTTACCTCTCCAGCCAAATTATTGTTCACCAAATCACTACAAGTTGTCAAGCGTCTAAAGCATTACATTGAAGTTTGAAATGTTATTCTTGTAAACTCTATATTGCCAGTTTCGATAATTATCGAGTTGACAACACGGGCATAACGTGCAACCATTTATGTATGTTTTGGGATAACTTTTTAATCTTCAGAAAAAGGAGGAATGTTGTGCAATGTCTCACTTCAGTATGCCTTTAAGAGAAATCCTCACTGTTCCATCACAAAATGTAACCTGATGGTTTACAGATCACAAACCCATCTTACTTGGGATCCCTGTGAAAAAAAATCAGAGTTAGCATCTATTCTGAGGAAGGGTCACCGGACCTGAAATGCTAACTCTAATTTTTCGGGTCCAGTGACCCTTCCTCAGAACAGATGCTAAGTCTGATTTTTCTTCACAGATGCTACCTGATCTGCTGAGCTTTTCCAGCAACTTCTGTTTTTGTTCCTGGTTTACAGCATCTGCAGTTCTTTCGGTTTTTATTTGGGATCCCTGTTGGTCTCTCTCTTTCTCCAGCTCATCTGGAAGGAAGAGAGCATGCAAAGGGCACTCTGAAGTTGTAATTATAACCCCTTCAAGAAATGAGATAAGACCAATTGCAGTAACTATGGAAGGATATCCCTGCTATCCACCAGAGGTAAGGTTTTCACTAAAGTCAATTGTCTCCTCTCAGCGGGTGAAAAGCTTCTACTGAAGTCACAATGCAGATTCCATTGAGGGGCACAGGGGACATGAGCTTCACAGTAAGACAAAGTCAGGAAAAATGCAACTTCTATACATGGCTTTTGTCAACCTCACAAAGATCTTCGACTCTGTCAACCAGAAGGGACTATGGAATGGCCTCCTCAAATTTGGTCGCCCACAGAAATTAATTATCATCCTCCACTTGCTGCATGCAAAATATGGTCTTCATCAATGGATGCCATAGTACCCAAACCTCTGAAAACTAGGTTCAAGCATGGCTGGATCATCGCATCAATGCTCTTGTCTGTCTTCCTTGCTACAACGTGTACCTTGCCAGTCCACAGGACAGGCAGAAACTGTTCAACGTCTGTAAAGGCAGGTCCAGAAACAACACCACCTCAATGTCTGACATCGAGTTATATTATGCAGATGGCATTTGCGTGTATGCAAGCTCAGAGGCTGAGATACAAGCTATGGTTGTGCATTCAGAGAACATATGAGAGAATTGGCCTTAAGCTAAACATGAAGAAGACACGGATTCCCTACTCACTGGCTCCCAATACATAATACTGCTCTCCTGTCCATCAAGTTCTCCGATGAGCCACAGCACAACACGGATCAACGTCCACACCTTGGGACCTTCTTCTGTGCTTGAGCAGACATTGGCAATAAAATTCATCATTACCTCCAGTGTGCCTGTGCACCCTTCTGCATGTCTAAGGAGCAGAGTGTTTGATGGCAAAGACATCAAACCCAATACCAAACCCATGGCCTACAGAGCAGCAGTGTCGCTTGCATCTTGTATGTGTCAGAAACATGGATAAAGTACAACAGATTACTGAAATTCCTGGACAATTATCGCCAGTGATGACTCCACAGAATCCTGCAAATCCACAAGCTCTCCAATTTCAGTATCCTCCCTCAGACTAATTTCCCCATTATTGTGGCACTGGTTACAATCAATCAGTTGCATTCAACACGCCTCACGATTTGCATGCCTCCCACGTGCCATCCAAAGCAAACTCATTACTCCGAGCTTTGTCACAGCAAACAGTTACAAGCAGGGTACAGGAATTGCTTCAAGGCTCTCCTTAAAGTCTCCATGAAAAATGCAATATCCCCACTGACTCAGAGGAGCCTCTAGCCTACAACCGTTCAATTTTAAGAAGCAGTATCAGCAAAGAAGCCAACTATTTTGAAGGTTTGAAACAAATCCAGATGGAGACCACATTGCAAACAGTGAACAGAGCACATGGAAACCCAAGCAGCACCCCCATCGACCCACTTCAGCATCACCATCTGACTCGCTGGTGGCAAAGTTTGCAATCCAGTTAATTTTAAGTAGTTTTGACCAGTGAATTTTAAGTTTTAATAAGCGTATTTATGTTTCTGAGAGAGAAATAATTGTGAGTGGTATTATATCATGTTTGATTCAGGTACACTAAGAGTTGAAGATGGTGTAGACGTGCCTTTCAACAACACCTTGCATTTACACAGCACCACTGGCACAGTAAAACATTTCTTTTTTGTCTTATTACTCTCCTGTAAAGCATCTTATTTTACAGGAGTGAAATAAGACAAAAAAAAATTGTCACAGAGTTAAAAATTATTAGGGAGTGAACAAAAGCTTTGTAAAGGCATAGGTTTTAAGGAGTGTTGTACAGGCACGCCCAATAATGCACCTTAACTCAGACTTCATGAACGCCGTTGTATAAATAGCTGGCCTGTGTTTCTCAGGGTCGCTGGCAATTTAGTGGTGATGAATACCAAATCGTCAGGAATTTTGCTCATATTCTCAAAGGACTCCGTTGAGACTGTGCCAGGTTCAATTACTTTAGGATGTTTGTAACTAGCAGAGAGAAAAAACAGCGTGGGGCTGTAATTGTATGCAAGTCTCAGATGTCACAGTACAGAATTCTAACCTTAGCCATTCTCTGATATTGTAGACTTTAATTGACAAAATTAGAACATTGTTTGTTTCAATAATTTGTCAGCTTTCTTTTCATAAACAATATGCAGCAGTATTAAAACTTAAAAGTCATGACAGAAAAGGAAATGCATGTTTAGGATACTGAGTCATCGTATCAGAGACATAGAGCTACAACATGGTTCACTACTCAATTATGTGTTCAGTGGCACTATCATGTTTATATTTACGCCTTATAGATTGTATAATACTCTGTCAGTGGTGGGTTTGCCTCATCTATTTAAAAATTTTTAAAATCCATTTAAAGTGAGCAAAATCGATTGCAGTCAGTGAAAAAGAAGGAGCGTTTGAAGCTCAGCTAGAATAAATTCAGCAATGATTCCTGTCTGGTTTATACTTTTTATGAAGATTCTACATCAATACATACATAATCCGAAACTAATTTTTTTTTTTACTCTCTGCTTTTGTTTCTACAAGTGTTCCTCCTCCCTGTTTTGAAAGTATTAACTCTTCGCTCTGGTGCAGTTTCATAGATGTGATCACCCTTCAAAATCTCAAGCATGAGTCCAGATAATGATTGTGTACAAAATGTTTAAGCGCTGAAAGGATTACAGTTGAGTCGCAGCCAATAACCATACAAACATAAAGCTTTCTCATTAATAAACAAGCTTACGGGGTTGGGATTGGGAGTGGGTGTGAAGTTTTGAGGTCAGTTGAAGTTTGTTTACCACTAATCTAGTATCAGTTGGCTGAACACAGACCAATTACAGAGTTTAGAGCTATCTAAGTCTACATGGCTTCACTACTGACAATCTAACCATCTGATGTATCAAGAACAAATATGGTCTTGACTTAATTCAGCAATTATCCAATGCAAATAATCTACTGATGGGTAGAGGAGGTTAACAAGAATGATGCTGGGGATAAAGGATTTGTCATACGAGGAGCAATTGAGGACTCTGGGTCTGTACTCGATAGAGTTTAAAAGGATGTCTGATTGAAACTTACAGAACACTGAGAGGCCTCAATAGAGTGGATGTGGGTGTTGTCACTAGTAGGAGAGAGGAGGACCTGAGGGCACATCCTCAGAGTGAAGGGACAAGCCTCTACAGCTGAGATGAGGAGGAATTTCTTCAGCCAGAAGATGGTTAATCTGTGGAACGCATTACCACCAAAGCCTATAGAGTCAAGTCATTAAGTGGACTTGAGAAAAGATAGGTTCGTGATTAATAAGGACATCAAAGGTTAAGAGGAGAAGGCAGGAGAATTGTCTAAGCAAGAACGTCTTCAGCTGGTTCGATTCCTGGCATTAAGAGGTCAGAGGTGCTTTGTTGGTGCAATCTGCACAGCCAAGCACAACATGGTGGTTGAATGGTGGAAGATTAGACAAAACTACATTCACGAATCGACAACTTAGAAAACAGCTTAAGTGATTCTTAAATCACAATGTTTAGCTGGGGAAGAAAATGTCTCGCTTTGGTTTGGCAGAGCCAAACTGTTTCAAAGAATTAATGTGGGACAGTTCAACGGCAGAAACCATCAGATGCAGGTAGTCAGCTCATGTTTGTACTTGTCAGGTGCTTTGTGCCAAAACTAAAAAATAAAATGAAAAAGAAAGAGTTGGGTGATTTCCCAGCAGTTACAATGTTCCATTAAGAATGCATATACCAGAACACTTGACTCCGAGAGCACCCTGACACAGCAGCTTCACTTGTTCAATGTTGTGAATTAAATCTTGTGTCTGCAGACAGCATCTCACTCACAGAATGCAGACACACAGCAGGCAAGGAAGGAATGAAGTGCAAAGTAACCCCAATTCAGCCCCTAACTAGTTGCCAGCAACCCACAACCACATGGCCATGTCAAGTCATTGGTTTGTACAGTGCGTTCTGCAATTAAAGGTCATCATCTACTCCTGCTGCATTTTAGTTAATTGGTCCCACAAGGTGACAGAGAGTGATACAACTGATTTTTTTTGTTTGTTTCTTACAGTGCCATTGCTTCCACTGTCGGAATAAACCTGTCTCAGCCTGGGAAGAATTAACTGAATTACACTTGCCCATCACGTTTCCTTGGCTTGTCTTTTCTCCCATTATTGGCCATAAAATGGAAGGAAGGAAAGCTGGAAGGAATGGAGAAAAAGCTGTCTCCTCCACCTTTAAAAAGGAAAAGACAAAAAGGTATTTCCACTTGGGAAATCATTGTACCTTTCCTAAGAAAATGACAGGCTCACAGTTATTAAAAGTAAAACAAAAGTGAAATATCAACCAAGCCAAAATGGAAAAAGGTTCACAAAGGAGCCTTGCAATGCAGATATTCAGCCACTTCTTTCACTTCAGTAGCACCTACTGACTCTAGACTCCCATTTCATATGAGTGAGAAGATTACTGGGTACAAACGAGGTGATCTTTATTATTTTGAATAATAATTAACAAGATACTGGTATTCGGGTACGTTCAGAACACAATCTAGGGCTCTTATAGTACAGTGGTACCATCCTCACCTCTTCTCCAGGAGACCTATGTTCAATTCTTACCTGCTCCAAAGGTCTGTAACCACAAATAAAAAAAAACAAAGAACTGCGATCCTGGAAATCAGAAACAAAATCAGAAATTGCTTGAAAACCTCAGCGAGTCTGGCTGCATCTGTGGAGAGAAAGCAGAGTTAAGATTTCGGGCCCAGATGGCACAAATAGATAATTGGTGACAGATCAAGAAGGTCACCTAGAATTTTAATTGTTGTGGCCATGGGAAGGAGGAGCAACAATCTCACTGGGTCCAGTCCACCCAATTATTTGCACTTCGGAGGAACAGAAAGGCAACTTACTAAATGAATGGAGAGAAATTTCAGCGTGTTTGGGGGAGAAGGATATGGGTGACCTCATACATGAAGCTATCAAATTAATATGCAAGTGTAGCAGGTAATGAGGAAAGCAAATGAAATTTTAGCAATTATTGTTAAAGGAATAGGGTATGAGAGTAGGGAGGTGTTGCTGCAGCAATACAAGGTATTCGTGTGACTGCACCTGAGTACTGCATGCAATTTTGTTCCCCTTAGATGAGCATGATGTCATTGTAGTGCAGGCAGTTCAGAGGAGGTTCACTGGATTGATCCCAGAGGTGAGGGGTTTGTGTTATGAAGAGAGGTTGAACAGTTTAGGTCTATAGCGTGTGGAGTTTAGAAGAATGAGAGGAGATCTAATTGGGGCACATAAGGTGCAAAAAGGGATTAACAAAGTCAATATGAGAAGAATAATTCCTCATACAGGGCAGTCTAGATTAAGAGGTTATAGTTTTAGGATAAGGAACAGGAGATTTAAGACAGCGATGAGGAGAAATTACTTCTCTCAAAGGGTTGTGAATCTGTGGAATTCACTACTCCAGAGTGTGGTGGATGCTGGAACATTGAGAAAATTTAAGGAGGCAATAGACAGGTTTTTAATTAATAGTTCCTTGACTGGTTACGGAGAGCAAGCAGGGAAGTGGAGTTGAGGCCAACATGAGACCAGTCATAATCATATAAATTGGCAGAGCAGACACAAAGGGCTGAATTGCCTACTCCTGCCCCTAATTCTTATGTTCTTCCTGCCCCATCTGCAAGATGGCACAGATGGCAGGTTAGGTGGCGTTTGGGCTCCTGGTCTGTCCACTCCCTTTCGGCTGACCAGCTGCATCCTTTTTTATTATTATTTCTTATTATACTTACCCGGCCTTAACAGCCCCAGGTCCCAGGTCCTCTGTAGTTTTGGCAGGACCCTGTCCTCGGCAGTTTCAATTGGTTCCTGTCCTCAATAGTTTCAACAGGTCCTTGGCAAATTTGACAGCTCCGTAGTGGTTGCTAATTTCAGGAGGCCCCCAGTCCTCAGCAGTTGAGTAGTTTCCCTATCTTTGGTAGTTGGGCAGGCCCTGGTATATGACAGCAATCAGTTCATGAAACCAAGACACCATGGAATGAACAAAATAAGTGATGTTTGCCTTAACTTTGTCTTTTTTTAATATATAGTTTAGATAATTAAATGGTGCTGTTTTTGTGGTGACTTATACATATTTTACTCTATTTTCACACCTACAAGTAACAACAAATTTCTATCTACTTCTATCCACCTCCAGAGAAGGGAAGACTGTTTTATTGGCTCCAGTTCTACCCTTGACTGATTGGTTTTTTGAAATAGAACAAAGATGAGTGGAGACAACCAGGTGTAGAGCTGGATGAACACAGCAGGCCAAGCAGCATCAGAGGAGCAGGAAAGCTGACGTTTCGGGTCTAGACCCTTCTTCAGAAAATGGGATTCATGGCATTACTACCTGGTTCAGGATGGGTGCATTCCCCACCCTCCAGAAATGGAAATGGACAAGCTAAAGTGAGCAGGAGTCCAATCCAATCCTGGCTTACCTGATTATTGCTTAAAGTTTGCATTGCAAGCAAAGGAAAAATCTAGAGTGATATCCCTTTAACAGGCGGAAAACCTAACCAAACTTCAACAAGCTGACGTTTCCCTTTCAGGGGGTGGAGTTGGGTGGTGGCTGAGAAACATAGCAAGGGGTGAATGAAGTGAGTGTGTAAGGAACAGGCACCTTAACCTTGTGTAACTATTAGATTTCTTTCTTATTTAACAAAATATTATCATTTAATTGTTTTCATATTTTTCTTGGGATGTATTCACCCTTCACATGGGATAAAATACAGGGAAAGGGTTCTAGGCCACAGGAAAAGTGTGATCATGATTTGGGAACACTGCCTAGAATCGTAGCCACCAGGTATATTTAATGATATTGAGTTACAAGTTTCAGCTCTTAAACCAGTCTCTAGTTCCTTCCCTGTCTCAAAAATGCTGCATTGTCCATTGAATTACATCTGCCAGCGCTTCTAATAAATTATGCATGATCCACGGACTTGTTAGTATACCAGGGTCACAAATAAGTAAGATAGCAAGTTGGCACTTTGCTTTAACTGTATGTTTTTTTAAAAGAAAATGGGAAAGCACTTTCCAAGCTGCTGTTAAATGCACCAACACATCTTGTGCTATAGATTCACACACCTCCAGCAGCTTACCTAAGTTCGAAAAGGTCGGATGGGTTTCAGAGATTATTGATGAATCCAAACCTAAACCTATCCCCATCAAATGTACGCATGTATATACATATACACACACACACACACACACACCTCCCAACCTACTGAAATCCCTTCTTTCCAAACTCTCCCAATCCCCTTACTTTGGGAGATTTCTTTGGTCCCAACCACTGACAGTTGTGTCTTTAGCTGCCTAAGCCCTATGTTTGAAATTCCCTTCTTAAGTCCCCCTCTACCTCTCCGTCTCCTCCTTTGTTAGCCTTCTTGAATCTCACACTATTAGTAACCCATCCTAATGTCCTCTCCTCTAGCTTAATACCTGTGGATGCATCATGAAATGTTTTTCTATTCTAATGCTTGAATGCAAGTTGCTGTCAGTTGCAGACCACTGTAAAGGGTAGTTAGTGCAAAGAGTGTCAGCAGAACAGTGACTCATGAGACATAACCCATTTATGAGGTGATCAATACAAGTCCCTATGTCAGTTCTAGGCTATTGGCTGGATTTACCCACTAAGGCTTTCAGGGAGCTTGTTCTGACTTTTAAAGTCAGTGATGCTTCCTGTTAAGCAAGATTGATTGATAGTAATGCCATGCAAGCTGCTTACTGATATGTCCTGCTGTTCCTTGCTGAGCGGTTCTTTTCCAAACTTCAGACTTAAGACAGAAGAAGATGAAAGATTTTTCCTAACACGTAGGAGATTTCTTTGCTGAAAGCCTCAGTTATAAAGGAGTCTTTTAAAACAGCAAGTTAATGAATATTATGTCAGATTGGCAAGGTGGGTTTGATGATATATATCAGGAATCTAAACTGGGTCTCCTGTTGTCAATATTCAGACATGGATATGAAGGAAATATTATAGGGGTAGAAGTGGTGTAATGATACTATTACTAGGCTAATAATCCAGAACCCTGGGTAATGTTCTGAGGACGTAGGTTTGAATCCCACTATGACAGATGTTGAAGTTCTGAAGGGTTACTGGATCCAAAACATTAACTCTGCTTTCTCTCCACAAACGCTGCCAGACCTGCTCAGTTCTTCCAGCAATTTCTGTTTGTATTCCAAATTAATTATTGCAATTTTGGAAAAAAGAGAATGAAAATATAATCCAGTATCCCAATGGACTGGATGCTAACAGATCTGTATTGACAGATTTCTAGATATTAACAATATTTAGGATATAAGAATAGCATGGGACAGTGACATTGAGGTACACAATCAGCCATGATCTTGTTAAATGGGCGGCCTCAAGGAACTATCTCGGATTCAAGAGGCAAATGGCCTACTCCTGCTCTTGCTTCCTATGTTCTTTAAAAGCAATATTTCAGATTTATAATGTCATAAAACATTAGATACAGGGGAATTCAATTTAAAATAGGCTCATGCTGCGTGTATACAGTGTTTATACTACAGTTAAAGTAATGTGTGTACTTTTGGCAATATAATTGCAGAAAACAGACCATTTAGCTTGACAGAAATAAACAGAAAGAACCTGAATTTATCTCACACTTAGTTTGCAACTCACTGACAGACATTAAACTATTTCAACAAGACGGTAATGTCAAGTTAGAGCCTTCAGTGACCTGAAAGGAGAGTGTCAAAAATCGTTCAGGTTTTCCACTTGGGATTGCTATCAAGTGACTGCTACCAGAATGTGCGAAGATGGGGAAGCATTTGAGCTTGGCTCTGTAACCATATAATCAAATCAGCTCCATGAATATCTAAGCTGATTTGGACAAGGCAGCAGGACACAACAAATGCCCAAGGAAGTGTAACCCTGTTATCATCTAGTCGGCTCCAGTAGGGATACTTGAAGCCAATTGAAACTTGGGAACAGGTAATTGAGGGATAATTGGGCGAGCACTTGACTGGCTGTGAAGGAAACAAGAAATCAGTGTAGCTGGGGTTTTTAATGTGTAAGTAGGAATAAAACTTTGACTAGAAAAGCTTTATGGCCAGATTCTCTCTAACCAACATTTAATCTGTTATTCAACAAACCCAACACAAATCAACAAATTCATAAGACTAGGGGATTAAAGAAAATAAAGTTACCAAGATAAAAAAGCATAGGATAATTGTGCATCAAATCTTCTACATGTGCAAAAATGACCGTAGCTGTGCTCCTATGCCAGTGGCACATTGATGAAGTGAGCATTTAGCATTGACCAAGCAGAGGAATGTATCATTGTGTGGAACATTTGCAGGAATTGTATAACTTTGAGGCCAAGTATGCTTTGTGTGGAAAATAGACACTATAATGATAATATTTTATCAAACTGACTCTACTTTCTGCAAAGCAAAACTTAAGTCAGAATGAAGGGAAAACTTGAATGATAAATATGACTATAAACTGGCAAGTTAATACAAAAATTCATTCCTAAAAGGAATGTTACATCTTTGCACTAATTATGATATATGTAGATGTCAGGTAATGAAAAGTGGACTTACATTCCACAACATTGTCTGTGAAAGCATGTAGGTAATACGAGTTAAAACAATGCTTCAAAACTGTGTGATATGGAGATTCTTGTAGACGTTTTTTGTTATTCATGAGGATTGTTTAGTTTTCTGGGATCAGATATTTGATGGCTTTCGTGCATAATATGTGTAAAATATTAATACTCAGACTGTGGGTACTTCATGTTTCACTCCACTTTCAGCAGAACACTGGAAGTTATAGTCTTCCCATGAATCTACTGTTCTTCACCTTCTGGGTGGCACAAGTCACAGTATTAAACGGTGCTATTGGAGGAAGCTTAACAAGTTGCTGCATGCATCTTAATTACATGTAGTGCACCTTGCTGCTAAGGTGGACTGATGTTGGGGAAATTATTGTTTAAGGTGGTGGATAGGATGCCAAGCGAACAGGCTTCCTTATCATGGATGGTTTTGAGCTTCTTGAGTGTTGCTGAAGTCATACAAGCAAATGGAGAGTACTCCATCACACTCGTGACCTGTCCCTTGGAGACAGTGGTCATTGTCCCATGTCCAATCCAGTCAGTCAATGTAGGCAGAGACTTCTGAGAAGTTCTTAGATTGTCTCTGTCGTGACAGGTGACTTTCTCATTTTGAATATACTACCCAGATCTCCAACCCTCTTTCCTGATGTCGTCCACATTGTCTCTCTGTTCATTTTTATCTTTTCTGTCCAGAGATGCTAATCTTATTTAAAACCACCATAAAATCATCCGTGTTTCTAATTAAAAGAACAATCAATTTCTTTCCTTTCTATATTTTCTAATCGACCTGTTCATGGATGTTATTATACACCTCTGGAGCAGGTGAAAATTGAACCTGGGCTTCCTGGCTCTGAGGTAGGGTCACTATAACTGTGGTACAAGAACCTTTTTTATAAACCTTCTTTTCCTTCTTCATACCCAGAAGTGCTATCCATGTCTCTCCTTTCACTTACCAGCACAAATTTAAAATGGCTACAGCTGAGTTGATTGATTCTGTTGGGCATTAGTTAGTCCATTAGGTCTCTCTCCAGGGATTGCTGCATTTGTTTGTCCCATGCATCATTGCTCTGATACTCAAGGCCTGTTCTTTGGGGCTACAGTTTGAGCAACTTTGAAAAATAAAGCTGACTGTCCCTGGCATGGATCAGCTAATGACTATTTGCTGTTCTGCACGTATGATTTTCAGAATTGAAAACTGATATTTTGCATTTAAAAGTGGTAAGCCCTCCAATTTATTTAAAGGTCAAATACAGTATTTAGTGTGATATAGGACCCTAAGTAATTTTTTAAATCCACTTCTACAAAGAACAGCTGCTTAGACAACCAGAATGTGAGTCATAGATGGTATGTTGATGATAAAACTGAGTCCTGGATCTGGCATCAATGCCAGGAAGTAACTGGGTCGATTGGCTTTAAAAATTATTTTAGTCAATACAGCATTAAAAGCCAGACAATTGCGAATTTGGAGGATGTTTTTGCAAATGCTGTCAAGGGAACATTTTTGAGATGTAATCCTTTCCTTACATCTAGGAGAGTATTTTATTGTATTTGGGACAATACAATGTAACTGAATTTCTTCTGAAATTTTAATATTTAAACCAATAAGTGATTTTAATTTATAAATTAGTGAACACTGCATTGGCAATAATAAATAAGTGGATGTATGAAGTACCAATGTCTTCAGCATTTTCATTCACGTTGGACTGGTTTTGAAACCTTGTTTCCTGGCTCAGGGGTAGACACACTATCACTGCAGTAGAAGAGTTTCTCCACCCAGCATTTTACAGCTGTGAGTATTAATTGAGTCTTTAACTGCCAATTAATTGAGTAGTTAAGGGCCTCAATAAGCCTAAGGTAGACTGCAACATGGATGCCATATTTTGGGAAGGAGGTCAAGGGTAGGCTGGAAGGAAATGTGCTGGGAGCCCAACAGAGCTCTCTCAGGTGAGCATAAAAGATTCATTGCTACTATTCTGAAGAGCAGGAGTGTTGTACTTAGCAACTTTATCCCACAATCAACACACAAAAACAGAAAATCTGGTCATTATCCCATTGCTGTATGCATATTGATTGCCATGTTTCATAAATTACAGTAGTGACTACACTTCAGTAAAGCACTTTATTGGCTTTTATTTGCTTTGAGGCATCCAGTGATTGTGAAAGGCATTATATAAATGTTGCTTTGCCATTCATACACATTGCTTATATTGAGTTCTGTTGTTGCCAATGGAATTAAATATCAGCAGCTGCGTGTAACAGGCTACTGTTCTGATATTCATCACCTAGCCCCACTGTCTGATAGGGATTCCAACATCAGGGAGTGCTGCAACAGGGAAAAAAATAAAGGTCTAATCTCTTGAAGATTGAGCAGCAGCCCACTGGTCAAAATTTCAAATCAGTTGTGCCAGTGACATGGGGAATGAAACGAAACCAGCTCACCTCCTTCAATTCCTGGCCAGGGTGAGGAATTTCAGGATGAAAATGCTTCAGGACTGTAAATTAAATCTTCAACCAATAAAGTATATTGTTGACTGTAATTTATGGAATAAACAAACAATGAAAATGCACTGGTGAATACTACACTTTACAGCGAGATTGCTTTTTATTCCAAACTGTGTGAAGAACATTATACAATCAGCCTGGGACTTCAGCATTTCATTTACTTCATGGGAATAAAATCACAGACTGCCTGTGCTGTAACTGTTGATTGAAATATTACAGAACCGTCAAACCATTTCAAGTGCCTTCTCCCCAGAGCATTTTCTATGAAGTATTGGAGATAACTCACTTATGGTAAAAATCATTTCACGTATAATTTTCTGTTTAAATGAAATTTACGTTTGACAATATAATTGCTTAAACAGTTTTCATCAACTCACTGCAGAGGAAAGCATGTTGCAAGGCCAGCATTATTTCTTCACTAACTTTATTAAATGTCAACTTAACATCAAAAGGAATTTCAGATATAAATATTGATACTTTTCTTATGTTAAAGCTAATCCTGCAGTATTCTGCTGAATTGTTGTAACATTGATTTTGTGTTTTCTATATCCGAGTGTGGTTCCTTTTAAAGGGTTGCCTTGGAGAATGAGTACTAGAAAACAAACGGTTTGATGGTTGGAAAATAGACAGAGTGAAACATTTACAGAACTTCACCATACCGACATTCTGAGAACATGCACCCCATCTACATCAATGGAACTGAGAGGGTGAAGAGCGTCAAGTTCCTCGGAGTGACGGTAACCAACAACTGTCCTGGACATCTCACATAGATGCGAGTCAAGAAGACACAACAATGTCTCTTCTTCCTCGGGTGGCTCAGGAAATTTGATATGTCCATAAGGATCCTCACTAACTTTTACAGATGCACCACTGAAGGCATTCCGTCCAGGTGTATAACGGCCTGATATGCCGACTGCTCTGCCCAGGACCGTAAGAAACTACAGAAGGTGGTGTGCACAGCCCAGACCATCATGGAAGCCAACCTTCCATCTGTGGACTCCATTTACACGGCTCGCTGCTGCAGAAAGGTGGCAACATCATCAAAGACCCATCGCACCCCGGTAATGACCTCCTACAACCTCTGCCATCAGGCAGAAGATACCGAAGCCTGAACACACGCACAAGCAGTTTCAGAAACAGCTTCATCCTGGCCATTATTAGACTGATGAATGGACTGTCTAGCCTCAAATAATGCTGATCTTGCAAACGTTGATCTTGCCTAGTGCACACCCTGTGCAATGTAACCTGTATGCCTCGGTCTAAGTCTGTTTGACCTGTACATCCTTGTTTACTATGATCTGCCTGTACTGCTTGTAAACAAAGCTTTTTACTGAACTTTGGTACAAGTGACAATAAAATCAATTAATAGAAATAGAATAATAAAGAGACCATGTGGAAACAAGTCCTTCCTAGTCCTAATGTCTGTAGATATCCACGTGCCAGCTGCAAAATCTTGAGATAAGTGAAGTTAATGTCGTTAATAGTTATCATCTTGGATATGCCCTGAATACAGAGGAAGAGAAATTATGCCAGGGAAATCATAGATGACAGTTCTAGACTGTCCACACCTATGCATATCTTCCTCCCATGAAATATCCACCATGCAATGACTATGAAGAAGTTAGTGGAGTGTTCTTTAACTCTTATGTGTGGGTGCAGAGTCCATCGACTCCCAATCAGTATGAAGCTAGTTGCAGAGCTGCACTGCATGGCATATAGCAATGGAACCCCATTCACAATCATGGTCATTGCCATCTCAACTTCTGACAATGAGCTTCTCTCAGTTCTGCTGTACTCTGTCCTCAGAGATGATGTATGAAGCTGAGTAATCTTCTCCCCACCACATGAAAGTATCTGCATCACCCTTTGCAAACCAGCGAACAGAGCATTCAGGCTCCACGACTTATTTGTAGATTTTACTTCCTGCTGCAACATTTATCTTGCTAGCAACTGGGTTTTCCAACAAACTTCTAGCCTTCCAAACAATCTTTGGGAATATTTCCAATTTTTCTAAAGGATAATTTCACGTACATACATCCTTTGGTATGTTACCATTAAAATTTAAAGGTTTTAACATTTTGGTACAGAAAAGTATGCATAATAATTTATAACACTTGTGTCTATTGAACAAGAGTGAACAGCAGAACTGCTGAAGACAAGTATTTAATTTCTTACTTTGTATTTTGATTAAATCTAAACATTAAGGTCCTTTTGAACTACTGCAACGATTATCTTGAAGTTCCAGATTTGCTCTTTATATATCATTTGTTATATTCTGCAGTGGTATGAGGTTCATTCCTAGTCACTTATCTTACTAAACCAGGACCAATCCTCTTGGGGAATTTTGAAAAATGAAAGGCAATTCTTTGAAATATTGGCTATTCTGTAGGGGTTTGACAAGATACACCCTAGTTGTTTATCTTGGCTGGAAAATCTAAAACATGGAGGCTCAGACAGAGAATAAAAGGTCAATCATTTAGGACCAAGGAGGAGAAATTTCTTCATTCAAGGTGTTGTAGTATTTTTGGATTTCTCTATTCCAGAGGGTAATGGATGCTCCATTGTTGAAGATATTTCAGGCTGAGATAGAAAACTATTTAGTCTCTCAGGGAGTCTAAGGGTATGGAGATAGAGTTAGAAAGCAGAGTTAAAGTTGGTGATTAGCAATGATCATGTTGAATGATACAGCAAGTTTGAGGTGTCATGTCTACTCCTGCTCCTATTCCTTATGTTTACATGTTTTTCGTGACTGAAAAATCCCACATTTCTCCAGTTTTTTTCCACTCAATTCAGTCCTTCATGTGACGATACTATGGCTTTAAGAGGTGTGTTTTGTCCTGGATTTTTTTTATGAAGAAAGGATGAGACAGAGGTTACAAGTAGCCTGCTTAAAGCCAATAAGGTAAACAACTCGTGAGGCCCTGTTTTTTTTTGAAGTTAGAACAATAGAAGCAATCTGTATGTGTGGGTTCAAGCTCCCACAGAACCAAGTTTTTTAGTTTTAGCTTTCTGCAGTGGCTAAGATCTTGAAGCTGGATGTAGAAGCTCTTATTCCTCTCTCTGTTACAGCCAAAAGCTGGGATTCTCTTCCGGCTGCTAGAATGACATGTCAGACTGAATGTGCCTTGATCAAGGGTGTGTTTATGGGATGTTACCATCTTGGAATAGTTAATTAGTAGTAGTTAATATATATATTATTTTGTTAAGCATTTCGATAGAGTTATAGTTAAGCCATTCTTTACTTTTATTTTTATTTTGTCTGTACTTGAATTGTAGTGTAAAAATAAAGTGCATTTTGTTTTAAGTCAAATAGTTTGACCAATTGAGTTACATCTAGAACACAACACCTCAAACTTACCTTTAAAATGAGAAAATGTTAGAGTTTAAGCCATTTTCTTAATATATTTTTGGGGGGTTTGCTCTGGTCCATAACATTAAACACTAGGTACTGGCTTTGCTACTGTTTACTGCTCAAAATGTGTAGAGATGGTGGTACTGTAGTAATTTCACTGGAAGACTAATACACAGTGTCATACTGAAGTCCTGAACATGTGAACCTCACCATGGCAGATGGTGAAATTTAAATTCAATTTTTAGAAATCCAGAATTAAAAAGCTAGTCGAGTAGTAACTATAGTTGATTCTCATAAAGACCTAATTGGTTCATAAATGCCCTTTAGAGAAGCAGATCTAATATCCTTACCTGGTGGGTGATTCCAGGCCCCCCAGCAATGTGAAATGGCCCAGCAAGCCATCAGTTCAAGTTAAGGGTGACTAATAAATATTGGCCCAGCCATTTCAATGTATGAGGGGGCCTTAATCATTATTAATTCACAATAACTTAGTGTTTGGCCTGATCAGAGCAATCAGACAATTTCTGACTGGTGATGATGTGTATTTACTAATGTATTTCCTCGTTGATTGCTGCTCTACAACGACTAGATGTGTAAAGCAACTCTTTCAATTGCATCCTTGGTATTTCAACGCAATTCAACAGGTAATAGGCAACTTTGTTTTTCCTCCCTCTCTTTATGAAAGACCTTGCTAGCAGTAAATTTTATCAGCCAGTAATCTGTGTGTCTACACTTTTGATCATTTTGCATGTCCTCAGTTGCCCTTTCAAATTCAATCTCTCCTTTCCCATTTTAGCATAATTTATACTGTGCATTTTAATAGGATTATGGTAGAATATCTAAACATCTATAAACAGAACTTTTGTGACCGACTGAAGCATGAAACCACCATCCTGGTCACTGACTCACAATTTCCATATTTGCTGCACATCTGTTTTCCACTGGCAACTTTAGGCTCTTTCACAATATTGCATAGTACAGATTTCCAGTTTCTTTGTACAGTGGACAATGTAACATAGAAGCAGCCATGTCCCTTCTTAAGAATTCATAAAGCTCTTGTTTAAATGAGGTGAGCTGAGTTGCCCCACTATCATTTGTGACTTGCCATTGCGTGTGTTAAACGTCAGACTGTAGATTCATAAAAGGCTTTGTAAACTGAGCATTTAAATGAGTGCAGCTGTACAAATATAACTGACTCATTGATGTACAATAAAACCAAAGCAGAATAGGTCAATGTAAACCCGATATAAGCCCCAGTTTTCTGGGGAAATATTTTCTTCTATTTACAGTTTACCCAGAGCAGGAAAGTATAGTGATCCACACACAATTTTGAGTTTAAAATGTAATTAAATGTCTATCAAAAAGTGTTACATTACTTTTCTAATACCTGATCATTTAATGGATAATTAGATCAGCTAGAGTGATACTGAGTTATTCACATCACAATTCAGCGTCAATCACCAGCCTTTGTGAAGCTAAATATCGCACAAGACATTGCAATCACTCACCTTTAACTCAAACAGTTTTTCTACAGCAAGCAATTATCAGGATTCTAGTAGTTGTGTTCACTATCCCATGTTTGCACTATGTTAAACGTTGTTTACATTTTTAACTAATGGATTAATTACGTCCTAAAATATTAATGCATGCAGATCCATGTTTGGTTGCAGCCATTGTCGAATTAATTCTAAGCATACGCTTAATGAGTAGAACTGAACGAAGCACAGCACATTAAAAGGGATATTTCCACCAGTGACTGTCTAACCAGAAAGGAGCTAAGGTCTACCTCAGGAACTCTGCATTCAAAGTAATATTTTGCTAGATTGGTTAACTTATGAGGTTCTGTGTCATGTTCTGTGAGATATGGCGTTGTTCAGGGTTAGTTTAGATAATGAACAATATCAAAAGAAAGAACAAATGAGAGACATTTGCTTATATATTGCTTTTTATGACCTCAGGATATTCCAAAGCATTTTACAGCCAATTAAGTACATTTGGAATTGAGCCATTGTTGTAATACAAGAAGTACGGCATCTAATTTATGCACAGCAAGGTCCCACAAATACTAATTAGATATAGAATCCGATAGCCTGTTTCAGTGATGGTGGTTGAGGGTTAACCATTAGCTAGGACAATGAGATAATACCACTGCTCTTTGTCAAAATAAGGATGCTTTACTTACAACTGAGACAGTAGGCGGGACCTCAGTTTAAAGTTCCATCTAAATGATGATGCGTAGTATAGCATCAAAGTATTATTCTTATCTCTATCTTCAAGTATCTATGGTGAGACTTGAAGTCACCACCTTCTGACTCAGAGGCAAGAGTGTTGCAAACTGAGCTGACAACCACAGCCATTAATCCAACAATCCACATAAGAAATTCACAGTGATTTCCACAACATTTCAGGGGAAATTAAGCTCAAGTTCAGACCATTATTAAAAATCAATTGCATTCTGTTCTTGAAGGTGAATCTCTTGTTTATGATCCACTGCCTTTTTCATTAAGTCCAATTCCCCTCTTCCTTTTTCTGCCATTTCGTCATCTCTTGAGTAATTGTTGGCCTCCAATAGCTTAGCCAAGTGCAAATCTTGTCAGCCAAGACAGTACAATCTTTCCGTCAAATTTAGATGAGCAACCTTGATAATATTTCTGCCTGGTTTTGAACCGGACAACTATTGTGTGCGAAGGAAACATGATAAACACAACGCTGCAAGAGAAAAGTACAAAACCAAACAAACCACACAGAGTAGCAAACTGTGCCAAGACAGTGCATGTTAACTGAATAATCAGCCATAAGAGTATCACGTCAATCAATCATTCTGAACTCCTCTGACATCCATTCATCTCCAACAAGGATTCCTGGAAATAATAATCATTGAACAGAATCTTGGTCAACTTACCTTCCCTAACCATGGTACACAGTGGCCACTTGCAATACCCCAACTGCTCCCTTGGCTGAGATCAGTTAACACAGAAACCAACATCTAATTAGAGACTTCCTGGCATGTATGACTCCAGTGTTTGCTGCCTTAACCAGCTGAGCCACTGGGGGAGTTGTTATTGAGACAGCCTCAATCCAGTAATTATAAACAACCTACTACCACACTATTTGGAAACATGAAGGGATAAGATTTCCTCTTGCGTTCATGAGCATCAAAATCATAAACCAACTTATTTGGGCTGACAAATTTGTTACAGATTGTGCACTGAAGACATCTGTCCCATTATTCACACACAGTCTGTTTCTGATCTCAGACAGGATGGGGGTGGGGGAGGATTGGAAGGAAAGAAAACTCATAGGATCTTGGGTTTTATGCCTGGAACCACAGATTCCATCACTGGAACAGTTCAGCAAAGGCATTCAAGGCAGGACAGAAAACATAAGCTGGTGGTGGTGGTGGAAGTAGTGCAGGGGGGGGGGGGGGGCGCGGGTGGGGGTTCCCTTTTATTCATGAGTAAGGATTGCCAATCAGTTATCTGTGCCAACAATGTTGCAACCAAGCTTGATCCTGTACTCACTCCTTATCTGCTCATGCACATACACTGGTTTAAATAGGCACAGGAGCAGGAGTCATGGCTGATATCCCTCATCACTACCTGTGGCACTGTGACTAACTGAAGTCAGCACAACCCTGGGACCTAAACCAGGACCTTGTGACGTTGCATAGCTTCAAGTCTCAGTGGCAGAGACATTCTATCTGAACCAGTGGGCAGAGGTTTCCCTTATTAAAACCACAGGGCAAATGAATAGCTGGAAAATTACATTCATTCTGTTTCCAGAAGATTAATTCTATGTGCACACATTGGAATTGCTTCAGGTTGACTTCCGTTAGTTAATATAGAAAATTGGAAGTGAGCAGAGAAGTCTTTCAACACGACCTCAATTCAAACAATAGATCTACAAGAACGTTGAATGTTTAGTACACCTACAGTGACATCCAGAAGGTGGGTGTCTGTGTTTCAAATCCAGACAAGATGCTAACAGTGTAAGTGATGTACATACAAATTTCAAATTGCAAGCTAAGAAATGAAGAATTGTTTATACATAGCAGGTTATTACAACCTCAGGACTTCCCAAAGTGTGACAAAAGGTGTTATAAGGGCAAACGCAGGAACCAGTTATGCACATCATATTCACAGATAACATGAACAGCCAATGTACTAATTTTCTAGTTGTACTGGTTGAGGGATGAATGTTGGTCAGGACAAGTGCACCCTGAAGAGTGTATCTTCTTGTGGCCAATGCCATTGGTAGAGACACCAGACAAGATGACCAGGTTATCCACAAGAATACCAAATGGTCGATTACAGGCAGGCACCTAAGATTGATTTTAAAACCAGGACAGAAAATCTAAAAACTTTATAAAATTATCCTGATACCACAAAACATCATTTATTGTGGCCCTTTAATTTCTTACCATCACTCCTCCTTGTACTTGAGTGTGGAATCAGTTTTAAAATCTATGCAAAACATCGCCACTCATTATATTTTTTCACTTTACACTTGAAGATTCTTACAAATAAGACCAATCCTCGCCCTTTGTGAGAAATTAAAAATTCGACTTTTGGGATTTTCTGAAAGGCAAGGCTGAGAAGTCATGTGATCGCTAAATTTCAGGCAAATAAGGAACACTAAAGAGATCAGTATGGTGTGTGGGGGGGATTATTCCATGCGAGATACGGATCATTCACATTGTCTGTGTGGGTTCCTTCAAGCCTGAACTGGTCTAGAATGGATGAGGAGAGCACGTTCCTGACCTAACTAGAAGAATTCAATTGAGTAAACAATAAGACGTTGCACTGCTGCAATGATTTACAGGGTATATGCATGTGCTCTAAATGACTGCTCTGTTAGAAGCATGTCAACCTTAGGTCTGTCTCCTACGAGCTCCTTCTTCACTCTGACCAAGTCACCATGATGTCATTGCAGTGGCTGATCATTATTACACACAATAAAGTATTAACACTTTGAGACCAAAAACAACTTCTCCTCAAAAGCTTTTTTTTTGCCTTAAAGCAATAATAGTTGTACATTTATTATGTGTTTACTTACCACCGTGCCTTCTCCTCCAAGTCTTTGACTTTAAACATTCAAATGACCTGGGGGATTCACCAACTTCCTCTAACATGTTCTCTTCAATGAGCTAGAAGAATGGTAGCATGTTGTGTAAAATGTTGACTTGGACTGCTTTCTTGATAGTCCAAGATCTGTATTTTTCTCTTGATTTGGAGGCCCTTGAACCTCTGGAATCTCTTTCATGGGTGAAAGGTGGTGCACACCTTTTGTCAGTCATAGCAGGACCATGCTATAAACAATTATTTTATTTGCAGTGTTTTGATTATTTGGGTTTTGTTGACCTCTTCTATAATAGTATGCATTAAATCTTCAAATTGTGTAGTTGAATTTTGTTCTTATTTCTTATAGAGCTGTGTTGAAGTGGATAGGCTTTATTAATTCAACTTCTTGATATTCCGGCCTATTTCCTTCACTCTGAGTGATTAAATTATTTGTGAAACCAGCTTGTTCGCTTCCTCAATTGTGTAATCTAGAGGTTCATTCTTGCTTGCTGGGATATCCCTTAAGGTATTTGGGGATTCTTCTTTGGAATTTTGCTTGACATTGTCCATTCAGCATCTAACGCCAGACTTGAATTTGTCATAACTAGTCATTTACAAGATTGCAATCTGTCTCAATTTGGTTTCAGAGATTCTATTATCTGTCTATCATGTACATCCACTGAAGTAGGGCAGGTAGTTCACTTGTTGCCTCTTTGATTGCACTTCACTGTTAATATTTTTGCAACTTGGAATCTGAACTCTTTTCATTTTTGATGGCAGCGGAAAATATTTCGACCAAACCTGTATAGTCACAGCTTTCTACCTCAATTATCATATGAAACTGTAAAGACCACACCATTTTCTGCCAGAGCTATGAGGCCGGAAATAATGGAAGGGCTAGCACAGCACTTGGGCTGGGTAGAAATACAGGAGTGATCCAGTACTCGAAGTAGTGATACATCAGATTCAGTTAATATTGAGTAACAGTTAAAGCAGTTTGAATGTGAAGAAAAAAGGTGAAGCAGTTAGAGATGGAAAAAGAGGAGAAGGAGATGAAATTTCAAGGGCTGGAGAAAGACAAGGAAAAAGCATTGGAATTGAAATGGAAGTAGAAACAAGATGCCTGGAACTGGAGATTCAAGGGAGAGAAAGAGTCAAAGTAAAATAATTAAACTTAAAATAATGCAGTTAAAAATGGAGACCACAAAAACCAAAAAAGGCTGTGACAAGGAAAATTCCAGTCATAATCTAAAGGCCAGTAAGGAAATGTTTAAGTTTGCACAGGTCCTGCCAACATTTGAGGAAAAGGATATGAAAGCATTCTTTTTATCATTTGAGAAAATAATAGAATCCCTACAGTGCAGAAAGGTGCTATTTGGTCTATCAAGTCTGGCCCTCTGAAGAGTATCCCAACCAGACACACCCCTCCCTATCCCTGTAACCCAACATTTCCCATGGCTAACCCACCTAGTCTGCACATTCCTGGACACTATGAGCAATTTACAATGGCCAATCCACCTAACCTGCACATCTTTGGACTGTGGGAGGAAATTGGAGCACCGAGAGGAAACCCACACAGATACGGGGAGAATGAGCAAACTCCACACAGACAGTCACCCAAGGCTGGAATCGAACCTGGGTCCCTGGCACTGTGAAGCAGCGGTGCTAACCGCTGTGCCACCATGTCACCCTTTTTCTTTCCCCTCCCTCCCAAACTAGGTACCAGTCCGTCACTAGGGCAACCACTTACTCCTCACCTGCTCCTGAAAAACTACACCAACACCCATTATCGCTTCACCAAGCTTCTGATCTCAGTCAATGAGACAGACTCTACTCTGTCTCAATGTCACAAAGAGGAAGTTACACGATCTGTGGATATATAATTCTGTGTCTCGCTTCACTCCATATTTGTCAGAGGTTGCACTGTGCTGAGCCAGGCCATCAGAGACACTCCACAACCTGCCTTCGCCACCTGGGCACCTGAGTGATGCTGCTGGTGATCAACACGCAACACTCCTCGCTGACCCAAAACAGCAAACCAAATTAGGTGGCCAAAAGAAAACTGGACACTGTCCGTTCAGAGCAAATTGACAGGTAGGACACAGGAAATGAGTGCTTTTCTGCCAGAGGAGCTTTCCAAGAATTATAACACTTTAAAAAAGACGTGTGAGAGAGAGAAAGTGAGAGAGATCCTGAAGCACACAGGCAACGTTTTTGAAATTAAAGGAAGCAAATCTAATTTCAAGACAAACCTATATTGAATGTAAAAGGGTTACACAAAGTAATTTTGACAAGTAGATTAAAGTGTAAACATATAGAGCTCTCAGAGAGATCATACTCTTAAAAATTTTTAAAACTCACTACCTTCTGTAATGAGAACACATGTTGAAGGTCAGACAGTTAAAACGGCTAAATAGGCAGCAATAATGACTGACTATTATGAGCTGATGCATAAAACTAAATCTTGTATCCGCCATCCGCATAAACTTGAGAAAGGTAGAGGATGGTAGAATGAAAGGAAGGCAAATACCCAATGTAAAGAAAGAATGGCCTAAGATCCTAAGAATCCTAAGATTCCGCCTCAGAGCAGAAAGGAGTGCATAGAAGGTGAGTGTTTCCATTGTAATAAAGTGAGACACTTCCATTCAAAATACTGGAAATTGCAAGAGAAGGCCATGGGAATTATTCGGGTTCAACTGAACAAGTCCAAAAAGGAGCTCAAAAGGAAACTACCACAAATCAAATTGTAGCTTTGACTACAACCAAGGAACCAGAGTTGAAAATTGCTGTAAGTGCAGGTGAGGTGAACTGGGTAGGTGAGAGATCTAAAGATTTTTTTGTCAAAAGATTGAGTCGGTCAGAATCAAATTCACTTGACCCTTTTTCATTCAAATGATACCATTAAACTCACAACTCTATTGAGATAAATTGCTACTGACACAGTTTTTCCAGAGAGCTTTCCCGTCAATTAAAAGCCAAAGTTAAGATTAGTAAATGGAATATGTGGAAAATATATCACAGTTCCATTGCTTAAAGCAAAGTTCAAATGTGAGTTGTTGTCCAGAACAATGCTAGTCAGTGGTTATTTAGAAATTATCCACAGATAATCCATAGATGGGGTTGATATACTCCTAGTTAACAGAACCATAGAAGATAGGAGCAACAGTAGGCCATTTGACCACTTGAGCCTGCTCCACTATTCAATATGATTGTGGCTGTTCATCAAGCTCAATACCCTAATCCTACCCTCCTCCATATACCATGATCCTCTTAGCCACAAGAGCTATATTTACCTCTTTCTGTTAGCATTTTATCAGTTTCTATGAGATCACCATTCTTCTAAACTCCAGTGAATTTGATTCTAACTGACCCAATCTCTCCAGAATTGGCTGGAGTAATGGTTATAGCTTCACATATAATCATGGAAAGGCTGAAAGAGATTAAAGAGACACAGCAATTTATTTTTCTATACTGTGTGGTGACTAGGGCAATGGCTAAGTATAGGCTATCACCAGAGTTAAAGTAATGGCACAAACAGAGGCTAGCGTAGCTAAAACCTTCTTAACGGATGGGGAATCACCAAAGTGCATATAGAGGTCATTCAGCCCACTGAGTCTGCACCAATACTCCCAAGAGCATCCCACCAGACCCAGCACCCCTCAATATTATGTGAACATACTGAAACAACACTATTGTAAAGATGAAGATAAAAAAGAGCAAATATGTCAGGTGATAAGAGTAGTGAAGAATGACAACGACAGTAAGAGTGAGGTAGAAGGACGTGAGTGGCATGGCTGATAATTCATTTCAAATATAAGTGTGCATTCATAAATGTATTGCTATTTATGAACCAAGCTCCAAGGTTACCTGTCATTAGTACCATCCCCTCTTGGAACCCTGTCTAAGGCTACACTTCCCCCAATACCCAATGTAGACTACAGCTTAATAATGACAACTAATGTGCACTGTTCCCTCTGTCAAAGCCTATAATAATTGTTTCTGGCAGAAATACAAAAATTAATTCAGTAATGAGTGATCATCCATCCTCCAACCCTACTTCAGATGGGATCACAATTAACTCCAATTTTTTTGAGCACTTAGGGAGCCCATATGCAGGGAGAAGAACACTCATTAAGGTTGACGTTTCAAAGAAACTTTGGAGAGTCTTATGGAATTGTATGGTTCATTAGGAGTTAAAATTTAAGTCAAGGAAATGCAAAAATACGAAAGAGATGGTCAGAAAGAGTGGAAAAGTCCAGTAAGGTTACAGGTGTTATTTTATAGCATGACAACCAAACTCCTCGAGGTTATTTAACATTGATTACATATAGAGAATCTGAACAAATCATAGAAAGTGATAAGGCACCATACACTTCAGATACACATATGTTGGTCAATTATGCGGATCAGATTATGGTGGATGATGGGTTGGCTGAAGACGAACAGATAGAGATGCAGAACCACACTATTTTCCCAGAGGACAACAATCAAAAGTAGGCACCAAAGTTACACTTTGCCAGAAGAAAAAATGGAGGAATATTACCAATATGGGGAGAACAGGGAAAGCTGCTGAAAAAGACAAACATTGGCTAATGTGTAGGATGAGGGGTATAGGCAAGATCCACACTTGGCAAAATTAAGTCAAAATATTGAAGGTCAGAAAACACAGTTCAAATTCTGACAACAAATCTGAAAGTTAATATGGCTTTTCCAAGGAAAAGTTGACAAATTTGCAAAAAGAATTCTGATCTTAGGAGGGGAATATTACTTCAGTATGAGATAGGAGGGCAGATAGGGTTTGTAGTTTGACAGCACAAGGGCTGTAGAACAGGCTGGGTCCACCAAGGAAAGTAGAAACCCTTAGGGTCAGGAAGATTTAGTGCCTATATAAATTAGAAAATAAGTTGACAAAGGATGCCAAACTAAAAGATTTGGAAAGTTGGAAAAAAATTAAAATATTAACTGAGGTACAAAGTGGAGGGCATCCATATTTATCATACAGATAGGTATGCACGGGAAGTGCTCTGCTCCATGAAAGGTTAATACCAAACAAGTGGCACAGGGTTTCAAAAAGAAAGTTGGTGATCAAGACATTAGAATAGATCTCTTTACTGTGGGAAAAGTGATCTTAATGATCTTCTTAGCTCCTTTAGTAACATATTCTTGGGAACACAAGTCTTTTAATATAAAAAGTTGATTTGTGCATGGCAAAGAATTTCAAAGGGAAATATTTTTGAAACAACAAAAGGAAACAGGTGTTATAAAATGGGAAGCTTTGGAATGCAAACAAGCATGCTCTTGGGTTGGATCATTTAACAAGGAAGGTACTTCTCTTAGGCTTGTCTTGCTGAAATTAGATTGCATTCAGCTAAAGATAAAGCAATAACGCTCTACTGGTATTACACGGAGAAACGAACAGACATCTTTATGATACATACTAATGAGTTTCTGTTGGGAGGGTTCAATGGAATTCAGAGCAATGTTGTGGTAGATAAAATAATAAATCAGAGCAATTTAAGATTGAAAGTCAGGCTCTGGGGGCCTTTAACTATACAGGGTTATACATTAAGCAGAGAAATCAGGAGTGAATTTTAAGTAAAAGTCTTACTTGGAAAGTGTTAATTGCATCCTGATAAATCAGACCAGGTCCCCTCAGACAAAACCAATTAAGAAGTTTGCTGGATTATTAAACCGATTGTGCACTCAGACTAGACACAATGATAGTTACGACATATTGGAACTGAGTACTGTGTTGACAGTAAATAAAACATTCAAGAAATTACATTCAGAAAAATGCACTGGAGTTTCCAGCCTTGGATGGCCTATAAGATATGAAGCTTGTCTTTTTAAAAAATATTTCACATACCAATCTTCCAGATAACCATTCAAGTTCAACAGGGTTCATCATATTCTTAATGTAAAAGAATAGTAACTGTTGTCTTTTGGTCTGGGAAGCCACAAAAATAAAAGGGTAGTCAGAAGTTCCTTAGCTGCTTAAACATTGGCGCCAATAGAAACTATTAATAGTAGAGTGTATTTAACCAATATTCTACAGGAAATCTTACACAGGGAGCAATCCAAGGAATATTTTCCCATGGAATGCAAAGTAAATAATGATTCTCATTGGGAAAATGTCACTGAGAAGAGATTCTCTCTTTCATTTCCCCCCCACCTGTTATATCTTCCTATTGTCATAATTTTCTCAATCATTGCCTTTTTCTCCATTATGTTAGTCCTGTCTTTAGTTAAACTCAATAAAATGTTTCAATGTTTAGTTCAAATTATCAACTCCTGTTCAGAGTATAAGACTTTACAGTTTGTGTCTCTCTGGAAGGATTTTCAACTTCTGTCCAAAGTGCATGTAAAGTTAATGACAGCAGAAAGAAGCTGAAGCATTTTCAGGTTCACCAGCTGTGGGAAGGTGAAAACATGTTCAGATCCCATATAACCAATATCTCAGAGACAAGGGACCACAGTACTTTTGTGCAGCTAGGATCCTGCTCCAGTTAGCCCCACAAAAATGAAAGAGAAGGAGACTTAGGGCCCTTCTGTGGAGTGACTGCCAGTGATCTCTTGGGGTCAGTTGTTTACTGAAGGCACAAACCACCCATTTGTACTTCAAGATAATGGTCTGGGTCCTAGAAGGACACATGACCACTGTTGTGTAAATTGATGGTTCTGAAAAGATTAATTCTGGAGATTACATTTGGCTCCACGCAATCTGATTATGTCACACAGCCTTGTTCATAGAATGGGAATGTCTAGCTGTAGATTGGATAGCATCAGAAGTGTCATCTTTGACTCCTGTTAGTTTCAATGATAATGTCAAACTCATTGATGTCTTGGAATCATAGAGACATACAGCACAGAAAAAGGCTCTTCACCCCATCACATCCAAGCTGGCAAAAAGAAACCACAGGACTATTCCAAACCCAGTTCCCAGCACTTGTACTGCCTGCTAGTATGCAGTAAACAACATCTTAAGTTAACTTCATGTTCTTAAGACTCACCCAGTGGCTTATCTTACAGTACTGCTAACCAAATAGGTCCTCAGACATAACATGGAAAGAAGGTTTGTAGCCTGCACTTTATCCAGCTAAAGTGGTTGGTTCTGCAACATACGACAGTCACCTACTTAGAGTTAACACAGTGTGGAATAGAAATAACAAGGTGTAGAGCTGGATGAACACAGCAGGCCAAGCAGCATCATAGGAGCAGGAAAGCTGACTTTTCTGGCCTAGACCCTTCTTCAGAAATGGAGGAGGGGAAGGGGGTTCTGAAATAAATAGGGAGAGAGGGGGAGGCAGATAGAAGATGGATAGAAGAGAAGATAGGTGGAGAGGAGACAGGTCAAAGAGGCCAGAATGGAGCCAGTAAGGGTGAGTGTAGGTGGGGAGGTAGGGAGGAGATAGGTCAGTCCAGGGAGGACCGACAGGTCAAGGGGGTGGGATGAGGTTAGTAGGTAGGAGATGGGGGTGGGGCTTGAGGTGGGAGGAGGGGATAGGTGGGAGGAAGGACAGGTTAGGGAGGCAGGGATCAGCTGGGCTGGTTTTGGGATGCGGTAGGGGGAGGGGAGATTTTGAAGCTTGTGAAGTCCACATTGATACCATTGGGCTGCAGGGTTCCCAAGCGGAATATGAGTTGCTGTTCCTGCAACCTCCGGGTAGCATCGTTGTGGCACTGCAGGAGGCCCAGGATGGACATGTCGTCTGAGGAGTGGGAGGGGGAGTTGAAATGGTTCGCGACTGGGAGGTGCAGTTGTTTAGTGCGAACCGAGCGTAGGTGTTCTGCAAAGCGGTCCCCAAGCCTCCGTTTCTGCAAAGCGGTGTGGAGTTGGAGGAACGCAGAAATTTCTGAAGAAGGGTCCAGACCCGAAGCATCAATTTTCTGGTTCCTCTGATGCTGCCTGGCCTGCTGTGTTCCTCCAGCTCCACACTGTGTCATCTCTGACTTCAGCATCTGCAGCTCTTGGTATCTCTAACATATTTAAACACAGTTTCCCTTTTAGAACAAGTAAACGTGCTGCCCACACACTTACAGGTCTACCTGTAGGTTGCATCAAATTGGCCTTGAACATTCATAGGTTTGCCTAGGTTACCTACCCCACTAACTTTCCTCTGCCAATCCTTGTTTTCAATGGAAAAACAAAAATGTGTGCGTCAGTTGAAATTCCTACCTCGTTTTTCTGTATCCATTTGTATTTGAGGGGAAATCCATACATGCATGAAAGCCCCCAAAGTTACAATAGCAATAGCCAATAATGGAAACACGATAACATTGAAGGGTGAGTTGTCTATTTAAAGTACAATAAAACCAAGGGTTATTATGAGACTAAAACAGAGAATAAAGCCTCAAATATTGCGTCTGATACGGTGCCAAAGGAATGTGTAGAAGACCAGCCGAAGAAATAAACTTGCAAACAAGGAACAAAAGTAACGGCCAAAATCGAAAAACGAGCTAAGTCTCATCAAACTACATCACAGAACTACAGAATATCATGCAGGCAACAGAATGGCTGTTAATGTTACCAGGACATTTTTTTCCGTACTTGTCATTAATACTATTTAAACGATATTTAGAATAATCACAAGTACAAATGACGTCTTAAATCACTTAAAAGAAACAATTCCACATAGCAATTGATTGAAATTTCAGTCTTTCAAATGGTTCATTTTATTGACATCTCCATGGGATTCTTTACTGATCTATATTAAACCGAAGCTGGAAGGTGGCATTGCTAATTCAAACCAATCAGTAAATGTGACCCTCGCTACTTCTCTGCAAGGTATAGATTTGATATAGCAACCTATGGATTTAAAGTGTAAAACAAGGGCCTATTAACTTCAAAGATCTGGTCTCACAATCGAGCAATTATATTGAAGAAAAACTTGCTGAGGTCGTAGGTCTTGCGATCTGACTAAAGATCTATCCAGCGAACGGGAACTGACAAGGGAGGAAGCAAAAGCTGGCGTCAGCCTGAAGTCAGAGCACAGGAGTAGACTGACTGGCACTCCATTACAGCATCTAATTGAAGTGATAGCATGCTGTGTATTAGATATTACTTTGTTGTTTCATAATGGCCAGTGCAGCATTTTCACACTAAACCAAAACTTCAAACAAGAGTTGAATATTTAAGAGTTTGAATGTTGCTGATCACTGTCAGCATTTATTCTGCTAAACAAGCTCTCGTTCCTACCGCGAAAGCATACCAAGGAAAATATTCATTTATTCCTCTACTGAGAGGCCAGTGAAATACAAAATGATTGTTTCCTGTTTTCGTTTTATTTGAAAAACGGTTATTTCTGGCGCAGCCCCCTTTCCGCTAATCAATCATCATCTATTCCTGCTTGCCCCCACTTCAGAAAGGGTTATGCAGACTCTGATGGCATCCACTCTCCGTCAGATTAATCATCTTCCGTGTCCAGCAAGCTCCCGTTGGTTCATTTTCATAACTATGTTTGAGAGTGCACCCTTGATGAGTTAGACATGGCTCTGCTTATAAGGGCCTGTGTCTTGATTGCTCAAACAACCCGGACAGGAAGTCTGGCGGTTTGACTGAAGTTACATCAGAATAATTAAGCCACTTTGCATATTTCAAACGAAACGAGAAGATCAAGCTTGAAAGAAGACAGGATTGAGTCACACATACTGTATAAACATTGTATAATGTAGGTACACTTTGTTTCAAGAAAATTCGTCGTGCAAGGTAAAGCTCCAATGGCATTCACACTTACAGCAAGCCAGGAGGTTAACATAGAACTTCTGCGGTAACAGAATTGTTTTGAATGCAATTCATTTTCATTACATAGAAGGTTTCAATGTTGATATTTTCACAAATGCATATTTTGCACGCATTGTTTTGTGTTCCCAGGATTTGGCCTGTCTCTACATTCATGAAGAAAGCTACTGTCAGATCTGCCAGTCAGAAACTTTTCAAAGAAAGTTATATTTCCTGGCTGTCCAAGGGAAGAAAATCACTTTCTCTCAACCACTCAAAGCTGTTGCGGGACATTTTGAGGGGAAACTGCATTAAACTATGGAAAAAGGATTGCAAACGCAGCTCATCAAATAGGAAAAGTTGCTGGGTGCCTGTTGTTTGGAACGTCATTTAAAACTGAATCCTGCAAGGAACTTCCTGTGAGCCAGCAAAAAATATACACACAAAAAATCCTCTCTGTAAACATACTGAGCTGTCGGTGTAATATCCTGAACTATCACCATCCTACCCTGACCATCAATGAAAGTAGATTTCAGAAACAGTGAAACTTTCATCATTCAATTTCTGAGAAAGATCTGCACTCCGAAAACACAAAAGTCATAATTGCACTGCTTACATGCATTGCTATTCCCATGAATGGTTTTCAGCAGTTACAAAATATTAATGACAAGCTTTCCCCTTCAACAAGTTTGACTAGTACATCAGTTATTTCATTGTGCAATGTGATGACAGAACATAATTTATTTGCTGACTAATTACCAGATTATTTAGATTGAGAAATTAGCCGACATCATAGAGATCATAGAATCCCTCCAGTGTGGAAACAGGCCATTCAGCCCACCTAGTCCACACCACCCCTCCGAAAAGCATCCCACCCCGACTCATTCCCCTACCCCTGCATTTCCCCATGTCTAACCCATCTAACCTAAACATCCCTGGACACTATGGGGCAATTTTGCATGGCCAATCCACCTAACCTGCACATCTTTGGACTGTGGGAGGAAACCCACGCAGACATGGGCAGAACGTGCAAACTCCACACAGATAGAATCAAACCCAAGTCTCTGGCGCCGTGAAGCAGCAGTGCTAACCACTGAGCCACTGTGCTGCCCCAAACATTTGCCACCGCTGACATTTGCCAGGAAATTCAGAAAATAATACACTCAAACTATCAAAAAGGGAAAGGTAGTGTGCTGCAGCTGCTGGAGGGGTGAAATGTAACTGACAAATGTTAGAAATGCACTGTAGGTCCGACAGTGTCTGTTGAGAGACAATCCTAGTTCACAGATGGAAGCTTGAGAAGATCCAGGGAGTTGGGTAACTGGGGCACTTAATTGCATGTGAGGACAAATGTCAACTTTTGCAACTAAAACACTCAGGAATGGAGTTGGCAGTGAATTGATGGTGTGTGTGGTCATATATGACCCAAACGGGACTGCCAGATAGTCCCCACCAACAATCCTGCTGCTACAAGATAATTCCACTCAACGTTTCAGGTCTGTGACCTTTCATCAGAACTGGCAAAAGTGGCAGATATAACATGCACAGAAGCAGGAAAATGAGTGAGTGAGATCATGGGAAAGGAGAATCAAAAGAGGAAAGCACAGTTCTGAAGCTGAGTTCTGAAGAATGGTCACTGGACTTGAAAGGTTAACTCTGTTTTCTCTCCACAAATGCAGCTAGACCTGCTGAATTTCTCCAGCAACTTTTATTTTTGTGTGTTTCAGATCTCCAGTATCTGTGGTTCTTTGTTTTATCAAAAGGGGAAGTCTGTGGATAGAGTTAAAAGCAGAAGGGATTAAATGAAAAAAACTGAAAGGTAACAGCAATGGTCATAAGACAATCAAAAGTGGCTTTGATGGATATTTGAAAAGGAAATTTTTCATGGCTATGGGGAAAGAACAGGGTGTGAGATTAATTGGGCACAATTTCAAAATTTGCAAATGCCACAAAACTTGGATGTATTATGAAGAGGATAATATAAAGGTCCAAGGAGAAATGACAGAAGAAATTTAACAGAGAGAAATGTGAACTAATATATTTTGATAGAAAGAGTGAATAAAAATATGATGAAGATAAATGACAGGGAAAGGGATGCAGGAATAGAAGTACCGTGGGATAGCTATGAACAATTATCAAAGGTAGTAGAACAGGTTGATAAAATGCTTAAAAAATACAATATTGTGTGCTTTATGAATAAGGACAGTGTGGTGAAGTTTTATGAAACTGTTTTGGCCTTTATTGAAGTATTGTTTCCAATCCTGGGCTCTTCACTTTAGTAAGGATCAGAACATTTTAGAGAGGATGTAAAAAAGATTCATGAGAAAGATTTCAGGATTAGCAATTTCAGGGAGAAACTGGGTGTCTTCTCCAGAGAAGACGTTTGATAAATATATTCAGAATAGAGTGGATAGAAGGAAACTGTTCCTGTTGTTGTATCGATCATTAGAAGCAACGGTAACAATTAGAAGACATTTTTTGTTGCTGTGAGTGGTCAGGATCTGGAATGAATTGTTGCCTGTGATAGAGTGGTGGAGGAAGATTCAGTTGTGGCTTTCAAAAGGAAATTGACTTTGCACCTGAAGGAGAAAAGGTTGGGAAATGGGACTCAGTGAATTATTCTTGCAGACTTGATGGGCCAAACAGTCTCCTACGGTGCTATGTGGGGATAGGTTAGTTCAGTTGGTTGGATGGCAAAAGTATGGTGCAGATGGATTCAATCTCAAAGCAGGCTGTGGTAGTTCATTGCTGTCTGTCTGCTTGTTTGACCCAGGGTTGACGAAGAGGTTAGTGTCCTTCAAGCTATACATCCAGTTGTTTCTGTCTGATAGAGTGAGATGTCTATATTCCCTTGTGCATTGTGGCTAATTACCTTGCCTTGCCTAATCAGATGTCTCTTTAATAAAGCTGACACAACCTGAGGTTTCTTCCTGTCCTAGAGATTCCATGACTTGCAGCTCTTTGATAGTTCAATGCATAATGGAAATTGGTTGATATACTGAGTAGAGGAAGAATAAGCTGATTGTAGAACATGCAGAAGCTGTTGTAGTCTTCAAATCCTTCATATCAAAAAGGATACAGCACATAAAAGCTCATTGGAGTTCTGGTGTGCACTCCTGGCTTGGAAATGGCAAGAAAACAATACTTTGGAGTAAATCAAAACATGTGGCACTGAATTTTGGAGAGTTTTGTGGTACAGTGATACCTGTGGGCGAGACGGTCATGTTTAAAATCCCACCTTCCCCAACATGTGTTGTAATGTGTCTGCAAAGTTTGATTAAAAACTTCTACAAACCAGGGGGCATATAGAAAGATTTGGCACTTGCATTAAGAGAATGGTTTAACTACTCCAGGAGGGAAATCTTGGAAATATGTTGACAGGAAACTAGATCTTCACTTTGCTGTAAGAGAATAGGCTCAGATAGGTGATATGAAGAGCAGTGTTTCATTTCCATATTCTCTTCCTTAGTTATTTTTGTGCAGTGCTTCTTAGTTTGGTTTCTGGGACACCATCTCTGTGACAGCTTACAGTAATTACAATCCCATGTACACTTACAATGGTATCAAAATACATCAGCCAGGCTTCCTGGGGACAATGATGTCACCACTAGAATAAGGAAATTAGATTTGGTGATGCAAAGACCCACAGCTGGTTCAAAGATGTTGATCTCCTGAATCCTTGCCTGAATAACTAGCACTATAAAAGGAGTTTTACATGGCAGATTTTTACTGCCCTTCCAGAATTGGGCTGGTATATGGGGGTGGGGTAGAATTGGGTGTCATGGTGGCTGTGCCATACCCATTACCCACCTACTTTGTGCATTTTAGGATGACAGAGTTGCTTGGCAGCCTGTCAACACTGGGGCCAACAGAGGTCCATAAGCGACCATTTAACAACACTAAAGTTTCTTACCACTGCTGCTGAAATTTTACTGATGATAGAAAATGAGAATGCCAAATGGTGAAGGCGTCAGTATTTCTGGGCAAAATTTATTTTCCTTTTGTGTCAATTCCAAGCAGGTATAAAGCCAGCCTTGTGTTTATGTAACATCTTATTCAGTCTTAGAAACATTTTGCAGTGCCTCATGTTAATATTCAATCACTTATTATGTAGCAACTAGTTTGCACACAACAAGAACCCAAAGAGAATAATAATCTGAACAATCAGCTCTTCTGTTTCTGGTGATGCTGGTTGTGGGGTAAATGTTGACTTTCATAGACCTCCTTTGAATAGTTACACAAGACCATTACCTGAGTAGGGTCTCATTTTTAATGTTTTGTCTGGAGGTGAGCACTTCTGGCAATGTAACATTAGTACTGTTGTCTGAAATACAGTTGTCCCTGCTGAATAAATAAGAACTTATTATGGTTATCACAAAAAATGTCTCAACCTCTCTAACTTGCCATAGCATTCAAAAGAACTGACCAAGTCACTTTCCTCCCAACACCAGTCCTCCATTTTCTATCTTTGTGAGACAGCCCCCTTGTTAAATTCCATTCTAGCTTATCCAGAACTGGTCAGTGATCTCTGGGAATGGTTTCTCTTAGTTCTACCATGTTTCTATTTCACAACTGCTTCGACTATTGAGCTGCAAATCTGAGTGGCACACCAACTGACATCATGCTTTATTCCTGTTCTGTATACTTTGGGTTAACATTCATTTCTTGTGAAATACTACTGGTACCAATATGGAGTCAAATCCATTCTTCCAATGCAGCTGACATCCATTTCAAGTACTAACGGGAGCTGCAGTGCCAAAAGAAAAGTAAAGAGACATTTCTTGCCCCTGAAATATTAGCGGTATATTCAGTTCGATCCACTCCTGTACTAAGTTCCGCCTCCCCTTCATCCAGTCCTCACTGACCCACAGTGGACACCTATTCCCCAAATACTACATTTTAAATATTGCTGTTATTTATAAATCACTCCACAGTTATGTTCCACTTTGTCACTGCAATCTGCTCCAGTCCTGCATTCTTTTCTAACACTCTAACTTCTGATTCTGATCTTTTGTGTCTTCCTTTCCCTTCACATCAACTTTAAAATGGAATCACTGAGCAGCCAGAATTCTAAGCTCTGAGCCTTCCTTTCCAAACATCTTCACTTCTCTTTCACCCAAGTAATGATCTTTTCTTTTTACTCTTTAACAATTTTTTGGTGCTTCATCAGCTGTCTTTGTGCTTCAGTGTTTGTTTTTCATCAGCCCCTTTCTGTGAAAGGTTTCAGAGTATTTCTTACAATGCTTTATAGAAGTAAGCAGTTCTTGCCACTGGCGCATGAAGAGTTAATACTTAGGACATTCCTAATCTTAGAAATCAATAATGTTATCCTCAGAATTTCCTCGACACTCCATTAAAACTGATTCCCTAAAGTGTTTTGGTTCAAACACAAATAACAAAAATATTTTCCATCTATGTATGCTAAATGTTATATCTCCAATAAATCATCTATTAAACTGAGGTTAATGTTTCTCGTATGTTACTAGGTCTTTGTACATGAATCATGTTTGTTAATATACAATTGCCATTGTGATATGTCAAGTACAGTGCTTCAGTAATGGTGTTCCCGAGTCACCCTGAAAACACGTTTTAAAAATGCCCTGACGACTTCTCACAAATATATTGTTCACATATTTGTCTGTGTGTGTGTTTGTGTGTGTAGGGGGGTTGATTTAAAGGGTTAAGTCACACATATGTATCAAGTAGTCTGTGGAAACTAAGCTGGAGAAATATTTCAATGATGCAACTGTTATGAATGCCTGATGCCTCATAATCCTATGCAACTTAAGGCAAGACTTAATGCAAATTGACTCCAGCTCTTCTCTGTAAACAGTGCTTCACTGTGTATCATGCTGGAGCTAGATCTGAAGAAAATAACTGGGGATACCTGTTAATTAATGAACTTATTTTTCAAACTTTTGAGTTAAGAAACCTTATGTATAAGATTTCTGCTTTGAAAAATTTGATTCTAACAAAATTCAGTCAGTCTTACCTTAAAAATAGGTCTGAATAAATACTCACTTCCACTGCTTCCAGATTTTATGAATGACCCCTTGAAAGTTTTTTTTGTGAATGAGAGGCCATTGCAGAGGAACTATGAATGGAACAGAGCTTCTGAATTCTGATTGGTTTTCGAGCTGGAGGTGGGTGTTCCGTCTCCAGGTAATATAACACCTCGATTCTCACCTCTCATAGGCTGGAATCTTTGTCAATGTCATGTCATTGACTGAGTCAGGTCATTCATTAAAAAAAGACAAGAAATCTGAGCCCGTGAAAGAGGAAATGAACCAATCGCCGAATCCCTTGGGCAAACAACTGACTGGAGCAAGAAAAACAAGTCTTTTGAAACCATCACTGAAGTCGCCTGCACAGATTTATTTTAAAAAAAACTTTACATATGCAGCTTTTCGATTCCGGCGATTTATGTTGCATCAGCCAAAACAGTTCCATAAATCAGGTGAGATCATACTTTTAGATGAAGTTTAATTTCTTGTTGCAGCAGTTTATTCATCCCTTCCACCCCCTGACGTTTGGTGCTTATCGCACTATGATCTGCTTTGTGGTTTATTCGTCTGATCCGGACAAAACATGAAGCGCTGGGCAAATGACAGTGGAAACGCTTAAAGCTACACTGTCCCAGAAAGAAACCTAAGAGAGGGGGCGCACTTAAATCAACAATCATTTCAACTTATTTTAAAGTAACATTGAACATTTAACCCTCCTCTTGCGCTTTTATTGAATGCATCTTTAACAAACATGGAAGGAAATTAATGAATTATATTTTAAAAGGAAGGTTCATGTTTGCAACGACACAACTGGTTACCTAATCCCCTGCCTGATTACAAAGGAACATCTAACTTGCTGCAAATGAAATCAAAATTCAGTTATCTTCTTCAAGTTGTCTTTGAGAATTAGAACATTAAATATTTCAATACAATCTGATACTAATTCAATGATTTAGGTTCTTGCTATTGTAGGGTCGAGGCAGAAACGGTTTTTAAGAGTGAAGAAGTCGAGTATGACGCTTGCTTTCTTGAATTTAGCAACCACATGCTCATTCCTATTTTCAGGGCAATTTGATTAATGTCTCATTGATTTTTAGTCATTTAGTTCTTAACTTGTACAGATGGAAAATGTAGATTGCAGACTGTATTTATATGGAAATGACTAATATTATCCAGCTGTAGTTTGATGAGAGAATTTGGTGCCTAAAGGTTCTCCTCAACAGCAAAAATGTAACTTTGTTTATTATGAGAAATAGGCCTTTGCACGTATTTTTTTTGTTCAATATCATTGGAGCTTAAAGTAAATTTAGATCTTTAACCTTTTTATGAATATGTCATTGAAACTTTGCAGCTTTTGTTCAATCACATCTCTCTCTTTCCATTGTCTCTGAGATACGGGATGTTTCAATGTATAAACAATGAGAGGCAGAAGGTTTTTTTTTATGTTCGAATATGGATGGTTTAGTAACTTCAAAAAGACAGAAAGAACAAAGTGACAGAAAATGTTAAGGTTCAGATACTTCACTGAAGAGGCACCTAAAGAAAAACATCAGGCCTTAGCGATAGTTGGTCTTTTTCATAGACAGACTTTCTATTTATAATGGGGAAAAATGGGTCATAAATTCATAAGTGTCAGAGAATTGCGTTGTCATGATGTGAAACAGATTGATTCTAACAAAAGGAATCTTTGCTATAATAAGCAGGATTCATTTTGAAAATACTTAAAAATGGATTATATAACCTGGTAATAGTTTGTTCACATATTTATTGATGCTGTTGTAAGCATGAGGTGGACTCTTGGCTTTTACCTGTCTTAAATTACTTCCCTCTTACAGTAAAAGATGCCCATTATTGCATAATAATTATTCTGCATTGACTAGGTACCTCATTTAGCAGCTAGGTCCACACTGATAAATTGTGCCTAAAGGTTGTTCTCCTCAACAGCAAAAATGTAACTTTGTTTATTATGAGAAATAGGCCTTTGCATGTATTTTTTGTTCAATATCATTGGAGCTTAAAGTAATTTTAGATCTTTAACCTTTTTATGAATATGTCATTGAAACTTTTTGCAGCTTTTGTTCAATCACATCTCTCTCTTTCCATTGTCTCTGAGATATGGGATGTTTCAATGTATAAATAATGAGTGGCAGAAGGAGTGATAACCATGGTCAATTTTACTCCATGATCTTAATGGCAATTTATTTAGATGTGTGTTGAATGTTCCTATAAATCCCCAATCTGCCCTTCAGAAATACTGACCACCCAGCAATCCTAGTCGATTATCTTGTTCATTAAAGCAAATTGCACTTTCTGCAAAACACTAATTGCTGACAATGTCTAATCCTACAGTTGTCTCAAGTGTTCTTCCCAGATGTCACTGGAGGAATCAGACTGCTGAAACATTAGACATTACAGTCCAATTGTATACAATACTTGGGGAAGGAAAGGAAAATTTAGAAGTGTTTAAACCTAGCTATAGTAACGTTGACCACATCACTGTACCTAGATGTAAGAAGATTGATCATATTGCTTTAAGAGCAGTGGGTTCTTTTACTATGTTAAAGGTGTTTTATAAATACAGGTTATTTTATCAGAACATTCTACCCCTTTAAATTCTCCTTTCCTGAAACTGTTGATATGCTTAGAGATGGTTTTATAGGTGTCAGAGGCCCTCTGGTACCTTTCACAAGTGATCATTCTTATGATAACCTAGATAATGAGTATTTAAAGGCTATTGACTGTCCATAGCATTACAGTTGAGGCTAATCTCATTGTTAGCTGATACCTATTTGGACGTACTTTCAAGCAAGGATTATTAAATAAAGAACAGGAGCTTCTGATATCCCACTCGCCGATCTGTGGGCACTCCAGCCAATTTAGCCTCATGCATCAACTGAGACTCATGAATTTAGTAGAGGAGTCACTGGACTCGAAGCATTAACTCTGCTTTCTCTCCAGAGATGCTGCCAGAGTTTCTTCAATGATTTCTGTTTTAGACAATAATGACATTGGGATGCTCTTAATGTGTATAGCTCAGCATCACAATCTTTGGTGCATTTAACCACTGAGCTTATTTTTTTAAAAAAACATTAAAAGATTGAAATTACTAGAAATGACCTGTGGGCATTTCATGAAACTCAATACAGCAAAACGTGAAATATAAAGTTGTATCAACAATGTATATACCCCCTGAATTCCTTTTAAATTATGTCAATGCAAAGTCAGTGTTGGCAGATAACTCAGTATTTCTCCTTTCTGTCCTTTATAAATATATTAGAAAATCCTTTTGACAGGTTATGTATATTCTTAATGTAATGCCATTATTCTTATTATCAGGCCATATTAGTGAGAGTTGCCCATTCATGATTTTTTGGTGCGTTTCCACAGCTCCTCTAATTCATTCACTGGTACCTTTTAAATCAGAGATAAAGTTAGAGAACAGTGCAGCATTATCACCGATGTGGAGTCACGCTCCTATTTGACGTTTTGTTCCTTATCATCCCATCATGTTTTTCAGACTTTCTAATAGAAAGCACTGCCTACAGCCTTTATTAGTAGAAGCTTATGGAATATCACACAGATGTGAGATTGCATTACTTGTGCAGTGGAGGGAAACTGAATACATAAAGATAACTCTGAAATTTGCAATTGCGAGGTTTTTTTGTTCCATGAGTGTGAAAGGTCCAGGTATATCAGTATAAATTCATATAATTTTTACATGACGTGAAGCATTCTCAATACATTGAGTTCCATTAAGTATCTATCAACTTAAAATTTATTGAAAAAAAGAATTGTTTAAGATGTAGGTGGCTCAGCTTGAAAATTCTGCTTTTTTGAGTGTGACTTTGTTCAAGATACATACACAGTGGATATGCTTCTACAAAAGTATGTGGAGAAAAGTGGCCCAAAAAAGTGGCACAAATGCAACAAAGTATAATATTTATGAGTTCCAGTTAAAAATCTAGTTATTGTTATTTGCCATTGTTTATTTTGAATTACATTACCCAAATAAGCCATCTTTATGAGACTATTCCAAAATATTTTTGAAATTGTTTCTATTCATTATCAGTGATTATATTTAACCAAAATGAGAAAAAAGGTCAGAAATTTAGAGATACGTTTGATGATGACTGTTAATGTCTCGAGGATCATTGTATTTTATTAAAATTAATTAACAAGAAAAGAGTAGAAATCCGGCCTTGCAATTCGCCTTTGTATTCAGACTATGCACTGTTTTCTGCCTGTTTTCTGAGATTTGGAATGGAACTCTGTATTTTCCAGCCTTGCACTGATATATTTATCTTCTGCAAAGCACTACACTATTTGTATTTTTAATGGTGAGATTGATAGAATTAAAGAATGTAACTGCAAGACACTGTACAATATTATACAAAATTCTAGTTCCCTATGACACATAATGATGGTTTTCACTGTTTGAAGAGACAGTATGTAAAATATCCAAACAAAATAAGTTCCTGATAATTCCTCAACGATTTTATAACAGAAAAATAATACACTAGAGTCCAAATGGACAAGAAGAGGAAAGTATATTAATACCATCAAACCTAAATTGAACTAGATGCTGTAATCATTCTATGATTCATGAGAATTCATATCACTGTGTTAGCAGCAACTTCGTTTTCACTTACATCCCATGGAGAATATAGACATTAACAATGCACACATGGAGTAAAATGAATTGAACATTTTAATTTTAACATTTTAATTTGGCTTTAAATTTTGTCACCAGTGAGTGTTTGTCTACGCAGCACAATGTAATTTGAGGCTCAATAGATGGGGGCTACTGGTTTGTGTAAGAGATCAGAAAAACATTTCAGAACTTGGCTTCTGAATATACTTCAGAGAGTTAGGATATAGCATTTGCAAACTTGAGGATCTAAAAGGATTAACCACTGAAAGCACATTCACATTGTTTTGCAATAAGAAAGGTTAACATTTCATTATTGGCCCATAAGGTGAATATACTATGACTATAATAATGATACCATTGAATTTTACGCAGAAATGAATGGATTTGTATTTTAATTCTTTGGACAGTTCACATGTTTTGTTAGAATGCAGAATTTAAGAATTTAAAATGTATTCATTTCATCTATCCATACAAGACGTTTTGCCTAAACTGCAACAGAAACTTGCATTTATATAGTATCGCCAATGTATACCTGATTAAATTTTATACTAATGTGCTATCTGCTAATGAGTCATTTTATTATCTTTTGATACTGTAAACTATTTTCAAAGCAGACATTTCCACACATTATATACTGCAATGAAGAATGAAAAGTTATGAAAGTATTTTTTAGCAATCAGATAGTTTTCAGATTATTCTCTTGAATATTGCAGTGCAACCTTGGTAACAGTTCTGCAAATCAAGTCAAATTTTATGAGTAGACTATATGAATTTGCAAACATATTGAAATGCTTTGCATGTTTTCAACTTTTGTAAAATGATCCATTTTTGTTTTTGTTTTGAAGAATAACTCTTAGAAAGAGAGGAATAAACTATTTAAAGGCCAATGAAATTACTCAGGCAAAACAGCACTAGGCGATTTTGTGCATCCCACAAAAAAAAACTTGCAATGTTCTTATTTCTGCTTTGTCTTGCTATTTTATTCCCAATGAGAATTCTTTGACATAACTGACAGCTGGCAGAAGTTTTACAATGATTAGTCCCCAGCAGTTTATTACATTCCTTAAAAAACTCATTTAAAAGTCAGTTGTAATTTTGCTGACAACTTCAAGAGCCTGATCATTGATAGTTTGCACCAAATGTCTTTGCTTCCCTCCTGAAGATGTTGATTTCCTGGGATACAATTACTTGCTTGTCCTCCCATTCCTCACCCGTGTCAGTCTGAACAATATTAGGAAGCTATTCATTCATGAAAACCAAATCATAGCCTTGTCCTTTAGTCTCACAATATCCACACATAAGCTCTTCTAACAGGTACAAGACAAGGAGTACCAACTGTAGTGAATTTTTTTTTCCTGATCCAGTGACACTAAAGCCAGTTTTAACACATACATTGCTGTTGTGCTGAGATCAACCAATCTTACATAGATGTGAGATTGGCTTGAGTTCTTCCATGTTTATAAAGTTCAGCTACTCAATGCACTAACCAGCTGAGACCTGTGTGTTTAATACAGGGGTGGGGGGGACCATTATCTCATCATTCACAGAAAATGAAAATTCACTCACAACCCAGTCAAGTACTTCATCAGATGTGAATTTAATGCATCATCCCCGCATTGCTGGCTTTAATGCAAGAAGTAAACATAGGACTAAAATTAAAATGAACATTTTGTTGGGTATCAAACATGGGAGCATGGGACATGAGTTCAACTCACTTAAATCCCATTCACTTACACAGAGTTAAAATCAGGTCCCATCATGTCTCGCAGTATTGTTTGCACAGAGTTCTGTCCCTCATTCCACCCTTGAGAATATCACCAATTGCAACTATTGGGTAGCTTGGGAGCTTTCTGTAATTTTCCATAACGTACAGAATAATGGATACGAGGAAGTAATTGCTGTCAGCAGTCCCACTGAGGGCTTCAGTTGACATCAGAGATTGAATCTCACCTTGCCTAACTACTGTCATGTGAACTCTCTCTTCAGTTACTCTTTAGCAACGTTTCCAAGTATGAGGAATATATTTTGTTAACTGAGGCTGAAGCTTGGTATGTTGTGTTTTTGTTTTGCTGGTCATGGTGTCTTGGTGTGCATTAATGCCCTAACACACAATTCACTTGAGCAGTGCTTGATGTATCTTACTGCAGAAGTAATTATTGTAACAGAATCACCAGATTTGCTAGGCTTCAAGCAAAATCCATTGGTAAGAAATAGCATTGTGCTGTGGATGTTGCATTTTAATATCTGTATAGATTATAAGAATTTGAGTTTAAATGGAATCCTGTTGAAGGATATAGATAGCTGAAGTGGATGAAATAAATGTGCAATAACACTGTCAGATGTGTCATGGCAAAAGGTCACAAGTTCAAGGTACTGAAGGGAAACTTTTAAGACAATCAAGAAATGTTCTTTCACATTGAAGGTGTTAACAGCAAATTCCCTGGAAGTGTGACTGAAGCCAGAGGCTGGATTAATTTCAGGAACAGATAGAAAATATGAAGGGTTAAAGGTGTGGGTGATCAAAGAATGTTGTCAAGTGGTTAAAGGTCCTTCTTCAGCCAAACATATTTCATGATCTTCTGTTCACCCTTTCATCGAAATAAATCACTTGAGAACTTTTATTTAAATGCTAGCATAACAATACTAAAGAAATCATCAGCAAGAGAAGTTATTAAATAATAAAAAAAACTGATTACTAAGTTATAGGATTCCATTACCGTAGAAGGTCCATGGGATTTGGGAAACATACTGGGACACTTTGTTTCTTTGGCGTTGCTATCTGAAGTACCTACCATAATAAATAAGTGCCCCACCCTCTATTAATGGAAGCTGATGAATAATTGAATGTCATTAGATTTTGGTCATACAGAAAGGCAGAAATATCTCATGCACAGCAATGAAGGCAAGTGCAAAATAAATTAGAACAACTGAATTTAGTCTTTCTTGAATCGAATTGGGTTGCTATCATACAGGAGGATATTAATTTTAGTGCAACATACAATAAGATTAAATCCCACAAAAGGGTCTATCATGCAGATATCCAGAAAAATAGGTAATTAGAACACATACAATTGAGGTTTCACTGTATTCAAGTGTAGTTTGCAGGTTTTAATTTTGTGTATTGAGAATTAACATATATCCTATTGTGTCATAGAAACCCATTCTCCTGTATAAAGCTCCTCAATTGGAGGTTTTGTATCCAACAATGAAAAAAACTGATTGAAATGGCTCATGTCATGTTTCTTCCTGGGCTGAGTAACTTTATGCCATGGTTTGCTGAAACACAGTAGAAACTGGAAGTCTTGTTTTGTGGATCCTATAATGGCCTCACCTCTCCCTACCATTTTGTAATCTCTTCCAGCCCCACACCCTCCAAGACATCATCACTCATATCATTCTGGTCTCCTGAGAATCCCTAAATTTTATTTGCTAGTGACCATTCTTTCTGTAGCCTGGGTACAAAGCTCTAGAATTCCCTTTGGATCTCTGTGTTACTTTCCTCTTGACAAAACTATTGATCAACTAACCTAGTATCTCTTTATGCAACTCAGGGACCTATTTTGTTTAGTAATGCCTCTGTGAAGTCCCTTGGCATATTTGAATACATTAAAGGTGCTATATAAATGTAAGTGGTTGTTTATCCTTTTGACCGAACTTGTTGCAGTTTATGGATTACAATTGCAGTTTTTCATTCTGCAGTGAGACAGCTGTGTGGAAAAGGTACATCTCCAGTTCATTTGAAATTATTTCTGAAGTCCTCCTTCACTTTGAATTTGACATTTCTGTGTCACAGGTGTCATGATTTCTATTCCCTGTATATAATTCTAGTTAGAGCTCTTCAAGACAAAATGTGCACTGCCTCTTGTGGCTTTTCTGACACACTAGGTCACAATGCAATCACGTATTATATGTACCATCCTCTGACTGTGAACCACTTGGGCATTTCAACGCACATTTGGTTGATTAAATTCCTCCATTAAAATAACTTTCAGCTTTCACATCTTGTTTAGCTTTTCCTGCAGAAAACATATTACAGTTAACTTTCAATTTACCATCAGAGCATAGAACTAGTGTTGTGGGTCAGGCAAGTGTTCTAACAAGCATGTATCTTTCTGGCAGTTTCTAAAACTGGTGTTTTTCTTCTGCACTGTCAGCATTAATCTCTACTGGTGAATTGAAAATGACACCACCATGTCTGGATATCCTTCAGAAAACACTTTTTCCTCTATAGCAGATTATTTGGCTCTAAGTGTCATCTTGTACATTCCAAGTATCCATAGTGAAGACTCTGGAATCAAAATGATCATCAGATCTAGCATTTACAGTCCTGGACATGGTATCCAAACATAAATGCTAATGCATCCATACAATGTTACGCCAATAATGGGATTAACTTGTTCATTTTAAATAAGTTAGTTTGAAAAAAAGACAAATCTTACAACATTGTTAATATTCATTAATGTCAACAATGCATTCAAGATTTCTGAAGAAGGGTCTAGGCCCGAAACGTCAGCTTTCCTGCTCTTCTGATGCTGCTTGGCCTGCTGTGTTCATCCAGCTCTGCACCTTGTTATCTCAGATTCTCCAGCATCTGCAGTTCCTACTATCTCTGATACATTCAAGACCATTGGTTTGATTGCTACTTTACTTGCTCTGTTTATTCATTTTTAAATTTGTTGTTGCTCCAATATTCTCTGAATAAATGAAATGTAAGTGGGCATTTCACACTCTGGACACCACATGGCTTCTATTTGTGATCTGGGAATGGGAACTTTTCAAGTTATTTTCTGTAATGCCCTCACAATGTAAGGATTTAGTTGCAGCAGCAAAGTGGCATTTCCTACTGTATCTTGATTTTTGTTCCTTTCACATAATGCTTCAGCCCAAAAGCATCATAAAGGTGAGTCACATAGCAAGTAGGAACAGAGCAAGTCAGTGATCTGAAAAAAAAAATCTATAATGGTTGTGCAATGCTCTGGTAAACAATATTCTGCTGGCACATAATGTTACCAACAAGTGATGCCAAATGACAACCACTCAAACAGAAATTCTAAAATTTTCCATGTTCACCTCTCCTCAATGATCAGATTAATTTATACTAAAAGGTGCTTTTAAAAGCACTCAATCAATTTAAGACCACCTGTAGACTCTAATGCATTGAGTCATTCAATAAGGACATTTAAGGTTGTTAATCACCTCAGGAGGTCATTGAAATATAGTTCATATAATATGAAAGTAAATTAAATAATATCACATTGGTAATAACAACCTTTACTAATATGTAGAAATCTACAGAAGATGTATTTTTATTCTGCAATATTGTCTATCTTTGTCCTACAGTACCTCTCCAACCAAGATCTTTTCCACTTTTACGTTTAATTCTTTCACTGTTTCTGCTCATTTGTTTCCACTCTACACTGCACAAAGTCCCAGCTCATGCAAAGCAGAATTCCATGTTGCTGCCATCTATTTCTGCAACTTTATCTATCACCTTTTGATCTTCTGACTTCAGATGTCTATGAATCACTTTGTTTTATGTTCAGACTCAGACTTCAACTGCCCTGCAGTCTGAACCATAAATTGCTCCACCCCCAAAAAAAAACATTCCTAACCTTCTCAAAACCTTCTGCTTTTTCCCCGGTTTAAGCCAACTTTCCAGAGTATTTCACACTTATTGCTTGGGGCCTTGCTTTGGCTCTGTGAAGTGCATCAGAATGATTGCTATTTTAAATGTTCAATGTAAACACATGAAATTCTTTGAAATTGTGGTATCAATACAGTATTCGATAACCAGGCACAAAATATGATTTCATGCCCATAATGATTCATTTGTAATATTATAAATTAATATTACCTGTCCCTGTTACAATCAGACCTAATATCCAGCTTTCTGTGATATGCTATATATATATGTATATCAGTTATGGCTCAAGTGGGAAACACACTCACCTTGATGCAGGAGGTTGTGCATTTACCAGATTTTCTGAGAGTTGAGCACCTAATCAAGGTTGACTGGTGGTTAGGCAGTGCAGCACTGAAGGTGCAATCTTTTCGATGAGATATCTTTTGGATGAGATATCTTTTGGATCTGCTCCTTAGGCAGATGTAAAAGAATCCATGGCATAATTTGATAGAAACAGCAGGGTTGATCTCTCTGTTGTACAGGCAAATCTTTATACCTGGATCAACATCACAGAGCAGATTATCTGGTCATTATCTCATTATTAGTTGTGTCAGAGATAGTAGGAACTGCCGATGCTGGAGAATCTGAGATAACAAGGTGTAGAGCTGGATGATCACAGCAGGCCAAGCAGCATCAGAGGAGCAGGAAGGCTGACGTTTCGGGCCTAGACCCTTCTTCAGAAAAGTTCATGTGTTCAGCTCTACACCTTGTTATCTCATTAGTTGTGTCACATTGCTTTGTGCAAACTGGCTACCAGACTACCTACATCACAACAGTGATTGAACATCAAAAGTACTTCATTGAGTGTGGAGTTCTTTGGGACATTCGGAAATTGTGAAAAGTGCTATATAAATGCAAGCTCTGATTTTTCTGTATGTGTAATAAGTAGTTGCTCCTTCATTCCCTGTTTACACATAAGAACATAAGAATTAGAAACAGGAGTAAGCCATTCAGCCCCTCAAGTCTCCCCAAGCCATTCAACAAGATCATGGATGATCTCCTGCAGGTTTCAAATCCTCTTTTGTGCAGCTGATAATAGCCCTCAACTCCCTGATATTTCAAAAATCTATCAACCTCCATTTTAAATACCTTATGATCAATCCTCCACAAGTCTCTGGAGCAAAGAATTCCAGAAAACAATTTATGCCTTGAATGAATATAAGGGACACACAACAGGATTTTCCAATTGATTAAAATATGAAGTACCCAGAAGACAGGGATATTCATTGCTAATTTTATTTTTCAGAAAAGCATTGATTTTTGCAGTGTATTTTATTAATACTACAAATTTTATTCTATGGGAGCTTAATCAGTTTTTCATGAGTATGTGGCAGCTTTGTCAATGTTTGGTAAGTTTAACATGGAAGCTGTCTGTTACGGATATGATGAAGTGGGGGACACATTTTGCATTTAACTTCAAAAATGGACATGATGTCAAAGATTGCATAAGCGGAACTGACAAAAAGTATCGCAAAACGAGATGGTTTCAAAAAGATTGCCCACTGGCATTATGTAGCTATTTTGTCACATGAATATTGTACAATTGAGACAGAGCAAGTGCTTGTTTCAGAAATAACTCTCAGAAGTAAACTACTGATACTCAGTCCAAACATCTGGTATGAACTGGTCTATTGTTAAAATGTCCTCCCTTGAAATTTTATCCATACAGGCACAAATCAATATGTACTGCAGTCATCTCTGTCACCTGCTTAATTCTCTTCACCCTTACTGAAGCAAATTTGAGTCTATGTTTGTTGCCATTGTTCCATTTCTATAAGCTAATCTCTCCAAATGCAGTGAATAGATGATACTAGTATTATGAGTTTCATGTTTCCACCCACTCTTCGCAGAAATATAATTGAACTTAAACTTTTTGATAAACTGCCTTTAGGAGAATTAATTTTCAAACGCATGATTAACTATTTTGGGAGTGGCTAATTTGCCAAATTAAGATATTAAAATATTAAAACAGTGACTCAAACGCAGGCTCTAAAATCAAAATAGAAAATGCTATCAGTGCTGTACGGATCAGATGGTATCCACGTAGAGAGAGAGTCAGAAGTCACACGACATGGGGAGGGGTTATAGTCCGACGTGCTTACCTAAAATCACAAGCTTTCGAGGACCCGCTCCTTGGTCCCTTCGTTCCACCAGTCCCCGGTGTCGTGTGACTTCTGACACTGTCCAACCCAGTCCAGCACCAGCATCTCCACGTCATATCTGTGTAGACAGCAGTCAAGTTGATATTTCAAGTACATCTTCAGCCATTGTCTGCATCTGTGCTAACAAAAGCTAATTAATTTATATTTACGTCACACATTTCACATAACCAGGCGGTCTTCCAGTGTTTCACAGATTTTGAAGTGTGGCCATTGTAGCTTTGTAGGAAAATATGATAGCAAATTTTCGTACAGCATGATCTCACAAACAGCAATTAAATAAATGACCAGTTAATATGTTTGTAAATGTGCGTTGAGAGTTACATGTTGTGCAGGACACTGGGAGTACTCCTTCACTTGATGTCCTGATGGGACATCCTACGAGTCAATGATCATCTGAAACAGCAAGTGCGTTACCACTGCGTTTAGTTGCTGCAGTATGTTGCTTTGAGTTTACTGTAACGTTATCCGTGGATATTTCCATGTTCTTCCTAGCAAACGTTCTGTTGAATTCTCTCTTTGTCTGCTGGGTTTCTTCCGCGTACTTGGGTTTCCTCCCACAGTCCAAAGATGTGCAGGTTAGGTGGATTGGCCATGGATGCAATGCAGGGTTACAGGAAAAGGGTCCGGGTGGGATGCTCTTCAGAGGGTTAGTGGGGACTCGATGGGCCGAACAGCCTGCTTCCACACTGTTAGGATTCTATGATCCTTTGAATGGCTTTATAAATTGTAAAAAAAAGTGCAGTTTATACTTTTTTTAAAAGAAAGGTTAACAACATCTGCAAACTCCCGAGACTTGAGCGCAGTAGTTTGGACTGGCACACCAGTGCAGTATTGAGGAATACAACAGTGGCAAATTATTGTTAATCTTTATCTCTATTAGATAAACGGTATATCGTGTTATATTAGAGTCCACCTTCTCAGGCAGATGTAATCGATTCCAATACACTATTTCAAAGAAGGGGAAGGGAGTTTATCCCTTGTGTCCAGATCAATATTCATCCATCACACAATATTCCAAAAGACAAATTAACTGTTTATTATCATATTGCTGGTTGCGGAGCTTCCTGTGTTCAAACTGGCTACTTCCATTCCTCAATAAGGACAGGGTCTACACTTCAGAAGGACTTAATTGTCTGTAACACACACTAGAAGAGCGTGTTTTTAATTTTTGTTGATGACTGCCATTAGATTGCTTTACCTGTCTGGTTTAAAATGAGACCTCCAGTGTTATTTCACCGTATTTTTCGAGCAAAAGGTGGAAAATGTTTCCTCTTTAAATGGGCACATCCTCGCTTTAAGAAACTGTGTGTTTCTGAGGGAGAGAGCAGCCGTTCGTTGCCTGCAGGCTGTCTGTGTTGGACTTTTTTTTGTGAATGAAGCTTATTATTTACGCATGCTTCGCTCGTTCATTCATGATCTCTGCACCCCCACTCTCAGTCTCCGCAGGCTGATCGAGCTTGATGTCAAATCCAGTCTAAATGCTCATAAACGGTTAACAAGGGAAACACAGGATGGATGGCTACTTAGATCAGCAAGTGCCTTACACATTTTCAAATGTGAGTAGTGATTTCTGAGAAATTTAGTGCTGCATTGACTTTTCGAAACAGTGGAGTTAAGAAAGTTGAATTGTTTTCCTTTTTAAAAATGAAGTGTTTTCCTTTTTCGATCTTTATTGAATGGATGTGCGTACGCGCGCGCGTGCATCTGGGGTGGCGGGGAGGTTTAAGTTTGTAAAATCATCGCGAAATGACAGAAAGTTGTAAATTGATGGAACCAAAGAGTCTGTAACTAACCCGAGTCCACGGGCGCTGACCGGGGGAAGGGGGAGTAGGAAGGATGTTAACTATTTAAATCCGCGAATTGTATCAGTAAATTCTGGATGCCAGGTAAAGGCTCGCAGAGCGGGTAAAAACACTTGGTGTTTGTTTTAATCTGCAGAAAGTGCACGACGCTGGGAGCTTCGGGCGGGCAGTGATTGCCAGAAAGAAAAGATATATTCCCAAAGAACTAACTCAGGATTCAGAAGGTAACAACTATCTCCGAGAGGCTGCCTTTTGGCATGGATACTGAGTTTTGTTCCTTCCAATAACAAATTTGGGAGAAGGTGCACTTTAGAGCATGATCCTGCTAATTCTTTATTTAAATTTTTTTCTTCTGTTCCAGATCTCTTCCAGGATTTAAGCCAACTTCAAGAAACTTGGCTTGCAGAAGGTGAGTTTAAAATAATACTTGGGGGGGATGTAGTGGGGACTTTTTCATCTTCCCAGTTCTAGTGGAGCTGAAGTCTGACTCTTGTGAACATTTTTGTTCTCTTTTGCCTCAATGACTCACTTTTTAAATTTTCTTTCTTCTACTGGTCAATCTGTAATGTTTTTCCTTCTTTTCCAAAGCTTTGTACTTCGGCTGCCGTGTTTCCTACAAGCCCCGATCAGAAAACACTTTAGGAGTTCACAGCAAAACTTCCAAAATTAATTAAACCTCTTGGCTACAGAAGCACTCGACTGAAATAAATTAAAAGTAATTGCACAAAGGTCTCTGAAACTGACAGCTCGCTTCACTTTAATCTTTTTCGCATCCCCTAAATGACTTTTTGTGATGCCAAGGTTTTAACGTCACCGATTTCAAAACATCGACACTGTTGAAGATTAATGGGAAACATATGAGGATTTTTTTTCACTGAAAAGGGGGTTGTATGGGGGTGCGGTGAGAAGGGGATTCTGTTGAATGAACGGATGATCACACTTGTGGAAAACACGTGAATTAAACCTGGGTCCCTTTCCTACACCATGCAAGTTGATGCGTGCTTTTCATTTAAAAAAAAAATCCCCTGCAGTCTGATTTGTGTGTGCAGAAACTGCAGAAAAATTCTGCAAGTGTCCGCTTGTGTCTAAACAAGTTCTTAAATGTATGTGGGGAGATGAGGGATGTGGCGGTGTGAGAGAACGATGAGTTCACTTTATTTTAAAGAAAGGACCTTGAGCAGTCTGGAGTTAGGGCGTTTTGAAGAAACAAGTGTCCTCTTTATTGTTGCTTTGCCTGGATTTGTAATTTGAAACCGTCAGGCAAGTAAAAACATCAAACGCCACAGCAAATACAAGTTCAGACAATCCGTGAGATCTCCCGCTTAAAAAAAGAGGAGCTTAACTCCTGGGCTAATAACTTCAGGCTGAGGTGTCCCTCTGTTTATTCCCGTATAACTGCGCCCTGGAGGAATTGCCCAAACTTGCTGCATCACAACCTTGCAGAAAAGGGGGAGAAAGTAGCTTGCTGGATCAGGTTTTGCCTTTGCAATTCTGTCGTTGAATGCAATGGATTCTGCTGGTGTCTTATAAATTTGCTGTTTGTTTAATGACGTGTCTTTTTAACCCACATTTGCCCACCCTGTGCCAAAGATGAAGAAGACTGTGGTGTATTCATTCAGTCATGTGGTTGAATATTTTTGATTCTCTTTGCCAAAGGATAGGGACGGACTCCTTGACACGATAAAGTAATCCAGTCTTCTGAATCTGCGTCCAGTTGTAACCTTGCAGTTGACAAATTTAAAAAAAATGTCTGTGAGGGAAGGCCAGGGGAGTGGGCGAAGTGGGTCGGGCTTTCAAAAGTGTCTGCATGGGCCCAATGAACCAAATGATCTCCTGCTCCTCCTTTTCCTCCTCCTCCTGTGCCGTAAAATCTGATGACACCCGGCCTTCGTGTCCAGGTAGGGAGAACGTCCGTCTTTCCAGGAACTGCTGCTGGGCAAACAGCCCCTGGCCATCAGGTGAAGACCGGTTCAGGTTTGGTACTGATGCCCTTCATGGTCAAATAGCTTGCGGATACTCATTGGTTTGGCTCCCAGATACAGAATGGGTGAGGCGCTTAAAAAAAGAAATTGCCAGCACCTTTGGAAATACATCTCTACAAGAGTCAGTGCTATTAGCACCAAAGTGGGGAGAAAGGTATTCAAACTATACTTGGATCCCCATTCTCGCCTAGTGGTGCTCCTCAGGTGCTTGGCTTCTACTTAAAGATGTACATCTTGGTATCTTGTTTTATTATGTTGTTTGTAATTTTGTAGGAAATTCCTTCATTTATGAGAACAGAAAATGCTAGATATACATGGATTCTTTGGCATTTGAAACCATAGCTGGAGGCTAGGGTCTTAATGTAAACAGCTGCTGTTTATTTTCTCCATTGCTTGTCGACCTGTACTTAAACATTTGTGATATTTTAGTTCCGACTGTCAGTGTGGTTTCTTTAATCTGACCAAATTTTTCCACCCCAAACCTTTTTCAATCATTTTTATTTACACAATGTTCAATTTATTGATTGAAGTATAAGCGACTCTGAAGTATAAAATTCATCTTTCTCATTTGCATCTGGAGATTTTGTTTTCTGTGTATCTTTGGTCAGACATATGATTTTACATTGGCTGAAGTGCAACAGAAAAATGAATTTTGTTATTAAATGGATATTTTCACCAACCAATTAATGTTCAAATATTTACTAATGTATTGCAATTTCAGTTCTCTATTTTCATTATAAACTTTTAGTAAAGATCACTTTGTTAATTTATAATGTGGACAAATTTTTATAGATGATTCCACTCATTAACGAATAAAGCTTTGACTATTAGAAAGGGTTTATGGTTTCGCAAAAGGAAGTTAGTATGCATGATGCTGAACAAGCCTTGCTGTTATATCATTATCATTGTAATTTATTTAAGAAAAAAACATGCCAACCTTTTGAATACAAGATTTCCTCAAACGCACAGAACGCTTTATTTCATCTAAAATAACAATATTTCAGAAACGCTGATGTTGTATGGCTCTTTCTTTCCCCAGGGATTGAGCATCATAGGGCATATACACATAAACGTGGTGAGCTGTTCGCAGCATATAAGCCCAACTAGTACTGCAAGTGCCCAGATATTTCATCCACCCTATTTCTATTTAGTAAATGTCAAGATATTTTGAAATTTAAGGGCAGATCTCCATATTAATTAAAATGAGTGGAATATAATGGGGTCTGCACCCATTTGTACACAGTCACTCTTTCAGACCGTCCTTTTATGCCATGCAGTAGGAGCATCTGCAAGTCTTCGGAAATAAAAGGTTGCTGTTTCAGTGCTGAGTAGGTGTGGCGGTGATCAAGCAACATATGGCCAGAGAATCCAAACATTAATGTGTGTCACTGGTTACATAATTCATCAGCTAGCAATCAGTATCTTGTCATTTTGAATGGGAACTTTGCAGCAAGTATGTATAAATGGTGACTCTTTTTGTGATATAAAGTTCCACGATGGGATGACAGAAAGTTTTCTTTTAACATAAACATTTACTCCAGGGCTGCATGTAAGTATATGATATAGAGGGTGGAAATGGAGTCTTGGTTTGTGGATACATTTACAACTCAACTGCGCAATTTTTTAAAAATTGCTTCTTGAATCCCATATAGTCTAAAGTGTTTAGCTTCTTACAGTCTGATGCCTGGTCAGAAAGCCTGTGCAGTGTGCCTATCACTGCTACTTCCTATTGGAGTATCTCTATGTTGGGGAAAAAAGCCCTGGAGCTTGCATCATGTATTTAATAGTTGACCTCAAGCTGCAATTTAAGTTGCAAACTTATTAGTAGCCTGGCTTTTCTGTATACATGATTGCCGGTAGTTTGTGATGTAAATTTGATTTTTAAGCAACAAAAGAAGGCATTTGGCATTCCTACCTTTATTGTTTGGGGTACTGAGTAGAAGAGTCATGTTGTTATGTTGCAGCCTTATAAGACTTTGGTTAGGCCACACTTAGAATATTGTGTTCAATTCTGGTCGCCACATTACAAGGAGATGGGGAGGCTTTGGAGAGTGTGCAGAAAAGGTTTTTAAGGACGCTGCCTGGATTAGATGATGTGATCTATAGGGAGAGGCTACAAAAACTCCGGTTGTTTTCTCTGGAGTGGTGGGGACTGATGGGAGACTTGATAGAAGTCTAAATTCATGAGATGTATAGATAGGGTTGACAGTCAGAGTCTTTTTCCCAGAGTTGAAATGTCGAGTACTAGGGCACATGTATTTAAGGTGAGAGGGGGGGAAAGTTCAAAGGAGATGTGTGGGGCAAGTTTTTTTATACAGGGAGTGGTAGGAGTGTGGAACGTGCTGTCAGGGGTGATGGTGGAGTCAGATATGATAGGGGCATTTAAGGGACGCTTAGATCAGCACATGAATATGCAAGGAATGGAGGGATATGGACCAGGGGCAGGCAGAAGGGATTTATTTAATTTGGTGTTATGTTCGGCACAACATCATGGGCCAAAGGACCTGTTCCTGTCCTGTACTTTTTTATGTTCTATAAGACCATCAATGGTTCGGTGAGTAACTGCACCATTTATCGCCCTACCAAACCATGGAGACTAGATAAATCCAGCACAGACCCAACTGTGTGCTGTTAGCTGACTTCTGCCAAGAATTCTGTAACCATCTGCTCTGAGACACAATAGTGAGTCAACAAACCATCCTGTGTCCTGATCCCAAGTGATCCTTGTTGGAAGGTGTGAGGGTATAAAGAGAGTAGAGTCCCATTTAGTGTTATCTACACATCCAAATAATGTTTCATCGCCTCCAATTTAGAATGGCTACTGGGGAAAATACACATGTAGAAGCACAAGAATCACAGCCTCTATCAGCCCAGCTCTCAATTGTACTGAAATTCTACAAAATACACTCACCATCTAGATTGGCAGAATGGTGAGGATTTGGGGTGAGTGCAGGGCGAAGGAGCAACATGTTTACAATTCTCAAATCTGCCTCCTTTTTTTCCAGCTCAGGTGCCAGACAGCGATGAGCAGTTTGTGCCAGATTATCATTGTGAAAGCTGTGAGTATCTTTCTTCTTGCTCCTTGGCTTTTGGTGGTTTGGAAACCCATCTCTTTGGGAAATGGGAATTCGGGTCCCACAGAGAACAAAACAAACCTCTGCATTTCCCTCATGAAAACTGCTGCCCTTATCACAACCACAGACCCGTGATATGGCCATGTATAGTGGAGGTGGGAGGAGAAAATCAAGAACTATTTGGCGATTGGAATTAAAGCAACAGGGGAGTATAATCAAGTCCAAAGAATTGAGGATGGTAGAAGCAACGTTACTAAATGAGTAACCCAGAGATCTGCACTAAGGATCCAGGGACATCACGTCAAATCTCACGATGGCATTTGGGGGCTTTGTGTTGTTATAAATCTGGACTAAAATTACTACTAATCTTGAAATAGTTGGGTTGCCATAAAAACTCTGGGGAAGAAATTTGCTGTCCTTACGTGATCTGGCCTGCCTGCGACTCTCAGATGCCCCTTGAAATAGCCTCATAACCCACATCGTCACAGACAACTTCCCACTATCTACTTAAATGTAGGAATGGACAATAAATGGAAGTCTTGCCGGCAAAGCTTGCATTACAAGAAATAATTGGGGAAAAATGCTATCCTCAGTCTAACTGTCCACCAAATTTGCTCCAAATAATAAAACCTACATTTTTGTGTCAAGAGCATTGCTTGAAGACAAGGCAGCGTGTGCCCACAATAGAGAAACAAAATGCATCAATAAATGAGTTTCTACACACCACTTGGAGTTGTTTCAAGCATTGAACAATTGAACCCTGCAGCCGTCTTGCAATGTAAATGCATCACAAATTACAAAACTGCAACCAGTCTACATCTGCTCAATCAGTTGTTTCCTCCCATCAGGAGGTATTTGTCATGTGATGCGCCCCTCCCTCATGACTGGCCCATGAAGTGAAAGCAGGCAGCCCTTCACATTTTATGAATGGGTTGGTTGTAATCTGTAACAGTTAAGAGCTGGCTGCAACAGGTTATTATATGCAGGAAGTGTTTCCATATATGGTGATTAGTTTGTTTTACTGGTGATAAATGGTTGACAGGCTTACCAGTGCCTGTCGCTACAAAGATGAGTTGTTACATAACTTGTTGTCGGTAAAAGCTGAAAAGCACAGCCAGATGGATTACAGTTACTGTCACAGCTAACTCTTTTTTGCAGCACAAGGTTTTCAGTATTGATAGCCGAGTTTTTTAGTAGGTTTTTTTAATCTCCAAAGTCTCAACTAGCGGAGACTTGAACAGTTTAATCTGTTAACACAATTCCATGTCAAATCAGGAAGAATGCATTTTGATACTCTTACAGCTGTTTGATTTTTATATAACTTATTTTTTTGTAAACAGAAATGCAAGTAAAATCACTATTTTCTTTTACACCTTCTCCCTATCCCCATAGAATCCCTATAGTGTGGAAACAGGCCCTTCAGCCCAAAAAGTCCACACTGACCCTCAGAGCACCCACCCAGGCCCATTCCCCTAATCTACACATCCCTGAACACTGTGGGCAATTTAGCATTTCCAATCCACCTAGCCTGCACATCTTTGGGCTGTGGGAGGAAACCCGAGCACCAAGAGGAAACCCGCGCAGACATGGGGAGAACGTACAAGCTCCACATAGACAGTTGCCCCAGGGTGGAATTGAACCCAGGTCCCTGGTGCTATGAGGCAGCAGTGCTAACCACTGAGCCACTGTACTGCTGAATTTGCTTCCAACTTTATCTTTTACTTGATGTGACAATGCTTTCTAGCTCCTGTAACATAAGAAATTCTGTGTGGATATCATGGTATTGAAAAATCCAACAAACATTTTATTGCAACTATTCTGTACCGATAGTTGTATTCCTCAGGCATGTAAATGTCTGGGCTAATAGTAACATGCTTCAAGTGATCTGATATAGATGGAGTATCTTTACATTCTTGGTTCATATGTTATGTTGTAATAATGATATTGTAGGCATGTAGTCTCTGAAAGATTTATTGACATTGAGACATAAAACAAGACCGTATACTTAGGGCACTGACCATCAATGATAATCTGGACTAGCCAAAACGTTCGCAAAAATTGTTCTGAGAATATAACCCTGTCTTGCTTCTCACAGTCCAGAAGAAAAATGTCCAGCCTTCCCAGAGTGTTTTACAGTGGCATGGTCGATAATGTTGGCAATTCAATGAAGCAGAATTTTGGTCTGTGCCTAACTCCATGGTTGGTGCTGTGTAAAACCACTTGCCTGCTTGATTTGTTTCTTTTTTAAAGGGGTTGTCTAGATTTTGAGGCCAGTAATATGATTATTACTGTAGACATGCTTGTGTGATAACCAGATTAACTTTTGACAGTAAAACCTCTTCTAATATCAAGCTAGATCCATTCTAATACCACCATTTCCCAATATTCAAACTCCACACAGCTTGCTGGAACTGAAAATACACAATGCCAAGATACACTTTATTGGACTTTACTGGTGGGCAGCCTTGGTGAATCCAGCAAGTTTATGTCCAGTTTGATTTGGCTGCCTGATCACTTCAAGCTTGGCTTCGCATTAGTATACAAAACACTAAACAATCTGAGAAGATAATGGGAACTGCAAATTACTTATCAACAAATTTTGGACACAATTGTATGCATGAGTGTTAACAGTAAATAGGTTATTCCGGTGCAGGGAGTATTGCAGTTGACCCTATTCCTACCCTAATCTTCTAACCTAGACTGTTAGCAGAGGGTTGTTGGACGGCTTTCCACACTAGTTTCTCCTTATTCTAACAGCTTTGCTGCAACCTGGAGTGGGATTGGGTTGGGCAGATTTGTGGGGTGGTGGAGAGAAAGAGACAAGTCAATTGTGTTCAGATTGAGAATTGAACCTGGGCCTTTCTACTCTTATGGCTCTGCTGTTATTAAAGAAACCTAGTAAGCCATCATTTGTCCTTGACTCAAATCTGTGAGGATATCAGATTTGAGGACCTTACTTAAACTCTTTTCACCTTGTGTCTGTGCCTTCATTTTAATTTTTTTAAAAAACTCTTGTCTCTTTCTAATTTTAGCATATCTACCAGAATTGTTTCTGCTCAGATTTGGTCATATAAGCATTACATATGGATAAAGATGCAATTTTGCAGAAAAAGAGGCGGTAACAAGTATTTTACCTGTGTTTTAGGCCAGTGCTACGACTTATACATTGGGATACTGATCTGGAATATCCTGCACTGTGGATAGTGTCTGCACAAACAGTCAAACTTTCACCCTAATGCTCCTTTAAAAAATGGCTGTTCAAATTCTTTTGCAATGAGCACTCCTTTGTTCTTATCCGTAAATAGTAGATTTTTAAATACAGACCTCTAAGAGCCCTGTCTTCACAAGCTCATTCTGGGCTGGTGACATCTCCCTCTGATGTCTAAGACATGTGATGAACTACATAAGGATTTAATGAATTTTATTTTACCACGACCAGTACAAAGGACAAGAAACAGTCCAAATTCAGCTTTCTTCCAAGTTATAAGCAAGCTGATATTAATGGCAGGAAGTAGAGGTGATTTTAGAATGGATCTTATTATGTTGTAACAGAGTAGATGAGATTTAAAAATTGTTTAAGTATAGGTTCCGTGCTTTGCATTTAAAATGGAACTGAAGTTCACCCTTGCTGCCCTGGGTTTAATTTTGGTTTTTATGCAAAACCCAATCTGTCTAAAGTGGAGCTAAGTTTGTAGACTCTGCTTTTTTTTTCTCTCTCTGTTCTCAAGTTGTAATCAATGAAGAAAGATGCTGTTGTGATTTGTGTTCAAAAAACATTTTTTGTGCAGTTGTCCACTGTGCCAATTTCAGTGTTCTTTCATTCAGTCCATAATGAATGAAGTGACACAGCTGATATTTGGTAAGCCAAATTTAAACCAAACTGGCCACATCCTGTTCATGTAAAATGTTTCCAATATCACGTATATATTGATTTTGATTTATTGTCACATGTACCAAAGTATAGTGAAAAGCTTTGTTTACAAGCAGTACAAACAGATCATAGTAAGCAAGGGTGTACAAGACAAAAAGACTTAGACAGAGGCACACAAGTTGCATTGCACAGGGTATACCCTAGCTGAGATCAACGTTCACAAGATCAGTTTTATTTGAGGCTACAGAGTCCAATCATCAGTCTAATAACGGCCAGGAAGAAGCTGTTCTTGAACCTGCTCATGCATGTCTTCAGGCTTCTGTATCTTCTGCCTAATGGAAGAGGTTGTAGGAGGTCGTTACTGGGGTATGATGGGTCATTGATGATGTTGGCAGCCTTTCCGCAGTAGCGAGCCATGTAAATGGAGTCCACGGATGGAAGGTTGGCCTCCATGATGGTCTGGGCTGTGTAACCACCTTCTGTAGTTTCTTACAGTCCTGGGCAGACCAGTTGCCATTTCAGGCTGTTATGCACCCAGACAGTATGCTTTCAGTGCTGTGTCTGTAGAAGTTGGTGAGGGTCTTTATGGACATGCCAGTTTTCCTGAGCTCCCTGAGGAAGAAGAGGTGTTGTTGTGCTTTCTTGACTCGCATCTACATAAAACGCCCAGGACAGGTTGTTGGTTACTGTCACTCCGAGGAACTTGACTCTCTCCACCCTCAAACTCAGTTCCATTGATGTAGATGGGGGCGTATTCTCCTCCTTTCTTTCTGATGTCAACAATCAGTTCTTAAGTTTTGTTGACATTGAGAGAGAGATTATTTTCATTGTACCATGTCTTCAAGCCCTCTATCTCCCTTCTGTATTTTGACTCGTCGTTGTTATATATCCGTCCCACTACAGTAGTGTCATCAGTGAACTTGTAGATGACATCAGAGACAGTAGGAACTGCAGATGCTGGAGAATCTGAGATAACAAGGTGTAGAGCTGGATGAACACAACAGGCCAAGCAGCATCAGAGGAGCAGGAAGGCTGATGTTTCGGGCCTAGACCCTTCTTCAGAAGTTTTTCTGAGGTAAGGTCTAGACCTGAAACGTCAGCCTTCCTGCTCCTCTGAGGCTGCTTGGTCTGCTGTGTTCATCCAGCTCTACACCTTGTTATCTCTAAC
>NC_063361.1:23530519-23566905 GCF_021869965.1 Rhincodon typus
GTATTCAAACCATTGCAATTGTGGGAAAGAATTGGTTTTAAACTTTGGTCAAACTGTTCAGTGGTACATTTGTAAATTGTATGCAGTCTGGTCTGCTTCTAAACAGGATAGTCAATATGCCCTAACAAAATGGTACACTCCAGTAGTTTTGATTGAGCTTTGTTGTCTTGAACCCTGTAAAGAGAAAAGCATACTCTGTTTGAGATAACAAGGTGTAGAGCTGGATGAACACAGCAGGCCAAGCAGCATCAGAGGAGCAGGAAGGCTGACGTTTCGGGCCTAGACCCTTCTTCAGAAATGGGAGAGGGGAAGGGGGTTCTGAAATAAATAGGGAGAGAGGGGTAGGAGGATAGCAGATGGATAGAGGAGAAGATAGGTGGAGAGGAGACAGACCGGTCAAAGAGGCGGGGATGGAGCCAGTAAAGGTGAGTGTAGGTGGGGAGGTAGGGAGGAGGTAGGTCAGTTCAGGGAGGACGGACAGGTCAAAGAGGCGGGATGAGGCTAGTAGGTAGGAGATGGGGGTGGGGCTTGAGGTGGAAGGAGGGGATAGGTGGGAGGAAGGACAGGTTAGGGAGGTGGGGACCAGCTGGGCTGGTTTTGGGATGCAGTAGGGGGAGGGGAGATTTTGAAACTTGTGAAGTCCACATTGATACCATTGGGCTGCAGTATTCCCAAGCGGAATATGAGTTGCTGTTCCTGCAACCTTCGGGTAGCATCGTTGTGGCACTGCAGGAGGCCCAGGATGGACATGTTGTATGCGGAATAGGAGGGGGAGTTGAAATGGTTCACGACTGGGAGGTGCAGTTGTTTAGTGCGAACCGAGCATAGGTGTTCTGCAAAGGAGTCCCAAAGCCTCCGCTTGGTTTCCCCGATGTAGAAGAGGCCACAACGGGAACAGCGGATGCAGTATACCACATTAGCAGATGTGCAGGTGAACATCTGCTTGATGTGGAAAGTTTTCTTGGGGCCTGGGATGGGGGTGAGTGGGGAGGTGTAGGGGCAGGTGTAGCACTTCCTGCGATTGCAGGGAAAAGTGCCGGGTGAGGTGGGGCTGGAGGGGAGTGTGGAGCGGACAAGGGAGTCACGGAGAGAGTGGTCCCTCCGGAAAGCAGATAAGGGTGGGATTCATTTTACTTGAAGCTGAAGCACAATTACTTGCCAGATTATAAGTGGTGCTTTTGACTAGACTGAGGCTGTATGGTGTGCAATAGAAGCAATCTTAATTCCATGTTATATCCTCACTGTCAAGGTAGCTTAAATTGTTACTGGAGTTTTGAACTCCAGTTTTGAATTCTTGACTTCCAGTTGCATTACAATGTCAAACAATGCAGGAGGAAGACAAAGTCTGGATGATGGTCACTTATTTGCAGTGCTAACTTGTAATTCTATGTCAACATCCTAATGTCTCAATCTGGAGTGTGATAGAACATGTTGCAAAGTCCATTGATACAGGTGAAAGGTGAACAAAACCAGTGCTAGTTTCAGGTTACAATGACTCTTTGTTTCAGTAGGGGACAACAGGAAGTATTTGGACAGGAGGGACAAGCTGTTGGTGTAAACTAACAGGGTTTTTTAAAATACAATTCCATTTCTTATTATACACTTCCTAGGAGTGCCATACATGAGTCCATCTCTAATGTTGGCTGATTACGTTATTAAAAGAAAAAAAGTCCCACTTGATAAAAAAAGTTCTTTATCAGGACAGTTCCCCTAAACTACTTTTTATTTGGACACCAATAACTTGCCAGCATATTTTTTTGCTGCAATTAATTCCAGATCTTTTCCAATGAAAAGAAATCCTGGCAAAACTTCATTGCAATGACATATGTTTTGGCAGCTAATTTTATTTTTGTAAAAATCAAGTTTATCAATTACCCAAATTAACATTGACCCATTTACAAATGTCTGTTTAAAAAGGAAGGGAGTCTAGTTTCTGTAGAAAACTCTTTTAATGTTCAATTAAATACTAAGAGTAATGTTGAAGACAATCATTGGGTTGCTTAGCTTTGTCACCTTCCCAATTTCTTCTTTCCTGTGGTGCCTGGAGGAATATCATCCTATCAATGCCAGCAGACTTGATTTCTTGCCCTACAATGCGTTCTTTATACCAGCCAAGAGATGATTGGTGAGCTTCTGTGCATGGAGGCCTCTCTAAGTGAACACAAATTGTTTCCCCACTTGACAATCCATGCACTACTGGACAGCTGCAAGGGCTGTTATTGTGCACTGGTCGTGCCCCTACCTTGGAGCCAGGAGGCCCAGGTTCAAGTTCCACCAACACCAGAGGTTTGGCACAGTGGTTGGCATTACTGCTTCACATGACCAGGGACATGGGTTCGATTCCAGTCGAAGGTAACTGTGTGTAGTGTGTGTGCAATGTGCACATTCTGCCCATGTCTGTGTGGGTTTGCTTGCACTGGGTGCTCTGGTTTTCTCCCACAGTCCAAAGTTTAGGGTGGATTGGCCATGCTAAATTGCCCCATACTGTCCAGGGATGTGCAGCCTCAGTGGATTATCCATGGTGAATGGAGGGTTATAGGGGTGGGGTATCCGTGGGGTACTTGTCAAAGGGTCAGTGCAGACTTGATGGGGCGAATGGCCCCTTTCTATACTGTAGAGATTCTATATCCAAACAGGTTTGATTAGAATATATCTACAAAGAGGCTGGAACAAGAACTTGGCTGTTTTTATATTCCTTAGCCAGCGGTTAGTGACAGAAATGTATTACTGTCACCCTTTACTCAGATCTATTAACTCGGTCATCTCCAGGTATTGAACTGAAGGTTTTCTGACATGTATAGATCTGTGTCATGTCAGGCATTCACTCCAAGATGGTAATGACCAGCATGCAAGGTAAATTGCTTTCATGAGACCATAGCTGCTTGTTTAGATCTGTGGCTCACTGGTAGATATGTCTGTCCCATTAGAAGGACAAAAATTGAAATCCCGCATGGACTTTAGCTCATGATTTAGGTTGAAACTGGAGGTTCTGAGGGTGTCCTGCACTGTCAAAGAGGCTGTCTTTTGGATGAGATAACACAGTATGGAGCTGGAGGAACACAGCAGGCCAGACAGCATCATCAACTTTCCTGCTTTTCTGATGCTGCCTGGCCTGCTGTGTTCCTCCAGCGCCATACTGTGTTATCTCTGACTCCAGCATCTGCATATGTTACTACCTCTGTCTTTTGGATGAGATGCATAGCCAGAGTCTGCTCTGCATATGTCTGTGAGGTGCATGTGGTAGATCTTTTAGTTTTATTAATCTTAAAACAAATTCTGGAGAAACTCTCAGCAGGTCTGTCAGCCGCTGAGTTAATGTTTTGAGCCTTTTGAAGTCGATTTCAGATCTCCAGCATCAATAGTATTTTGCTATTTGGAATTTTCTTGTTATCTTGGGTAATATTTGTCTCTGAACAACACCACATATAAATTATCTGGTCATTTATGACACACAAATTGGTATTGCATTTCTCTGCATCGTAAAATCTGATTACAAAATGTATTTAATTGGCCATGAGGTGTTTTAGGATGGCCCACAGTTGGAAAAGAAATCAGAAAATGAATACAAATATATTTATTAATGTGATTTCAGCTCACTTGTAGTTCTTCAAACTCCGTGTCTGGAAGGCTTAAAAAGGTTGGTCCTTCATTACTCTGGAGATCATTCGCGACTACAATGAACTTTAAAGAAAGGAGGCTAAAGCCCTGAACCTATGCCATATCAGCAGCTACTCCAGTCAAAATGCCCTCCTTCTGTGAACCTCCCTTCAGCATCATAGCCATGTATTTCCTCCCCCTACTCTCTGCAGAAGTCTGTTTCAGTGCCTTGCATATTGAATTTTGAGTTTTGACGCCCTACTCTAGTTTAGTATTCGCTCCCAACCTAGCACCTAATGGAGTGTTTCATAACTTCTGAGTGCTTCAGGCAGGCAAGTTACTGTTTTGTACATGTTTGTAACAGCTGATACATAGCCAACTGTTCACCCAGATGGCTGATTCCAATAACTACCACACAACTGTTGTTAGCCCTATAGATCTGTGGTTAGGTGTTCCTTTCTCCCTCTAACCTTAAATTGAAAACATGGCTGTACTACTTTCCAATAGAAAGTCATAATTACAGAATATAAAGAGCTCCGAAAAGTTTCTAATAAAAACATCTGCAGTTTCCTTGCCTATTTCTTTCAACCAGCAGGAAGTGGAAGACATTAAACAAATTGTCAGGACCTATCCAGTTACTTTTATCCTGCCATTTAAGTTTATATTCACTTGCATTGAATCCACAAAAGTGACTTCTCCAATTTAGTTTTGCTCTTGTCAATATCTTTCATTACAGGCACATACCAAAAGCCTTCCTAGCAATCCTCCATGGACTTGGTTTGTCAAAATTTTGAATTATCCCCACATGATTTGTTTCTGTACTGAGGAAAAGTGGCTTAGGATTTAATACTATGTATGCTTGGGGGGTTGCTGTATACTTACAATATTCCAATTAATCTTCACTAAATTCAGTTGCAAGCCCCTATGACTTAGCTTGTTGACTATATCCTAGTTTTTATTGTCAAAACACTGCATTGTATCAACATAGTCAAACGTGACAACTTATTTAAGCTTTTAGTCAAGCGGTCTGCAACCTGTGCCTCCAGAGGAGCAGACAGCTCAATAAGGATTCATACAATACCCAACCTTGTTCAATCTGACCCACATATACTGTTTTGGTTTTCAGAAATACTTTTTAACATATTGTATTTGAGAGTATTCAAATCATGATTTTTACTTAAATAATGTTTAAACGTGCCTCTGTGCTGTTCGACATTAATTACGTTTGAGTTACAGAATTGTGGTTCTTGCTGCAGTTTGACTTTAAAAATGGCTGCTTTGTTGTTAAATTAAACGTCTTGGCCTCTGCTTTCATCAATTTTAAATGAAGCAACAGTGCAGTAAATGCTCTTGATCAGTGTAGGGCTGTAACTGGGATATGCAACATTTTTGAGCAACTAGTTTCACAAGGAAGTTGAGCTTTTTTTGTAGGGTAATAGTGCAGATAAATCCGTTCAATTTTATTTTGGAAGCAACCAAAGTATACTTTATCCATAAGGCATTTTTTTCTAAAGTCATTCATGAGATGTGGGCTTGGTCACAAGACTAGTCCTTATTGCCTTTGAGAAGGGGTGGATGTAGTTCAGTTTGCTCAAATGCCTGTCTTGCTGCTTTGTTCTGTTTTCAGTTACATTACATTAAACTGCAATTTCATTTTCTCATCACTGGTGTTAATTGTGTAGTTAGAAGTCTAAAATGCCAATAACTGAAGAGAAAATGGTTGCAAACAATGGTGCAGGATGTTCAACATCTGTGAACAACTTTTTTTTCAGTGTAACCTTTTCGTAAACAGCAATTTCAACACAAATGGGGTGGCCAAAGTGATGAAGAGAAACAAAATCACTTAGTATTTTATGTTTTATCTTCTCGATCTTCACAAAGTGGTGTTTTTCTCTTTTTAATAATGATGCTAAGCCTGCTATATATTTGAAGTATTTGTTTTTACTTCACCCTGCCAGCTTTTAAACTTAAATACCATAAAATTGACAACCTGTTAATCACTTGCGAAAACTATGAAATGTCAGTCCCCCCTCACCATCCTATTGAATTCAATTTACTTTTTACAAGTCTTCCATGAGTCACTTGTTTAAGTGAGCAGTTTTGAGACCCATATACATTTTCACATTAATTGAATAGTTCCATTCTTCAAGCAACCCAAATAATTATTCATCTAAATTGCACAGTTTAGCACTGTATTAAACATTAACCAACTGAACAAAAGTACATGACTGTAAATTGTCCTTGAGATGAGCAAAGGTGCGGTCTTACCAATCTAATTAGTGCAATTATAAACTAGTGTTATTCTAAATGAATTGATTGTAAGTTTCAAGTCTTGTGCATTAGTGGATAGTGGAAAATTAATATTTAACACAACGCTCTTGCTCTCGTGCTCTCTCTCTCTCCACCTTGGGAGCAAAGGGACCGATTGGAAAATAGCTGAATTTGTTAAAATGTTGTATGTGTCTCTAACTTATTCTATTTCAATATTGATATTTGTCTTAGAGGCACAGCATACATTAAATTAAAGTCCTCTGCATTTGTGTAACTGATTAATTTGCTGCCAGTTGAACTCTCCATTATTGATAAATTTACAATACATATTCATGACTTAGATGAGGAAAGTGAATGAAGTAGAGCCAAGTTTGCAGATGACATGTAAATAGAAGATGGGAAGGTATTTGTTGAGAATCTACAGAGGGAAATAGACAAGTTAAGCAAGTGAGCAAAAACTTGGCAGGTGGAACATAATGTGGTAAAATGGAAGTCCATGCGGTTTGGCAGAAAGAGTTGAATATTATTCAAATGGTGAAAGACTGCAGAAAGCTACAGCACAGAGGGGTTTGGGAGTCCAAGTTCAGTGGGAAATGGGGAAGGCAAATGGAATGTAACACTTTGTTTGAAAGGGAATAGAGTATAAAAATATTGAGGCCTTGCTAAAACTATGCAAGTCCGCAGCTGGAATAGGATGAACATTCTAGTCCCCTTACCTAAGAAAAAAGGTTGTCCGAAGAAGGTTCACTTGATTGATCCCAGGTATGGTGGGACTGTTTTGAGGAGAGTTTGAGTAGGTTGGGCCTCTACTCTCTGGAGTTTAGAACAATAAGAGGTGTCTTTAATGAGGCCTACAAGACTTTTAATGGACTTGGCAATGTAGATGCTGAGGGATTGTTTCCAAGGTGGGAGAATCTAAACCAGAGGGCACAGCTTCAGAGTAAGTGATTGCCCATTTAAGACAGAGATTAAGTTTCTTCTGAGGGTGGTGAATTTGTGGAATTATTTTGCTGGAGAGGGTTGTCGAGGCTGGGTCATCAAGTATATTCAAGGCTGTGAGAGACCAATTTTTTTTTGTTTTAAATTGGTAAGGGAAGCAGAATTCTGGGGAAAAGGAGGGAAAGTGGATTTGAGAATTATTAGACCAACCATGATCTCTTTGAATGGTGGAATAGGTGATGGCATGAATGTTCTACTGCTATTGTGTCTTATGATCAATAAATGATGAAACCAGTGACTCCCACATCCCATGAACAAATATATTTTAAAAGTTCTTGTCTATCGCTATAAAACTTCTTCCTACTTTTGTAGCGTCCTCCAGCCGTATATGCTAGTGGTACAGCACCCTGGCCACCTTTTGACCGTTTCTCTGCATCTTCCCACCTCCCCACTCGTCAGAGACTTTAGCCATCTCCTCCTCATTCGACTGTCTTTCCCAGATTGTTCTGACCTTTCACTTTGCTACCCTGCTAGCCTTCTTCAGAAACCTCCTTCTTTGACCATGTCTTCAGTCAGTACCCTTAATGTTACTTCCAGCACTGCGTGGATCTCAGTGTCACTGTGCAAAAACTGCTGGATGAGTGCAACTTAGTGTCCTCAGCCTTATGTGGGGAGGTATGAACAAATTGTGAGAAGTTTGAAAAGGGAGCATAAATCAGCGTGCTTAAATAATGCCAAGCTGCTGTCTTTTAATTTTAATTTTTGGAAGAAAGGGAAGGTCTCCAAAGTTGAGGTCCAGCATGGGGGAGAAAAGAATTGTAATTGAGACAGCAGCATTGAGATTTGAAGTTGGCACAAAAGAAGTCAGGACAGTGAAGAAGCTGTTTGGTATGCTTGCCTTTACTTTTCAGTCTTTGAGTATAGGAGTTGGGAGGTCATGTACAGGACATTGGTTAGGCCACTTTTGGAATACTGCATTCAGTTCAGGTCTCTCTGCTATAGGAAAGATCTTGTTAAACTTGAAAGGGTTCAGAAAAGATTTACAAGGATGTTGCTGGGGTTGGAGATTTTGAGCTATAGGGAGTAGCTGAGTAGGCTGGGGTATTTTTTTTTCCCTGGAGCATTGGAGGCTGAAATGTGACCATATTGAGGTTTATAAAATCATGAGCGGGATGGATAGGGTGAATAGCCAAGGTCTTTTTGCCAGGATAGAGGAGTCCAAAACTAGAGGGCAAATGTTTTAAGGTCAGAGGGGAAAAATTTAAAAGGGACCTAAAGGGCAACCTTTTCATGCAGAGTCTGGTGCGTGTATGCAATGAGCTGTTAGAGGAAATGGTGGAGGCTGGGCCATTGCCACATTTAAAAGTCATCAAGGTGGGTACAGATAGGAGGGGTTTAGAGGGATATGAGCCAAATGCTGTCAAATGGGACTAGATTAATTTGGGATATCTGGTCAGCACGGACAAGTCTGTTTCTGTGCTGTACATCTCTATGACTCTATAAGAAGATGCAGAGGCAAAAGGGGCATTGTATATGGGGTTTGGGTACAAGCAGAATACAACTTTTTAAAGAAGCAATGAGAGCAACAGACTATCAATTTACAGATTAGTGCTTAACATCTAGAATTGAGAAGAATTGCCTGCAAGCTGTTCACTGGCCAGGTTTGATCTTGTTGGGCATGTGTTGAAACATAGCTCTATATCCGCAAGTGACAGAATAGAATAGCATGAGCTTGAGATTCAACATGGAACTGGTTAAAGAGTGGTTGAGATATGTGATGCTGAGCAGAGAGAGAGGGACAACCAGTTTGCAACACAAGGTTCCTTTCTTTCTTTGCTGGAGGCAAATTATTTTTGACAGCACCGAGCTGCTAAAAATAAGTCCAATATTCTCAGACACTTCGTAAAATATAAATCATGTCATTTTCGAGCTGCTAACCAGTTATTACAGTATCGTTTCTGCACCCACTCATAAAATATGGCATGGATAATCATTTGAAAGTAAGGATGGAGCTAATCATTAAACATGATGTAAGCATTATCCCTCCAATTCATATTGCGTGTGCACATATGGGATTTAAATATCACTCTTTAATCAGGAATTTCCATTTAATATGGCATTGTACTTAACATAAAGCTTCGACGTCAATGTGCTCTATGTCAATGCTCTCATTGGCTGGTTATCTGCCTATCCAGATGCTTTTTGTAAATGTTTTTCTTTCAGACAAAACCGGTACAAGAATTTAATGCTCCACTCCAGGGCCCACTTAACCTGTCTGTCAAAGGAATTTGCAATACAAATCGATTGGGAAATGTGGTATTTTATTTCTTCTAAGAAGGTGCTGAGTCATGCTAGAATAATTTCGTCGGATCCAGCAGAACTCTTTTCTCTCATTTGCCCATTTTTCATATTCATGTGGTAGAAGGGTTGTCTTGTAGGGAAACGTTGAGCAGGTTGGCCTTTTACTCATTCGAGTTCAAAAGAATGCTAGGTGGTTGTCTGGAAGCATACAAAGTTCTGAGGGGATTTGACAAGGTAGTTCATAGAATCTCTACATTGTGAAAGCAAGCCATTTGTCCCATTGAGTCCACCCTGATTCTTCAAACAGCATTGCATCCAAACCCACCCCCCTACCCCATCCCTGTAACCTTGCATTTCCCTTGGCTAACCCACCTAACCTGCACATCCCAGGACACTATGGGCAATTTAGCATGGCCAATGCATCTAAACTGCACAACCCAGGACACTATGGGCAATTTAGCATGGCCAATCCACCTAACCTGCACATCTTTGGACTGTGGGAGGAAACTGACACAGCCATGGGGAGAATGTCTGCGTGGAGTTTGCACAGTTGCCCAAGGCTGGAATTGAACATGGGTCCCTGGCATTGTGAGGCAGCAGTACTAACTGCTGAGCCACTGTGCTGACCGTGGTAGTTGCTGATAGAATCTCTTTCTTCGCCCCACCCCTCTCCACAAACCCATGGGCCAATTAGTACTGGGGACACCATTTTAAAATAAGGAGTCTCCATTTAAAAAGTGAGATTATGAAGGATTTCTTTCACGGAGCCCAGTTAATCTTAGGAATTCTCTATCTGAGTGGGCCTTTCAATGCATGCAAGGTTGAATTAGACAGATTTCTGATTTACAAGAGAGTCGAGCATAATGGAAGAAAATCTAGTTGAGGTCACGATCAGAGTGGCTATGGATTGTATTGAACAGGAGAGCAATATCGAGGGGCCTTAATGGCCTACTCTTGCTATTTGCTATACATGAGAGTCTATCCTAACATGCTATTTGATGCTATAGACCTCTCCTGAATACAATATTAACTGCCTGCAGATTTATGTTTCCACTTCCTATCCAGGGCACTGAAGTCAACTATACTTACCCCATTGACTTCCTAAGTATAAGCAACTAACTTGCCAGGTTTGTACCTGCATCTCTCCTGGTGTCTCTGTGTCATTTCTACACCAAGCACTGATTCACTAGCCATTGGAGAGGGCTAAAATCTGAATGTATTTGTGACATTTTTAAAATATAAAATATAATGTCTTCAACTTTCCTTTGAATTATCCTAGGTTACGTTACCCTGTGTAGAATTTATAAAGTTATGTATTTCTACTTAAGTAACTTAATCCAATTACAACCTTGTTGTAAATTTAATTCTGTTTGTATGTGGTTTAGGTCATTCCAGTTATATCTTTAATGCATTCAATTTACTCCCCCAGTGTCCCAGCATGTTCACACCTGAATCTCTGAGCTGGAAATACCAGGAAGTTGATGAGTTTAATTCCAGTCTTTACTCTGGCTGCTAATTTCAACTTTAGAAGTGTCAGAATATTCATATTGTGCCTCCAATTTTAGAGAAGGAACAATCTGCATTAGTTTTTGCTCTTCCTAGAAATCTGGTGGCCTCTGTGGAGGGTAGGTCAGGCTTGTCTTTTGCGTTGTCCAATCCAGTACCCAGCCAACTGCCGGTCAAGATTCGCAATGTAATTAATGACCACTTGGAATTTGTTATCAGAATATATTTGGCATCCGTGACCCAACAACTAGCACAAGTAAGTATTTTTGAAGGGGGTTGCTAGGGGATGAAAGACCAATGAAAATCACGTACAATTAGAAATATGCAAATCAATTCTATTCTGATGCAGATTGAATAAAATTTAGTTGTGTGAAGTATTTGCTAACTAACTCTGGGATACATTAGGAGCATCTGTTTCTGGTGGCAGGAGGTCAGTGAATGTTGTACCCTTCCTCAAAAAAAAGGTGTACAGATAACCTAGCAACCACAGATACGTCACTTTGACTTCCATTGTGCAGGAAATTCCAGAAGCATTAATTTGGACAAAATTTAATGGTCATGTGGACAATTTTGCAAGTAATCAAGGAAAGCCAACATGGATTTTCAGTTTTAAAAAACTGCTAGACTTTCTGGAAAAGATCAGTGTTGATGTGGGCAATTTGTGTACATGGACTTCAAAAGCCAATTGATTTGGTGCTGTACACTAGACTTGGTTGCAAAGTTATGGCTCCAGGAATAAATGGAACAGTAGCAACATGATTGTGAAAATGGCTGAGTGTCAGAAAGCAGAGATTGATGTGTGTTTTTCAATGGAGTGGTGTTTCCCAGAGGTCAGTATTGGGATCCTTGCTTTTCCTGTTGCATATTAATAACTAGGACCTTTTCTGTAGAGGACACAATTTCAAACTTGACAGTGAACCTTGCGAACTGTGAGAAGGATCTCTCAAAGTTCAACAGTATGTTGACTAGTCAATGGAATGGACAGACAGGTGCCAAATGGACTGCAGTGGTGAAAAAAGGCAGCTCATTAGCACCTTTACAAGGGCAACTAGGGAAAGACAATAAATGCTGGACAGCCAATGACACCCACTTCCTCTGCATGAATTGAAAAAGAAAAGAAGCTCAATGCAAAGAAATTGGAAATGATTGATTTTGGTAGGAAGAACATGAAGGGACAATATAAAATAAATGGTACAACTCTTAAAGGGGTTTCAGGAGCAGATGGACCTGGGTGTAGATGTGTATAAGTCATTAGATGTGGCAGGATAGATTGAGACAGCAGTTAATAAAAGCATATAGTATGCTAGGCTCTACTAATAAGCACATCGAATGCAAGAGCAAGGAGGTTAAATTGAACTTGTACAAGACACAAGTTCAGCCTCAGCTGGAGTTGGCATCCAGTTCTGGGTTCAGCATTTTAGGGAAGATATGAAGGTATTGAGAACACAAAAGATTCATGAGAATGGCTCCAGGTTTGGGGGAACTTTGGTTCAGAAGATAGATTGAATAAGCTGTATGCTACGACAGAAGTAAAGTACCAAGGATGCTGAAAATCTTTAAATGAAAACCAAAATAAATTGAAACCTTCATGTCAGGCAGCAACTGTGCAGAGGAAGATTCAATGTTTCATATTGATGATCACTCGAGAGAACTGGTGAACTTGTTCTGATGGGTTTTCACCTGAGACACTAAACTTGTTGATCTCCAAGGATGCTGCCTGATGTTGAGAATTTTGGATTCTGTTGATTTCTTATTTGAGAAATTGGGATTGTTATATTTTCTTCAGAAGAGAAGGCTGAGAGGAGATACTTTAAGTAAGAAGAGTATGATAGAGTAGATAGGGAGGAAACAGCTTCCATTGATGATCCCAGATTTAAAATAATTGGCAAAAATGAGATGAGTTAGAATGATGCAGTGTGTGGGTAATGTCTGGAATATACTGCCTGCCTGTGGTGAAGGTAGGTTGAATCAAAGCAGTGAAAAGGGAATTGGATTCTCTTCTGAGAAAGAACTATGTGCTGGGCTACAGGGTGAATGCAGGAGAATAAGCAAGTCACCAGATACCATTCAGCAAGCCGATGCAATCAAAATGGCCTGAATGACTTTCTAAGAGGCTTTTATTTCTAATGCATAAATTTACAATAGCCTGGGGCTTGTGGCCTGGAAGTATGGTAGATTCAGATTCAAAAAGAACATGCAAAAGAGAATTAGAATCATACAGCATGGAAACAGACCCTTTGGTCCAACCAATCCACACCAACCATGTTCCCAAACTAAACTAGTCCCTCTTGCCTGCACTTGGCCCATATTCCTCCAAACCTTTCCAATCACGTACTTATCCAAATGTCTTTTAAACGTGTAACTCTACCCACATCTCACTTCCTCTGGCAATTCATTCCACTAACTAACCACTCTTATGTCAAAAAAAAATGCCCTTCATGTCCTTTTTAAATCTTTTCCTGTCACCTTAAAAAAATCCCTCTAGTTTTGAAGTCCATCACCATAGGTAAAAGACACTTGTCATTCACCTTTTCTGTGGCCCTCTTGATTTTATAAACCTCGATAAGTTCACCCCTCAATAATTGGATAAACGCTTGAAGGGAAACCATTGATGGAGCTTTTGGAAAAGAGCAGGTAGCTCATTTCTAAAGAGACAGAAGAAACACATTGGGATTTTCACTGATAAGCTTGTAAAAAGAAGTTTGAACTTGCATCTGCGTCGGACATTGATGAGGCCATTTCTAGAATACTGCTGTCAATTCTGGTCTCTCTTCTATAGTAAGGATGTTGTTAAACTGGAAAGGATTCAGAAAATCTTGACAAGAATGTTGCCAGGCATGGAGGTTTGAGTTATAGGCAGAGGCTGAATAGGCTGGGGCTTTTTTCCCTGGAGCGTCAGAGGCTGAGGGGTGACCTTTACTGAGGTTTATAAAATCATGAGGGGATCGGATAGGGTGAATAACCAAGGTCTTTTTCCCAGGGTTGGCAAGTCCAAAGCTAAAGGCATATATTTAGGGTGAGAGGGGAAAGATTTAAAAGGGATCTAAGGGGCAACTTTTTCATGTAGAGAGCGGTGCATGAATGGAATGATCTGCCAGAGGAAGTGGTGGTGGTTGGTATGATTGCAACATTTAAAAGGCATCTGGATGGGTACATGGATAGGTTTAGAGGGATATGGGCAAAATGCTGGTAAATGGGCCTAAATCAGTTTAGGATATTCCATCAGCATGGACAGGTTGGACCAAAAGGTCTGTTTCCATGCTGTATGACACTTTGCCTGTATCAGCTCTGAAATAAGTGCTTCAGCCCCCAATTCTATTCCATGATTCTGTTCAGCACTTAAATCACATCCATAATATGTCTTTAAATACCTCACAGCTAAGACATTTGAATCTCAGTTGAGTGGGCAGAGGGAGTAGCTACTTTTCACGCACAAATGACATGTGACTGACATACCAGATCACCCGGTTTTGCTTCTCCTGGTTGAGGAAGAAGTACTTGCTGTTCTTTGTAATCTACCATGGATCTTTAACACCTGGTTGAGCAGATAAATGGACTCATCAAATCTGTTGAAAATCCTGAAGGGATCGTCTACCGTGTTTTGGTTGAATAAAGTGAGAAGACACTTTTTACCCGAGGCAGTTTTTAGTTAACCATTGGGGTGGCATGGTGGCATAATGGCATAATGGTTAGCACTGCTGCCTCACAGCGCCAGGGAACTGGGTTCAATTCCACCTTCGGGCGACTGTCTGTGTGGAGTTTACACGTTCTCCCGGTGTCTGCGCGGGTTTCCTCCCAATACTCTGGTTTTCTCCCACAGTCCAAAGATGTGCAGGTTAGGTGGATTGGCCATAGTGTTCAGGGATGTGTAGCGTAGGTGGGTTATAGGGGGATGGGTCTGGGTGGGATGCTCCAAGTGTCAGTGTGGACTTGTTGGGCCAAAGGGCCTGTTTCCCCACTGTAGGGATTCTATAATTCTAAAAATTCTGTAATAACATTAATGAATGAGTATACTTATAGTAATTTCTGCTATAAAGTACAACTTGAAACCACTTATAGATGAATGGAAGAACAGTGTGTCAGTTGGTTAAAATATTAGCTGCTAGCTAATCTTCTGGAATTCTGGGTCCATCTGGTTGTTGTGAGTTGTCGTTACTGCTGCTTTGCTCCTAGATCTTCTGACAACTATAGATAAGGAAAGCTATTTTGTTTTATACAACCTACTGACCCAAGCTTCACATGTTTAGAAACCAAATTAATATTTTTGCAAGAAGGTCAGAGTGGTTTCCCACTTTTCTGACATCACCACCCCCAAATAAAAGTGTAGGTTTCTCACAGAAAGAAGTTTGGCGACATCCATAATACTGCCCCCTGGATCCACTCTCACTGGGGAGTTGGAAAATTAACAGTCGTCCACTGGTTTGTTGGGGAAGTCCAATGGAAGAGCTCTCTCTCACACTCGGTTCAGAGTATCTCCAAGTTTACACATTCACTGCATATTAAGACAGAGAACAAGTCCCAAATCTGGCTAAAACATGTTACAGAAACAGCAATTGTATGCTGGGATGTGAATGCTCTCCAGGACTTTCCTTGTGCTCCAAGGTATATGGTAGTAGGATTATTGTGTGTATTCTTGACTGGCTTATTGTGTGACCCCAAATGCAGAGCCTGGGAAGGAAGTAAATTCATTTGTTTATCATTTGGTTTTAAGCCTTTTCCACTCTAATAACAACCCAAATGATAAATCTAACTAGTCAAATCATTCCCACACAGAAGTGTAATTTCTTTTTATTAACTCTCATAGTTCGAGTCATGGGTTTTTTTGGGCTGGCAAATCATTGTTCATTTTTTTTATTGAGCAGGATAATGGGGAGATGCAAACCTATCAGCTACAAATATATTAAACAGATTGAAATAGTGAGCCAGTCTGTGGTGTCCACTAAGTTAGCTTTTACCAGGTAACTGATCCAAGGACAATTTTTTTTTAGTATTTGCTGCTATTAAAAGTTGACTAACTGGGAGATGATCAAGGAAAAGGGTGGGATCATGGCATAATAACAATGCCTGTCTCTGTCTGTGTTTTCACCGCATTTCTCCCTTTTCTCTCCTGAAAATGTTTGCACCATTTATTTTGTCAAAGTAGTTAATCTCCATCTGTGAGCTGAGGCAGGGAACCTGTAAACTGTAAGTATTTTGAATCATCACATGCTATTCTCTCTCAAAATCCACACCAGCTTACATTTTCCACCAGGAGCTACTGGCCCAGAGTTAGTAGCAGAATGTTGCATTGGAGTCCCACTCTTCAGCCTAGGAGTACTGAAACCATTTATAGTGCCTACCACTTGCTCCAGATGAAATTGTCTCACTCAGTATGACACTCCTAGCATGAATCCCTCAATATGTACCCAGAAAGATAGTGTTGTAAAATTCCTAGATTTGGAATGAGAGCCAGTATCATCAGTACTATACAATTCCACATAGGCTTGCCTGTCTTTCTTTTAGATAACTTCTATACTTGCCTCCCCTTAGCTACTTACAACCTTTCTTCAACTGGGAAAGTGGTTAGATTATTAATTTACAAAAAGAGCATAAGAACTTGGAGCAGCAGTCCCTCAGCCTGCTTCCCCATTTAATGCTATCATGCCTGATTCCATCTCTGCCTCAACTCCACTTCCTTGCCTGCTTCCCGTAACCCTTTAATCCATTACTAGTTTAAAAAATTTCTTATCCCCTTCTTAAATTTTTCCATGTCCTGGCATCCGCCACATTCTGGGGTAGTGAATAGTATAGATTCATGACCCTTTGAAAGAAGCAATTCCTCCTCATTTGTGTTTTAAATCTGCCACTCCTTAGCCTAAAACTGTGACCTCGTTCTAAGTTACCCCACAAGGAGAAACCCACTATACATCTTCTTTTGTCAATCCCCTTTAGCATCTTATATACCTCAATTAGATCCCCTCCCATTCTTCTAAATTCTAGTGAGTATAGGACTAACTTGCTCAAATCTCTCTTCATAAGACAAGCCTTTCATCTCTGGAATTAATCTAGTCACCTTTCCTGAACTGTCTCCAAACTAATTACACCCTTCTTCAAGACGACTAAAATTGTATACAGTATTCCGTACGCAGTCTAACCAACGCTTCATACAATTGCAACAACTCTTCCCCACTTTCATTCTTCATTTCTTTAGCAATTAAATGCCAAAATTCCATTTGTCCTCCTTTATTTATCTGCTGTACCTGCATACTAGTTTTCTGTAACTCGTGAAAGAAGACACCCAGATCAGGCTGCACTGAAGCATCCTGAAGTTTCTCTCCATTTAGATAATTAGCCTTTTTATTCTTCTGACCCAAAATGCATAATCTCATACTTATCTGCATTAAACTCCATCTGCCAAATTTTGGCCCATTCACCTAATTAATCCATATCCATTTGTAAATTTCTTATTTCTTCATTTGCAACTTACTTTTCCACCTATTTTAGCATCATCTGTAAATTCGGTTCTAGTACATGCTGTCCTATATCCAAGACACTAATACACATTTGTATGTAGTTGGGACCCGAGGACTGAACCTGCAGCACACCATTAATTACAGTTTGCCAACCAGAAAAAGACCCAGTTATCCTGACAGTTGATTAGCCAATGCTGAATCCAAACTAACATATTACTCCTAACCCTGTGTGATCATACTTTGTGTATTTGCCTTTCATGAGGCACCTTATCAAATACCTTCTGGAAGTCCAGATATATTACCTCTACATGACCCCCATTTATTCACTTTGCTTGTTGCATCTTTGAAGAACTCTAGCAAATTAGTCAGTGATTTATCTTTCTTAAAACCATGCTATCTCTGATGGATAGCATTTTGACTTTCCAAATGTCCTGTTACTACTTCCTTAATTGATTCCAACAATTTCCCAATGACAGCAGTTAAACTAACTGGTTTAGTGGCCATAGATCATACCTTCACTGGTGTTGTCCAGCTTTAACTATACTATAACAGTCTGTCCATTTTGTATTCCTGCGGCCAATGGATCAGCTCTAGAGTCCACCACCTTCATTAACATTGGCAGGTTGTGTCTTTCAGTAAAATAATGCTCAATTAATCAGCGTTTTGAGTCTGGTGACCAATTTACTCTGTATGATTGATTAAATCTGACTGTGGATTCAAAACATATAAGCACTGCAGAAGCTATTAGGAACTGAGCTATAAGCATGAATACAGATATTTTGTGATTGTAGAGATATTTTAACACTCTCTTGTAAATAAATCTGTTGCATATTTGAACTGGTGTCTTCTGTACATTGCTGAGATGTATATGATACACAAGAAAAAGTAACATTTAGTTTCAGGAGCTCCTAATCTCATATCTCAAAGTTTCTCTGACTTGTCTTAATATAGTTACCGTTGTTTAGGTACAGTTTTATTCGTTAAAAACTCGTGAGTGGAAAGTATACTGTCTCTCTGCAGGCTTTTGTTTTTTACTGCAGAGAAAAGACATCACTTCCGTTTCCAGAGGTCCAGAAGCTTGTTACTATCTCGTTCAAACCCTAATCTGTTCAGCGACCTGGGAGCCAATCACAAAATTGTTGACAGGCAGAAGGTCTCTGTCATTGACAACTGGTCACCACATTACAGACCAATCAGTTACCTGTCTTCAGCCAAATCTCAGTTTGTATAGGCAACTCATTGGCAGTAAGCTGCCCCTCCTCCTACACTGCTTGACGATACAGCAGTGTAAACAGCATTTGCAGTGAGTGTTGGTAACAGCATTTTTAAAAAAAATTCCACAGTCCCTGGTGTTTAACACAGTACTCTTCCCATTTCAGCCTGCAATGAAAAGTTAGAACTTACAGTCTTCACATTAATTCCTAAAAAATACTCCTCCGCTCTGAGCTAGCAATCACTGGTATCTTTCGGCTATGGAAATTTCTTCTCCTATTTCCATTCCTACTGAACAAGAATAGTCCTTCTTTCCTACTGGATCTATGGGCCTATTTGATTAACAATTATAGAGAATGAACCACAAGCTAGTCTTCACAACAAGGTTTAGTTTATTGCATGATATCAATAGTTACAAGTTAGACTGGTTAGTTGGTCTTGATAATTAAACCTAGCAGGAGCTATGAATGATGCGCCTGACTTTGGATCATAAGCTGGACACCTGATTCTCTAGCCAAGCCAAAATGACATAAGATTGGGTGGAGCAGTCTCCAACATAAACCCTTTAGAACTATGACCTTATATAATAGCACCACTAACAGTGCAGCATTCCCTCAGTACCAAAGTACCTGTTTATGATGAAGAACTTCATCTAGATACAAAGAATAAAGAACAAAGAAAACTACAGCACAGGAACAGGCCCTTTGGCCCTCCAAGCCTGCGCCGATCCAGATCTTCTAACTAAACCTGTCGCCTATTTTCCAAGGATCTGTATCCCTCTGCTCCCTGCCCATTCATGTATCTGTCTAGATACATCTTAAATGACGCTATCGTGCCCGCCTCTATCACCTCCGCTGGCAACGCGTTCCAGGCACCCACCACCATCTGCGTAAAGAACTTTCCACGCATATCTCTCTTAAACTTTTCCCCTCTCACCTTGAAATCATGACCCCTAGTAATTGAGTCCCCCACTCTGGGAAAAAGCTTCTTGCTATCCACCCTGTCTATACCTGCCATGATTTTGTAGACCTCAATCAGGTCCCCCCTCAACCTCCGTCTTTCTAATGTAAATAATCCTAATCTACTCAACCTCTCTTCATATCTAGCGTCCTCCATACCAGGCAACATCCTGGTGAACCTCCTCTGCACCCTCTCCAAAGCATCCACATCCTTTTAGTAATGTGGCCACCAGAATGGTATGCAGTATTCCAAATGTGGTCAAACCAAAGTCCTATACAACTGCAACATGACCTGCCAACTCTTGTACTCAATAGCCCGTCAGATGAATGAAAGCATGCCGTATGCCTTCTTGACCACTCTATCGTCCTGCATTGCCACCTTCAGGGTACAATGGACCTGAACACCCAGATCTCTCTGTGCATCAATTTTCCCCAGGGCTTTTCCATTTACCACATAGTTCGCTCTTGAATTGGATCTTCCAAAATGCATCACCTTGCGTTTGCCTGGATTGAACTCCATCTGCCATTTCTCCGCCCACCTCTACAATCTATCTATATTCTGCTGCATTCTCCAACAGTCCCCTTCACTTTCTGCTACTCCACCAATCTTAGTGTCATCTGCAAACTTGCTAATCAGACCATCTGTACCTTCCTCCAGATCATTTATGTATATCACTAACAACAGTGGTCCCAACACGGATCCCTGTGGAACACCACTGGTCACAGTTCTCCATTTTGAGAAACTCCCTTCCACTACAACTCTCTGTCTCCTGTTGTCCAGCCAGTTCTCTATCCATCTAGCTAGTACACCCTGGACCCCATGCGACTTCACTTTCTCCATCAGCCTACCATGGGGAACCTTATCAAACGCCTTACTGAAGTCCATATATATGACATCTACAGCCCTTCCCTCATCTATCAATTTTGTCACTTCCTCAAAGAATTTTATCAAGTTGGTAAGACATGACCTTCTCTGCACAAAACCGTGCTGCCTATCACTAATAAGCCCATTTTCTTCCAAATGTAAATAGATCCTATCCCTCAGTACCTTCTCCAGCAGCTTCCCCACCATTGACGTCAGGCTCACCGGTCTATAATTACCTGGATTATCCTTGCTACCCTTCTTAAACAAGGAGACAAAGATAGAAAGATACAGAGATAGAAACCAGTCTTCTAACCCATTGGAAGAGATCTGCCAAATTAGTTAAATGGCACAACTTTGAAATCATTGGTTTACCTATTTAGTATTGAGAAATCTCTGTAATGTTCCTGCAGGCTAACGTTCATGGGTTCGTAAGGGTGAGTGCTTTAACAGTTTTCCTTTCGGCTGACTGTAGATGTGACAGAGTGGATATGATCTCATGAGGGAACTGTGGTATCCAGGAGATCAAGTCGTAAATCAAAACTTTTAATGGGACTGAGGCAAACTATTGCTGTCAGTATTACAGAATCTACCTGTAATGTCAACAGGAAATATTAGACAAAAGCAGCAATTTAGGGTACTACAAGACTGGATAGTATTTGTGTAAACATGTTCAAGTATAATTGCAATTGCCTTATTCGTACGTTTTAGGTTGAAGTCACATTAAATGGGTACAATGAGGTCAAACAACATTCATTTTGGAACCATAATTATCTCATTTGACTAGCCACCAGCTGTGGCCAGCTACCTTTTCTTGGGTTCATATTGTTTGAAAGATTGCAGCCAAATAGAAACGTTACAGGGCTAATTCTAGTTGTATTACATGGTACAATCTACCAGAATTATCACTGCAGCTGGGAAGCAGCAGGTTGGTATGAGTAATTGATTGGCATTCAGCTGGCAGGACGACTCAGTGCATGCGTCAGATCATTACCTTCTGGTGAGATTTGTGACAGCTATCAGTGTGAACAGTTAATTATTACCTTGTGACAGCTATCAGTGTGAACAGTTAATTATTACCTTGTGACAGCTATCAGTGTGAACAGTTAATCATTACCTTGTGACAGCTATCAGTGTGAACAGTTAATTATTTCCTTGTGACAGCTATCAGTGTGAACAGTTAATTATTTCCTTTGGGTCGATTGTTACCAATGAAAAATCTATTTGACTGTGATGGTGTGAAATTATAATCAGGACTCTAAGGGAAAATGACTTGCATTTGTGTAGCATCTATTGTGACTTTGGGATACCCTTCACTGTCAATGATGCCCTTTTGCAGTACAGTCACTGTGGTAATGTAAGGATCATGACAGCCAATTTCTACACAGCAATGTACAAGTGAGCAGTTTCAGTTATATTGGTTGAAAACTGAGTGTGACACAAGGCACTGGCCTTGATCATTCATATCCATCTGAGGAGGCAGGAAAAAAGGATCTCGTGAATAAGGGAGAAACTCCTGGCCTGCTGTGTTCATCCAGCTCTACACCTTGTTATCTCAGATTCTCCAGCATCTGCAGTTCCTACTATCATCTGAATAAGGCACTTCCAACAGATCTCCCTAACTTGATTGAGTTTGTTGAAGAAGTAACAAAGAGGATTGAGGGCAGAGCTGTGGATGTGATCTATATGGACTTCAGTAAGGTGATCGACAAGGTTCCTATGGTAGACTGGTTAGCAAGGTTAGATCACATGGAATACAAGGAGAACTAACCATTTGGATACAGAACTAGCTTAAAGATAGAAAGCAGAGGGTGGTGGTGGAAGGTTGCTTTTCAGACTGGAGGCCTGTGACCAGTGATGTGCCACAAGGATCGCTGCTGGGTCTACTGCTTTTCATTATTTATAGAAATGGTTTGGATGTGAACATAGCAGGTGTGGTTAGTAAGTTTGCAGATGACACCAAAATAGTGGACAGTGACAAAGATTATCTCAGAATACAACCGGGACCTTGAACAAATGGGCCAATGGGCTGAGGAGTGGCAAATGAAGTTTAATTTGGATAAATGTGAGGTGTTGCATTTTGGAAAGGCAAATCAGGACAGGACTTACCATTATATGTATAAGGTTCTGGGCAGTGTTGCTGAACAAAGAGACCTTCGAGTGCAGATTCACAGTTCCTTGAATGTGGAGTTGCAGATAGCATAATGAAGAAAGTGTTTGGTATGATTGCCTCTCTTGGTCAGTGCATTGAGTATAGGAGTTGGGAGGTCATGTTGCAGTTGTACAGGACATTGGTTAGGCCGTTTTTGGAATACTGTATAGAACATAGAACATTACAGCGCAGTACAGGCCCGTCGGCCCTTGATGTTGCGCTGACCTGTGAAACCAATCTGAAGCCCATCTAACCTACGCTATTCCATTATCATCCATATGTTTATCCAATGACCATTTAAATGCCCTTAAAGTTGGCGAGTCTACTATTTTTGCAGGCAGGGCATTCCATGCCCTTACTACTCTCTGAGTAAAGAACCTACCTCTGACATCTGTCCTATATCTATCACCCCTCAATTTAAAGCTATGTCCACTCGTGCTAGCCATCACCATCCGAGGGAAAAAGGCTGTCGCTGTCCACCCTATCTAATCCTCTGATCATCTTGTATGTCTCTATTAAGTCACCTCTTAACCTTCTTCTCTCTAACAAAAACAGCCTCGAGTCCCTCAGCCTTTCCTCATAAGACCTTCCCTCCATACCAGGCAACATCCTGGTAAATCTCCTCTGCACCCTTTCCAATGCTTCCACATCTTTCCTATAATGCGGCGACCAGAACTGTACGCAATACTCCAAGTGCGGCCGCACCAGAGTTTTGTACAGCTGCAACATGACCTCATGGCTCCGAAACTCAATCCCTCTACCAATAAAACCTAGCACACCGTACGCCTTCTTAACAACCTTATCAACCTAGGTGGCAACTTTCAGGGATCGACGTACATGGACACCGAGATCTCTCTGCTCATCCACACTACCAAGAATCTTACCATTAGCCCAGTACTCTGTATTCCTGTTACTTCTTCCAAAGTGAATCACCTCATTCAATTCTGGTCTTCCTGCTATGGGAAGAATGTTGCGAAACTTGAAAGGGTTCAGAAAAGATTTTCAAGGATGTTGCCAGGGTTGGAGGGTTTGAGCTATAGGGAGAGGCTGAATAGGCTGGGGCTATTTTCCCTGGAGTGTTAGAGGCTGAGGGGTGACCTTATAGAGGTTTATAAAATCATAAGTGGAAATGGATAGGGTGAATAGACAAGGTCTTTTCCCTGGGGTAGTGGATTCCAAAACTAGAGGACATGGGTTTAAGGTGAGAGGGGAAAGATTTAAAAGGGTCCTAATGGGCAACTTTTTCACGCAGAGGGTGGTGTGTATATGGAATAAGCTGTCAGCGGAAGTGGTGGAGGCAGGTACAATTACAACATTTAAAAGACATCTGGATGGGTATATGTATATGAAGCGTTTATAGGGCTATGGGCCAAATGATGGCAAAAGTGACTAGATTAATTTAGGATATCTGAATGGCATGGACAAGTTGAACTGAAGGCTCTATTTCCAGGCTGTACAGCTCTATGACTATGACTACTGCCCTGAAATGTCAGTCTCCATCTCGAGTTCAACCCTCTGCAGGGGAACTTGACGGCAAAATATTTCCAACTTGGAGGCAAGAGTACTCCCAACTAAGCCAAAGCTAACACCTTGAGCTATGAGGATGTGAAGGGAGTTGTAGCATTGTGCCATCTGGCATCCCATTTGGATTTACTGAGCATTGTATTCAGATATTCAAATTAATTGGTTGTCCGTGATGCTTAGTCCATGTTCGTTGTCTTATGCTAACTCTGATTCTTCAGGTGAAGCTTTACATTCTGTACAAGGATCAGTTATCTGGCTAATAATCAAGGTATGCATACTTTGTCATTGTATGTTTTAATAGCAGTGTTGCATAATAATATGTGTGTTTATATCTGTCTAGAATCCGTGGCATCTGCTTAAAGAAGCTGACAAAATAGTCATTAAAAACCAATAATGTAAATTTAATTCTTTATAATCATCTATCAATTAACACTTCAACTATCTTTCTTCATATATGTACACTTAATGTACTGTAGCACCAAAAGCATTATTTTTCATTCAAATGTAAGTTGTAGAATTTCAATCTGAGCTGTGATCAGGAAGCAACAGTCCTAAAGAGGTGTCTGTGAAAGTTCACTTTTTTTGCAGTCCTAGTTTTCAATATGAACAGATGTATACTGAATTGCTTATTGGTAACTGAACCTAACTTCGCTTTATTGCTTTCTGAGATCTATAACAGCAGCATTAGGTTCTTGTGGCTTCTGAAAGTCATTTCATTTAAGGTAATGCTGATACATTGATCAGAGTTCTGCTGAACAAATAGAATTCTATTCTCTTCAATTCTATAAGACAATTAATAACCACCATTTAATATTTTCCTTCCAACAGTGGCTTTTCACAGTCCCACACTGAAGATTAAAAAGGAGCCACAGAGTCCCATTTCCAACCCGAACTTGTCCTGCCGCCACAAGCAATCATTCCAGTACAACAATGGGGAACAGTGCCTTTATGCCAGGTTAGTGTTATAGGTAGTCACTGTAATTGTGTGGCAGAAAGATTTAATGTTTCATGCACATTCTACTGTTCCTAAAGGGTTATAAAGTACTGACCTTCATCCTTTATTGAGCAGAGGCTGAAAGAGTAAGCAAAAGAACAGTTTTTGTATCTTAGTGAAAATTATGTTGCTGGCTTCCATGCCAGAATTTAATTAGGGGTCAAAGGGTATGGGGCAAAAGTAAGAACAGGGTACTGAATAGGATGATCAGCCATGATCATATTGAATGGAGGAGCAGGTTTAAAGGGCTGAATGGCCTATTCCTGTTCCTATTTTCTGTGTTTGTATGATTACAAATATGGATAGCTCTGATGTTTTGATTTTATTCCCAATTACTCCCAAATTCAAATCCTCTTGTTTCTTTGAGAAAACTCTCATAAATGACTTCACTTCCCTATTGCCATTACATGTTGTAATTTTTATAAGATTCATTCATTAAAGTTATGCCATTGCTATTATTTTCTTCCTGTGGTTAGATCTAAGTATAAGGCCAAGGACTATAGTTTGAGACAGAGCAGGAAGAGTGACATAGAAGGTGAGGTAAACAGTAGTATGAGGGCTATTTCTGTTTTTTTTTTGCTTCATCTCCCTATATTCGGTCCTATAAAAATACATAGGCAGGCTGTGTGGAAATTTGGACTTAATAAAGGAAATTAAAAGACAATAGGTGACCTTAGCACAAGCTCTCAATGTAAAATTAATTTGCACATCCGCACAAGCATAATATTAAACATTTCCTAGGAATTCAGTTCCAACATTTGTAGCTATTTCTGATATTAATAGGATTGTTTTTTCCGAAGGAAGTGGAACATGTGGATAATTCTGTTTTTTTTTTAAACTTAGTGGCAACTTCAACTTCATTCTGCTAGAGATAGCTAGCAATTAATACATCAGCTATTTTATTCATATTAATCTATAAACACTTTTATGAAATGAGTCAGGGTATGCCTGCATAATAAAAGTATATAGTTATTGGCATTCTGCCATTGCTGGTATTTAATGCAAAGCCTTAATCTACAAATGTGGTCTGGTAGCTTTGCGAGTGATGTTTCGATTGGACTAGGAGACTCCAGATTCACTCAGAGATAGTAAGAGCTGCAGATGCTGGAATCAGAGATAACACCGTGTGGAGCTGGAGGAACACAGCAGGCCAGGCAGCATCAGAGGAGCAGGAAAGTTGACGTTTTGGGTTGGGACCTTTCAGAAATGGGGGAGGGGGAAGGGAGCTCAGAAATAGATAGAGAGAGGAGGCGTGGAGCTGGGGAAGGTAGGTGGGATGGTGATAAGTGAGTGCAGGTAGGGAGTGGTGGGGATCGGTTAGTGAGGTGGGAGGAGCGGATAAGTGGGATAGAAGACGGACAGGTTGTGTCAGGTCAAGGAGGCGGGGATGAGAGGGAGGGTTTGTCATGGGATGAGGCCGGGAGTGGGGAGATTTTGAAACTAATAAAGCCCACATTGAGACCATTGGGTTGTAGGCTCCCGAGGCAGAATATGAGGTGCTGCTCCTCCAGTTTCCGGGTGGTGTCATTGTGACACTGGAGGAGGCCCAGGATGGACATGTCACCCAGGGAGTGGGAGGGGGAGTTGAAATGGTTCGCGACTGGAAGGTGTTGTCGTTTGTCGCTTGTCGCTTGTCGCGAACAGAACGTAGGTGCTCTACAAAGCGGTCTCCAAGCCTCTGCTTGCTCTCACCGATGTAGAGGAGGCCACATCGGGAACAGCGGATGCAGTAGACCACATTAGCGGATGTGCAGGTGAACCTCTGCCTGATGTGAAAGGTTTGTTTGGTTTCTTGGATGGAGGTGAGGTGGGGAGATGTAGGGGCAGGTGTAGCACTTTCTGTGGTTGCGGGGAAAGGTGCCGGGGGTGGTTGGGTTAGTGGGGCAGATGAGGGGGTCATGGAGAGAGCGGTACCTACAGAAGGCAGATAGGGCTGGGGAGGGAAATATATCTTTGGTTGTAGGGTCAATTTGCAGATGGTGGAAGTGGCAGAGAATGATACGTTGAATCCGGAGGTTAGTGGTGTGATACATGAGGACAAGGGGATTCTGTCTTTGTTTTTGTTGGGAGAGGGGATGTGAGGGCAGAGGTGTGGGAAATGCAAAAGATGCAGTCGAGAGCATTTTCGACCACTGAAGGAGGGGAGTAGCAGTCCTTGAAGGAGGGGAGTAGCAGTCCTTGAAGGAAGAGGACATCTGGGATCTCTGGTGACCGCCTTGAAACCAACATTTAATTCAAGCCTACCGACTACCACAGCTAGCTCACATATCACCATATTTCCCTCCGTCAATGTGGTCTATTGCATCCGCTGCTCCCAATGTGGCGTCCTCTACATCGGTGAGATCAAGCAGAGGCTCAGAGACTGCTTTGTAGAGCACCTACGCTCTGTTCGTGAGAAACGACAACACCTTCCAGTTGCCAACCACTTCAACTCCCCCTCCTATTCCCTGGGTGACATGTCCATCCTGGGCCTCCTCCAGTGTCACAATGACACCACCCGGAAACTGGAGGAGCAGCACCTCATATTCTGCCTCGGGAGCCTACAACCCAATGGTCTCAATGTGGACTTTACCAGTTTCAAAATCTGGCCTCCCCCGGCCTCATCCCATGACAAACCCTCCCTCTCATCCCCACCTCCTTGACCTGACACAACCTGTCCATCTTCTCTCCCACCTCACTGACAAATCCACACCACTACCTACCTGCACTCTCCTATTACCATCCCACCTACCATCCCCAACCCCACCCCTTCTCTTTCTATTTATTTCAGAGCTCCCTTCCTCCTCCCCCATTTCTGAAGAAGGGTCACGACCTGCAACATCAACTTTCCTGCTCCTCTGATGCTGCCTGGCCTGCTGTGCTCCTCCAGACTCCAGATTCAGTCTTTTTGTCTCAACTAACTTTTGTACCATAGGCCTCCCAATATCTACAGTTTTCCAACTTCATTTGAGGCATGGAGCCAGCTCAACTCAACCTGCTTCCTCACAGGTTGACCACAGAATAGCATTGACCAGACTTGTGGAGATACCTGGGGCCAAAAATATTTTGTTCCACACCAGCAATGGTGGAATAGATGATGGGCAAGAGGGAAAAGGTATCTGTGCAAACTGACAGAAGGAAAGCTATGAAATATAAAGTTAAAGTCGCCATGGTCTCATCAGACAGTAGAGATGCTCTTGTATTAGAGAGAGATGACTGGTTCAACTTGAGGGTCACCATGCTTCAGTTAAGGGGGAGGTTGAGAAAGAAAATCCTTCATGGTAACCTCAGCTAGTACAGGCATTCAACTACGCTGTTGGTGTCATTCTGCATTGCAAACCAGCTGTCCAGCCACCTGAGCTAACCAACCCGTGTATATACAACTTCACTCAAAGCGTAGATTGGGATCCAGCATCATGTGACAGATGCTGTGCATCACATTCCTCATCAAGCAGTGTATTAAACATTAAATGGTGAAACTACATTACAAAATAACACTTTGACATGGACTAGCATTCAGGCTTCTGTGTAAAATGTACAGATATTTGAGCAATGCATCAAGTCAAATTCTTCTTACCTTTTTAAAGCTGAATTCAGCCAAAGTTCATGCCACAAACTACCTATATCATTGAAACCTTCCTGAGCCACAGAAACTGCTTCTTTTTGTCCTAACTACTTTTGAATATTCAGGCAGAATGCATTGCAATCCTTGCTGTTTTATTCATGGCTCTGATAGAAATAGAGAAGACAGCAATACATAGGTTGACATTCCTTCGCTATTTCCTGTATGTTGATTGTATCTTTACTTCTAGTCAAATTTGTTTTGCATTTACTAGTACTCTCAATGCCGGAAGTCATTGTCGACAGACCTTCCATGTGAATATGATTCAATCCACTACAGGATACATTAGTAATGGATGAATGAGGAATTTTTCATGCATATTATAACCCATTATTAAAGCAAGCTAAAAATTTTGCGTTAAGCTCAATTTCCTCTTGAAGGCGAAACTGGCATTGCATAGTCTCAGTTTTGTATGTGCATGTTGGCTGAAATTGCTAGTATTAATAGTAATGGGATGTGCCTGGTGACTTGTTGCAGTTGCATGAAGCAACAACACCTACAAAATAATCTCAAAGGCAAGGCTCACTAAGCTTGCTTCTATACACAGCACAACTGAAGGACCCTGTATCAAGATTGTTTATGTTATATGTTTATAAGTTAAAATGAGGATTTTGATGTGACACTTCTATTTCAGCAGCCATTATGCAAACCACCGGTGATCAATGTATTAACAACACCTACTACACTTGTATGCTAGATGTGGAAAGTAAATTGAGATACTCTATGATGCTGGCTTCAATTTTTGTATTTCAAATGCAGCAATCTAACAGTAAAAGTTGTAGTATTGAACTAAACTTTGGTGCCCGGACCCACAGCATCTTAAATAACAGTATCCGTTTCTATTTATATAAATTATTTGGATGTGAATATAGGAAGCACGGTTAGTAAATTTGCAGATGACACCAAAATAGGTGTTGTAGTGGACAGTGAAGAAAATTAACTTGAGTACAACAGGACCTTGATCAGGTGGGCCAATGGGCCGAGGAGTGGCAGATGGAGTTTAATTTCGGTAAATGTGGGGTGTTGCATTTTGGTAAGGCAAATCAGGGCAGGACTTACACAGATAAAGGTTGGGTCCTGGGAGAGTATTGCCGAACAAAGAGACCTTGGAGTTTAGGTGCGTCGTTCCTCGACAGTGGAGTCACAGATAGACACGGTGGTGAAGAAGGCATTTGGCACACTTGCTTTCATTGGTCAGAGCATTGACTATAGGAGTTGGGCTGTCATGTTGTGGCTGTACAGGACATAGGTGAGGCCACTTTTAGAATACAGTGCACAATTCTGGTCGCGTTACTAAAGGAAAGTTATTTTTAAACCTGAGAGGGTGCTGAAAAGATTTACAAAGATGTTGCCAGGACTGGAGGGTTTGAGCAAGAGGGAGAGGCTGTATAGACTGGGTTGTTTTTTTCCTGGGAGTGTTGGAGGCTGAGGGGTGACCTTGTAGAGGTTTATAAAATCATGAGGGGCATGGATAGAGTGAGTATCCAATGTCTTTTCCCCAGGGTTTAAGGTGAGAGGGGAAAGATTTAAAAAGAGAGGTAAGCTATTCGCAGAGGGTGGTGCGTGTATGGAATGAGCTGCCAGAGGAAGTGGTGGAGGTGGGTATAATTATAACATTTTAAAAAGCATCTGGATGGGTCTGTGAATAGGAAGGGTTTAGAGGGATTGGGACCAAACGTTGGCAAATGGGACTAGCTCAGATTGGAATGTCTGGTCAGCACGGATGAGTTGGATCAAAGGGTCTGTTTTCCATGCTGTATAACTCTGACTCTATCACACTCCACTCACCTCTCATTTATACAGGATTGAGAGGAAAAGAAAAATCAGAAGGAGAGAGCATAGAAAAGTTAGGCCAAATGGAGTGCATGATCCAAAAAGTTTCCTGGAGACTTTAGCAAAGAAAAGATTGACAAGAATCTGGGGAGAGGGTTCCAAAGAACAAGGTTTCAGTAATTCAGTGTGGTGAGGCATAAAGAATAGCGAAACCGTGAGGAGCAGATGTGTAACAAGGATCTATGACTGAAGGATATTGCCAAAGTAAGGAGTCAGTGCCACAAAAGGATTTTAAAAAAAAAACACTGGTCCTAACATCAACTTGTCTGGAGTAGGAAATCGAATGGCAGAGTCAGTGGAATAAGGCAGTGATGGAGTTCATGTCAATAGAGGAGCTGAGACTGAGTTATAATATCTCTTTAAAGGGTATCTGGCTGTGAGACTGTCTAAGTTAAATCTCAAGGTGTAAAAGAAATATGAGTTACCATCAGAGATGATAGGCTGAAGGTCAATGATACAGCAGAGGTGGAGAAAGTGAATTTGTGATCTGAAGCAAGTCGAATGCAAGAAGCACGTGCTTGGAATTGGCATGCGTTGGCAGCAAGGGAGCCTCTTGAAATCCATGCTAGAAGCATGTGTTTGATATCTAGAATATAGACTTGGCCACTATTCAGCTGGATACAATTGCAGCTCCTCTCAGTCTTCCTACTAGGCACATGATTTAGAAAGTATACATACAGCTTTGAGACTGATAGATGGGAGTGTGGAGAGATGGACTTGATTCTTGTTTGTGTCTATGTAAATGCAGGATTTATGCTTAATGATGTAGTTGAGATATACATTTAAATGATGAGGAAGGAGTCAAAATGGAATCTTTGAGATGACTTTGGAAAGAAATCATTTGATGAGGTATGATTCATGGCATGCTGAAGGAATGTCCAAAACATAAAAATGTGCATCCTTTAATTGCAGGATAGATATAATCAACCATTACTAAGATATTAAAGGAAACGTTTGGCTGATCTAGTCATTTTTTTCATTTTACGTAGTGCCTATGAGAAAAAGCCGCATGTTGGTCTCAACTCCCCACCTCCAGGGACCCCTTCAAATACTCCGTTACAACAAGCCTGCAATAAGTCCACGGTGAATCCCAGACGGGATCACAGCTTTGTGAACCTCCATACACCCACACAGTCCATAGCCAATGGCCGATTCCCAATGGAGCACAGGTACAGATTTGAAGATATCCTATCGACTTTGTATTTCATAGATTTGATTCAAAAATCAATAAAATCATTTGAATGTTTTTATGATGAAATTTCTCTACCTCCTATGATTGGTTACTGGTGATAACAATTGGAGTTTCTTTACCATGCCTCTGTTGGTTTTGTAGTTAGCCTAACATAATTTAATGTAACACAATAAAATTTATCTGAAGCATTTTGTTTTGAATCCAGTAGCAATTACTAGAGGGAGTACTATTTGAGTTAAGTTTGGAAATTTCCAATCTTAAAAAAGTTTCATGCTATCATTTTTGCAGCATTTGTCTCTGAGCGTTTGTTTTGAGCTGAGGAAGATTTGTATTTGGTTGAATTTGAGAGTGCCTGGAATATGTTAGCTTAATATGGAACACTTCTGATCCCAGTATAACTGCTTGTTTTGGGTAGAGATTCCTGGGAGTCCTGATTTGAGGAAAACTCAACATTTCTCTGTTAGGTCAGAAGTAGCAATGTTCCTGAAATGCTAACACGTGCTGGCTTTGATGTGGCAGCAGTTCCAAGTTGGGTAGCTGAACAGTAAATTGAAACATAAAACTTCATCAATAAGATCACAATGGGCATATCAGAAAATCATAACATTTTAAGAGGGCCTGAGAAACATTTTCTGCTGACTATATATCCTGAGTTGATGCAAAAGGTTTATTTTTAGCTGCTGTGCAGTTCTGGTTATATTGACAATATAACATGCAAATTATGACCCGATTCTATACTCTGGAGTGTGCAAAGGCTACACTGCATTACGATAGTGAGGAACACGTTCAGTACATCAGCCAGTATTTCTTATTTTCACGATGTTTGATATTTTTTGGGTAAATTATGAAAAAGGTGTTCCTTTGATGTAGCAATATGAGGACATTCAACCCATTTGACCTGTTGAACTATTCAATTAGATCATGGCTAGCTGATAACTTGACTCCAAATAATGTCTTGTTTCTATGACCCTGAATTCCTCTGCATAACCAAAATCAAAAAAAAGACAAGGTTGAGAAGGTGTTGGAGCAGGACCGTCTATGAAGGCATACTCCTGTGAACTCTGGGTGGAGTAGGCTTGGCAGGTTGAATGGCCTTTTCTTACTCTGGTGTTTACATTTTTGCAGCATTTCTAGATTCTTGCTTACATCAAGGTAATGAATTAAGCAAATATATGTACTGCATTTAAAAGACAAACTTGGAGGCAGTTAGAGCAAAGAATAAAGAATAAAGGCGTGTGACCTGAAGAGATTGTCAATTGAAGGTGGGTTGAGTCTATGGAAGTGTTTTGAAAGCAACAAGAAGGATGCTAAAGTCATTTCACTGGGGTGGTATGGGTAAAGGGTCACAAGTCTCAAATGGGTCACTGTGCTTTCTTAATAGTCGATCTGTTATTTGTCCCCAGCTCACAGTTTCAACAACAGCCTTTGGAGCTCTGTCATCGCTTCCCTTCCTCCCAGGGCATGAACAGGGAAGCACCTTTGGCATATCAGCGGCAAATGTCTGAGCCCTGTGTTCCATACCCACAGCAAAGTTACAAGCAGGAGTATCACGACCCAATGTACGAGCAGGGAAACCCAATCAGCAGTGGCAGCATGCATCGTTTCTCACACTCCATGATTATCAAGCAGGAACCTCCAGATTATGCATATGACCCCGGTAAGGCTATGACTTCTATAGATTTGTGCTGTAGTGATGTGGGAGAGAGATGTTTTGACAAAATTACGATGTGGAGATGCTGGTGTTGGACTGGGGTGGACAAAATCAGAAGTCACACGACACCAGGTTATATTCCAACAGGTTTATTTGAAATCACAAGCTTTTGGAGCACTGCCCCTTTGTCAGGTGACAAAGGAAAAGCACTCTGAAAGCTTATGATTTCACATAAACCTGTTGGACTATAATCTGGCGTCGTGTGATTTCTGACTTTGACAAAATTAGACCAGTTCATCGTAGGTGGAACTGAAGAAGCAAGGCAGCAAGGGGTAATCACAGACTCGATGAGCTGAATGTTGTTTAGCACTGAATATAGAAATATTTCTTGTGCCAGTGGAAAGCAACAAATTCCCCCAAATCAAATTGATTGTTTCATGACTTCCTACATTACAACAGTGACACTTTAAAAGTGTTTCATCGACCGTAAAGTACTTTGCAACATTGTGAAGCTGTGAAAGGTGCTATATAAATGCAAGTCTTTTTCTCAGTAAGTTGAGGTCTTCTCAAATGAGTTTTTGTTCTTACAAAATGTTGAGGGTTGGCAAATTGGCAGAAGTGAAGATGGTGAGGGAAGCTGTCAGTATACTTGCCCTTAATTAAGGGATAACATCATTCTCTGCCCAGTTATACAAGAATACATCTTAACCAGTGCTGCTGGGGAATCAAACTGAGTCCCATCTACACTGCTTGAAGCTTCTTGCAGTGTGCAGAAGCCCAGTATTATAACCTTACAGCTATTCTCTTAATATTTGTTCCAACACCATTTAAACCGTCTCAAAGGGATATTTCCACACTTTTTTTTGTCCCACACTTGTTTTGCACCTAATGATCAATATTTGTACAAGTGCTGTTTATTTAGAATCCATCTTGCAGAAATGCTGTTGTACGCATTACAAGCAGAATGGAGACAATTTGGCATTTAGTTTGTTGTTCAATTACATTGGTACAAATCCAGTTACTTTGGCATGAAAGCACCTCCAAGTGATCAGTTTGAAAACACCACCGCCAGTGATTTTGGTGGTTAATAGTGCAATGCAGTATCTCTTAACTTATTTAGCAATTGCAAATCCCTGAAGCTAAGAAATCACCATCTTATTCAGAGTTTGAGGTAATTTAGTCTGCCACTTAGCTTGGAGAGGAGTTACTCCTTGGTAATGTGAAGCAATGTTTGTTTCTCCACAAACACAAGTGGTTTGTACTCGGACCCCACTGATTGAGGTTGCTCTGTAAGGGGAGTGGCTTGTACTAAGCCCTTTAGAAAGGACCACTCTCATTGTGCTCGTTCAAATTTTTCCATTCAACATAAGGTGCTTGTTAATGACTTCTCGTGTTTCCTATTCCTCAATCCAGAGGATGCTGGTAAATCCTGCTTGGGAAGGAACTAAAGAGAATGCTTTTTAAATATTCTGTTTGTTTTTCAATGTATAAAATAATCTCTTTGATATCCAAGGAACTTTCTTCACTAATGTTATCCTTCCCTCTCTTCAATGTTTCAACTCCCTCGGGATGGTTGTTCTGTGATGCCCACCACTACTACACTTTAGTCAACTTTTATGTATAGCATTCAGTAGTGGGTGAATACACTTTATCTGATTATCCTGCCAGATTATTTAAGAGTCGACCACAATTCTATAGGTCTGGAGTCACAAGGACGCCAGAGCAGGTAAAGATTTCTTCTGTGAAAGGACATCAGTGAACCAGATAGGTTTTTATATCAATCAATGCTTCATGTTCACCAAAACTGCACCTAGGTTTCAATTCCAGATTTATGGATGGAATTTAAGATCCAATCAGCTGTCATGGTGGAAATTGAACCCATTTCCCCAGAGCATTAACATCTGGATTACTGTTCCAATGGCATTACCAGCATGGTACCATCTCTTGCCTGTCATCTCAAACAAGAATTTCACAAGTTTGAACACTTGAATGTAGTGTTTGACTGCCGTTTAGTGACGGTGGGGAGAGCACTATAGCTGGCTTCCATGCCTTCAGAATGTGAGAATTCCATCCTTCATCTATTATCCAGTGGCTCTGTTGGAAATTCTACACATGTGGATATTTGTGCACTGACAGCATCTGATCTACAGTGTATTTGGGATTCTTCCCTAATGTTGGTTGAGGCCTTGACTAGAGATGAGAACCATTTTTTTTGAAAGAATAAGGACTGCAATACAAACTCAGCTCATTTGAGGAAACCGCTTTGGAGAAAATTGTACCCTGTGTTTATTTGCAAAATGTAAATACACGGCCTGACTTCCTAATAGGGCTCTGTCAATAAGTGTCATTGTTGGAGTTGAGCCTGTTGTTGCCTGAAGGTACTTTTATAACTTGTGCATTTCCTGAGGCTCTAACCTTCAAGATTTGGGGAACGAAAGCAGGAAATGACAAACAACAGGATTACTACAATTGAAAGTAAGTATGAAATTGGAGAGGTTATGTAGAAAAATAATTCTGGATAGATTTACTTCTGAGGGAAGTTTTTTTTTTATTTTAAGCAACATGAACAGTTCGGGGGGTGCAGTGGTGAAGGTGCTGTTGCCGAGCCAAGGTCAATGGCTGGAGCAACCTCAAAATTCTGGTTATGCCACCAGAAGTGAGAGAGGTGTTTACATCTAGGCCAGTGCTGAATGTAACCCAAGTCACTGGGATGCACGGTCATTAAAGGTCAGATACCTACATACTGCTATCATCCAGCCATTATGACAATGGGGAGACCGAGACAACAAGGTGCAGGGCTGGATGAACACAGCAGGCCAAGCAGCATCATAGGAGCAGAGAGGCTGACGTTTCGGGCCGAGACCCTTCATCAGAAAAGGGGGAGGGGAAGGGGGTTCTGAAATAAATAGGGAGAGAGTGGGAGGCGGATAGAAGATGGATAGAGGAGAGGATAGGTGGAGAGGAAACAAACAGGTCGAAGAGGCGGGGATGGGGCCAGTAAAGGTGAGTGTAGGTGGGGAGTTAGGAAGGGGATAGGTCAGTCCAGGGAGGACGGACAGGTCAAGGGGGCGGGATGAGGTTGGTCAGTAGGAGATGGAGGTGCGGCTTGAGGTGGGAGGAGGGGATAGGTGGGAGGAAGAACAGGTTAGGGAGGCAGGGACGAGCTGGACTGGTTTTGGGATGCGGTAGGGGGAGGGGAGATTTTGAAACTTGTGAAATCCACATTGATACCATTGGGCTGCAGGGTTCCCAAGCGGAATATGAGTTGCTGTTCCTGCAACCTTCGGGTGGCGTCGTTGTGGCACTGCAGGAGGCCCAGGATGGACATGTCGTCTGAGGA
>NC_063361.1:23567005-23650230 GCF_021869965.1 Rhincodon typus
GGACATGTCGTCTGAGGAATGGGAGGGGGAGTTGAAATGGTACGCGATTGGGAGGTGCAGTTGTTTATTGCGGACCGAGCATGGGTGTTCTGCAAAGCGGTCCCCGAGCCTCCGCTTGGTTTCCCCGATGTAGAGGAAGCCACACTAGGTACAGCGGATACAGTATACCACATTGGCAGATGTGCAGGTGAACATCTGCTTGATGTGGAAAGTCTTCTTGGGGCCTGGGATGGGGGTGAGGGAGGAGGTATGGGGGCAATTGTAGCACTTCCTGCAGTTGCAGGGAAAAGTGCCGGGTGTGGTGGAGCTGGAGGGGAGTGTGGAGCGGACAAGGGAGTCACGGAGAGAGTGGTCCCTCCGGAAAGCAGATAAGGGTGGGGAGGGAAAGATGTCTTTGGTGGTGGGGTCGGATTGCAGATGGCGGAAGTGTCGGAGGATGATGCGTTGGATCCGGAGGTTGGTGGGGTGGTACGTGAGGACGAGGGGGATTCTTTTTTGGTTCTTATTGTGTGGACGGGGTGTGAGGGATGAGTTGCGGGAGATGTGGGAGGCACGGTTGAGGGCGTTCTCGACCACCGAGGGGGGGAAGTTACGGTCCTTGAAAAACGAGGACAACTGAGATGTACGGGAGTGGAATGCCTCATCCTGGGAGCAGATGCGGCGGAGGCGAAGGAATTGGGAATAGGGGATAGCATTTTTGCAGGAAGGTGGGTGGGAGGAGGAGTATTCTAGGTAGCTGTGGGAGTCGGTGGGCTTGAAATGAATATCGGTTTCTCAGTGGTTGCCCGATATGGAGACAGAGAAGTCATACCTCCTCCCTCACCCCCATCCCAGGCCCCAAGAAGACTTTCCACATCAAGCAGATGTTCACCTGCACATCTGCCAATGTGGTATACTGCATCCGCTGTACCCGGTGTGGCTTATCTACATCGGGGAAACCAAGCGGAGGCTCGGGGACCGCTTTGCAGAACACCTACGCACGGTCCGCAATAAACAACTGCACCTCCCAATCACGAACCATTTCAACTCCCCCTCCCATTCCTCAGACGACATGTCCATCCTGGGCCTCCTGCAGTGCCACAACGATGCCACCCGAAGGTTGCAGGAACAGCAACTCATATTCCGCTTGGGAACCCTGCAGCCCAATGGTATCAATGTGGATTTCACAAGTTTCAAAATCTCCCCTCCCCCTACCGCATCCCAAAACCAGTCCAGCTCGTCCCTGCCTCCCTAACCTGTTCTTCCTCCCACCTATCCCCTCCTCCCACCTCAAGCCGCACCTCCATCTCCTACTGACCAACCTCATCCCGCCCCCTTGACCTGTCCGATATCCCTGGACTGACCTATCCCCTTCCTAACTCCCCACCTACACTCACCTTTACTGGCCCCATCCCCGCCTCTTCGACCTGTTTGTTTCCTCTCCACCTATCCTCTCCTCTATCCATCTTCTATCCGCATCCCACTCTCTCCCTATTTATTTCAGAACCCCCTTCCCCTCCCCCTTTTCTGATGAAGGGTCTCGGCCCGAAACGTCAGCCTCTCTGCTCCTATGATGCTGCTTGGCCTGCTGTGTTCGTCCAGCCCTGCACCTTGTTGTCTCGGATTCTCCAGCATCTGCAGTTCCTACTATTTCATGACAATGGGGAGGGCAGGATCTTGGTGCAGGCAGGTTTATCTGAACAGAACATTGTGTATGTGTAGAATCAAAGCATCTTGTTGCCACTGCAGCTCTAATTCTGCCAGTATGTAATCCTGGAAAGCACATGCAGAGATGGCACATGGAGGAAGTTCGGGGCTCGTAGTTTTCTGAGTGTCTGTTGAAGATGCTGTGTCACAACGTAAGATCCAAATGTAGCTGACTTCCAATGATACACCACTCCATTAGCAAGTGTGTCATACACTGTCTTCAACAGTGCCTCGTGCTCTGATATGCTTGGTCTGTTTTGTTTACACCATAGCAAACTGCAGGGCAATACTGTAATCTGAGGGTTTTGCTGACATAAAGCATTTAAACTGAATGGTGAAGTAATTACCCTGGTCCTGCTGAATTGCTGTTTGTAATATCCTCTTGCCAGCCAGATATTACTCTATATCTCACCTTTTTTAGACTGTAATTCTGTTTAAAATTTTACATTAACTTTTATTGAAGAATATGATTCTGAAGTGTGAAGTGGTCGTCTTCAAATCTTTTGATTGTTCATAGCAAACCTCCCAAGTTTAGGTTTAAACATATCTCACTTTATGGTTGTTGACAGGTTGTGGCTTTATTTCTTGTTCCTTTTATATTCTTTTGATTTTTTTAAGGGTTTGTACAGCACTGTTTTCTGCAAAATTAGCGAGCCCACTTCAACTAGAAAGCCTGTTAACAGACAGCATGTCTGCTTGTTTGTTGTTACCCTTCAGGTAACGGAAGTTTGCGGCACTTATTCACTCCACTGAGCTCTTTTGTTACGCTACCCTCAATGACTGCCCCTCCTCTGGGAACAGTCAGTAGGGGCTTGTTTTTCTGTGAATGGAGTTAGCAGCATTTCATTCATAAAATGGAGGGCTGAAAGACTAGAATTCCCAGCTGGAATTTCTGTGGTGTAGTATTTCACCAGACGCTTCCTCTATAAGGGCACATGACTTCACCAGGGTTAAATGAGCATGCCCAGTGAAACTGGAGACAGTGCTAAACATCTCAGCTCCTAAAAGACTTGGCCAGATGTTAGTTTGGCGACAGTCTGGTGGAGTGCATTTGCTGCGATTTTTTTAAAAAACTTTTTTAAAGTGACATTTTTTTTACTAAAACTTGCTCCTACCCTCTCCCGAGGGTGCTTGCTTTTGCTGGGATACATTCCAGAGATGCCAGCCTGCCTCAGGCACTATATGCAAATGACCATTCAATGTGCATGAGTCTAGACGGTGGGTGGCTAAAGGCTAATCATTCTCAGGAGGCATTGTAGCTGAACTCGAGTTACATTTTATGTGCCATCCAGTGAATCCTGCAGTTAGGATGGAAACCCCACCTTAATTTTTCCTCCTTTGTTTAGAGAAGTTTGAAGCCAAATTTTGTATCCCTTTGCAATCATCATTTAAAGGGTTTGGAGGGGAACTTGGCTGGGGATGAGAGGAGCAGATAATTCAAACAGATGAAGAATTCCTCTCCTTTCTTAGTCCGTGTTGTTGCAACTGGTGCCAGATGAGCAGCAGTTTGGATTCTGTAACTACCAGCTAAATCTCAGGGCTGAAGACTGATTGGTCATCCAGTGGTGTCAATACTGATTTAGCCAGTGGCCTTGGCTGCACTGAATATCTGTGGTAAGGAGTATTAATAAGATCTGGGCGGGCAGCAGGGCATCCTGTAGGCCAGAGCCTGATGATGCTCACTAACCTATTCACTTGTATGCTTTCACATTTGGCTTTTATTTGATCATTCAATGTAGGCATTTATTACACATCCCTAACGGACCTTGATAAGTTGGTGGTGACCTGTTGTCTTAAACTGTGTAATCCATCTGGTGTGGGCCCACACCATTGCTGGAAAAGTGTTTGTGTGAGCGTGCACGCGTGTGTGTGTGTTTGGATTACCTTGGACCTCCCCTTGCCTGACTCTGTCAGATGCTGCAGTCTGTCCAACTATTAACTGTGTTGGATCTACATGTAGGAATGCACCATTGCAAAATGTGTCACATCATTGTCAGTGTTTGGTGGGTGGTGATGGTGGGGAACCTTGTCTTGTGCGTCAATTTCTGCCGTCTAATGTGGTGGCCTGGCAAACGAGCATGTATCCAGGATAAACCTGGACTCTCATGCCTTGTTTAATGCATCTGCAAAATTCTTTCATATTTTTAAAAGTAAAAATGCTTTAAACAGTCATCTTTCCCACTCCCTCCTGTGTTCCCAAAATAGAAACAGTCATAAGAGTTTTTACCTTCCTGAGTCATGGGGTAATGTGACCAGTACTGGGACCCTTGCTGTGATCAAATGAGAGAATTGTGCAAATGGAACGCTCCCCAGACTTGTATATGAAAGAGACTGGTGGTCTAGTTGTGTGATGACTAAGCTGCAATGTTCTACAATTATATCTCAGTACCCGTTATTTATTGTAATGATCTACAAATTCTCTCTGCAATTCAGCACAGGGTATTTTTTTTTGTTTGATTTGTGGTCAGTGTTGTGCCTTCAGTGGAAAAAAAATCATGATGAATGGTGAGCTATTTGTGGGGAATTTCCTATTGTGTGACCTTTTACATTGAATAGATTCCCTTTTATGGTCTGGGTTGATTGATACGTAAACTGTTTGTACACTTGATTTAGCCAGAGACTGACTTTATTTTCACAGCTTTATTAACCTTTTAATGACTGCAAGGATCTATTTTGTTGATCACTGTGTACTCCAATTCCTCAAATGGAAAGTATGAGCACCAGTGGTAACTGTGTCTCTAACTGTTATGATCTGAGGTTTGATTGCTACTTAGAAAGCTGATGTCAATCAGGAATAGAGGGTGATGCACATTATCTGTCTGCATCACTTAAATTAATTAGCTACGTCACGTTTAAGTATGAGTTCATTAAGAAGGCCATTGGAGAGAGTGTGTGCGTATGTGTGTATATGAGTCAATCTAAGGTTCTACTGTGCTGCCCTTGCCTAGCCAGCTCGAATGGTCCATCACCATTCACATTTTCATGCTGCAATCTACAGATCACTACCAGGACAATGATACCAATTCATTAACAAATTAGCCACACCCAAACATACCCCAAACATACCTTCCAGGTGAAGCAACACTTCACCTGCACTTCCCAGAATCTGGTCTACTGCATTCGCTCTTCTACACTGGGGAAACGAAGTGTAGACTTGGCGACCACTTCGCAGAATATCTATGGTCTGCTCGCAAAAAAGACCCTGAACTACCTGTTGCCTGCCACTTCAACGCACCACCCTGTTCCCTGGCCAACATCTCCGTCTCTGGCTTGCTACAGTGTTCCAATGAAGCCCAATGCAAGCTGGAGGAACAACACCTCATTTTCCGCTTGGGGACCCTACAGCCCTCTGGACTCAATATTGAGTTTAATAATTTTAGGGCCTAAACACTCCCATGTCCCAGCTCCCCACCCCACACACCAGGCCTTGTTACCACATAGCCTGCCACTACACACCCCCTGTTGTTAGTCACTAACAGTCCCCATTAACAACTATTCACCCTCCCAGCCTGATCGTTAGCAACTCCTTTGTCTGTCCAATTGTCTTTCGCTCTCTTTGGGCTCTATCCTATCGTTTACTCCCTACCCACCCAACTCCCTATTTTCTGCATATCAACGGATGTTTTCCCAGCCACCATCAGTTCTGAGGAAGGGTCACCGGACCCAAAACGTTAACTCTGTTTTCTCCTTCACAGATGCTGCCAGACCTGCTGGGCTTTTCCAGCAACTTTGTTTTTGTTCCTGATTTACAGCATCCGCAGTTCTTTTGGTTTTTATTCAATGATAAAGACAGAGATGTTTTTATTTGGTTTACTCAAGAAATACAGAATATTTTTATAAGTAAAATATGTCAGCTGCTGAAAATTTGAAATAAAAACAAAAGTGCTGAAGAAATTCCATGGATCTGGCAGCACCAGTGGAGAGAGGAACAATTGACATTTTGAGCCTGTGACAATTTTTCAGAAAATGTGAGCCTCAAGAGTCATGTTAGACTCAACAGTAACTGTTTGTCTCTGTTTCTCCTCTGATAATTCCAGACCTGCTGAGTTTCTGCGGCACCTTTTTAATATGATTACACTGTCTCCCTTCTACCTATTTTGTTTCTAGTAACATTTACGCACCTACCTCAGGGAGCTGTTGATTTTGTTGGGTTAGCGTTCTACAAGCCATTCATGCCAGGGCCCTTTTCAATTCATCACATGGGACTAGATATTGAGAGTGATTACAAGCTGCTCATTTTCATGGGGCATCACCACAAAGCCTGATGTGATGTGTGCATGTATGGGTCACTGGCTAATAACTGGGCAAGTCTTGATTTAGTTCTCCCATTCCCTAACCAAAGGACATTGAAGTCCATTCTAAATACCCCTATTGCTGTAGCAAATGGAGATTGGTTCAAATGGAAAAATCTTTTTTTGGTCAGTACAGCTTGTACTTTTTGTCATAGCTAGCTGACTCAACAAATTAGATTCTTGTTTGATTTTTTGCATAAATAAAACATCATAAATAAGCAGGAATGGTCAAATGTAAAACAATAATGATTACGGAAGGTGTTAGTGTCCAGGGAATGGAAAGAGGCTGTGGTTCCATTGGCCAGTTCGCACTAGGGATGGAAGCGTTTTCTTCTCATTCCAGAACATTCAAACTTTTGACTGATTTCTGACTGCAGCACAATCCCAATGTCCAGTTGCCTTGTGGTTGCGTAATATGAATGTGCCTATGGTTCCAAACCTAGCAAGTTGTGGTATTAGTTAGATGTTGCTCTCCCCTATCAACAGGATAGAGGGTTGGGAATCAAGTGTTGGCCTGCTTCCTTTTTACCTTAGTATGAGGAGTTAAGTCCTGTGGTGAGTTTATTCATGATTAAACATGATTCGGCTTTGGAGCTGAGCTTGAGCATTTTAAATAGAGCCATAGAGATGTACAGCAGGGAAACAGACCCTTCAGTCTAACTTATCCATGCCAACCAGATATTCTAAATTAATCTAGTTCCATTTGCCATTGGCCCATATCCCTCTGAAACGTTCTTATTCATGTACCCATCCAGATGCCTTTTAAATGTTATAATTGTACCAGCCTCCATCACTTCCTCTGGCAGCCTGTTCTATACACCCACCAACCTCTGCTTGAAAAGGTTACCCCTAAGGTTCCTATAAATCTTTCCCCATTCACTTTAAACCTGTGTCCTCTAGCTTTGGACATCCCCCACCCTGAGAAACAAATAGCCATGAACACATTGCCTTTATTATAGCTTACAAATCTCAAATTGGTTATCTTGTATCACACACCGTTATAGTAGGATGAAATTGTATATAGAATACAGTGCAATTTAGATCTCACATTTTTTACTACTTTTTAAATTTGCACTTTTTTAATAGTTAGATTATTCTTTTGATGCATGATGCTACATTTATTCTGTTTTTGGACTAATTTGAATGAAATAGCTTCTATAGAGTCCTCTTAGAGATGCAACATATTGATCAATCTGTTAAACTAGATCTGTTTAAGGTTACTCGTGCCTGTGATATACTTGTGGAAAGACAGGACTCCACTATATAACTGATAATGCACTTTTTCCCTTTCTCCTAGATATTCCTGGCTGTCCTTCTATGTACATGCCTGGTGAAGGTTATGCAAATCAGTCCAGCAACCTGGAAGGTAAGACATCTGTAAAATGCAAGTTCTTTCAGGATATTAACTTCTCTGAATATAGAACACTGCTCTGTGAAATGACATTGGACCAGTCCAAAAATTGTGCTTAATGTCCAGTGTGTGTGTCTTGTACTCATAAATACGTATGTGCTGGAATCAGCCAGATGGACTGCAAAGAACTTTACAAGTCCTGTACATTCCCATTTACTGGTGCAATGTTTACACTTTTTCTTCTAACATTTTAAGACAGTGGATTGTTAAAGTAAGTAGTTTAAATGTACAATTGAATAAGGATGTTGCTAATTATATTTGTGTAACATTTGAGATGAATTTTCTGATTAGCTTTCAATTCACTCATGAATTTTCTTTTCACTGCTTTTTCTTCCTGAAAAGTTTGCAGTCAGTTCCTTTGGTTAAACAAGTATAATAGTTTCTGTAACAAGTTGAGTGCAAAAAATGAGATTTTCCGATCTCTCTCCCTCCTATTTTGAAGGAGCTCCCAAGTGTGTTTAACGGCCAGATTATTCTTCTAGCACCAATTTGAAAGTGATTTTTTTTATTCATTGGATGATGGCATCACTGGCCAGGCAGCGTTTATTGCCCATCCCTAATTGCCCAGAGGGCAGTAGTTAAGAGGCAACCACATTGCTGTGGGTCTGGAGTCACATGTAGACCAGTCCAGGTAAGAATGGCAGTTTCTTTCCCTAAAGGACATTAGTAAACCAGATGGATTTTTCCCAACAATTGACAATGGATTCATGGTCATCATTAAACTCTTAATTCCAGATGCATGTTGAATTCAAATTCCACCATTTGCCATGGCAGGATTCGAACTGGTCCCCAGAATATTATCTGGGTCTCTGGATTAACAGTCCAGCAATAATACGACTAGGCCATCGCCTCCATAGATTGTTGGCTGACCATATGATGAGGGGTGATTAAGAAGGCAAACTTGACTCCTCTCCTTGTCTGGCAAAGTCATAATCATCAGAAATTTGGAACAGAGACTCTTTCTTTACTAGATCTCCCCTGTGTCCCAGAGTCAATGTGAGCGGTAGTACCTCATAAGCAGAGATCAGTTAACTCTGTACAGGTTATTGTGAATGCTGTATTTACTAACTGAACCTCAGGGAGGCATATAAAAGAGACCCTAAGGCCATTTTGCCCATCGTGTCTGCCCTCCAGGCTGATCTCATAATCCTCAACTCCACTTTTCCTGCCTTATCCCCATAACCCTTGGCTCACTTAATGATTAAAAATGTCTGTCTGAATAAACTTAACGATACAGCCTTGGCAGCTTGTTGCGGTAAAGAATTCCACAGATTGACCACCCTTTTGAGGGAAGAGAATCCTCGTCACCTGTCTTAAAATCTTGAATAGTAGGTTCAGTACACCTTTCATATCTCAGTTTTCCTCAACTTGCAGTTGAACTCTTCACTCTACACTCAGCTAACACTTGACCATTTTATGACAGAGGATAGACTCTGTAGGCAGAATATCTAAGTCTGTTTGGAGAACTGCCATGTTGTGATGCTGGTGTTTTCTAGTCTGGGTGAGGGGCACGGTTATTGCATTATGCATTACTATGTAAATGAGTCTGCCAAAAAACATGGTGCAGCATAGCTCATGACAGGTTTATGAAGATGCCACATGTCAAGACTGTCCTTAGTTTACGAGACTACCAAGTTATATAGTCCAAGCCGATCCACTTTTTAACAAATATCAGCCTGCAGCAATCGTCGGCTTAAACAGTGGCCTTTTGCCACTGGAGTTCAGTGTTAAATCAGGCTGTCACTGTTGGAATAAAATTTAGGTTCTTCTTGAGTGGGCTCAGTGTTGTTCCTGCTAGTTAACCCACAGCAGAAAGCTACCCCAATGTGGTATCAATTGGAGCCGTATCATCAAGCTTGCAGAATGTGAGTATGGGGTGTGTAAACTCTTACTGCTGCTGTGCAGCTGGCTGTTGCTAGCACTGAATAACAAAGTACTTGAATAAAAGGGGGAACTTAATCACACTGAGCTCCCTTGAGGATTGGGCATGCCAGGAGCCTGTGTCTGTCCAGGAAGCTGTGCTATCAGCAACACCAGGCACCTCCAGACCTGATTGGGATTGTGTGTCTATAAGTTAGCCCGCCCACTTCACACCCCCTACACTTGATGTCATTCATGCATTTTTGTCAAAAGTCAATTTCCTGGCAAGGACAAAGCTTTAAGGTGAATAATTGTGCACAAGCAACAAAGCATGACCGTTTTAAGCACTAATGCTGCAATTTTTCTATCAGCACCTGAGTAAATGCAGCAGGGATTTGATGGAGACTATTACAGCAGAGCCTCCTGCCTCATGGTGTATGACTCTAATAGATAATATCAATTGTTGAATAATCAAAAATCCACAAGCTTTGCTCCCCAGTAGATCATTGGATGATTATTTGGGTAGAAGTGGTGTTTGGGGTTATGGGGAAAAGGGTGGGGTAAAAGTCCTAGGTAATAGAACTGGCACAGGCATAATGGGCTGAATGGTCTCCTTCAGTGTCATGTCAATTCTGTGGTTCTGCGAACGGCATAGCGGAACTCCAGGTTTATGAATAAAGTCACCTGGACTACAAAGAAAATTGAGTTTAATTTGAGATTCATTTGTCAGCATATGTTATTGCTCAGATGGCTCAGACTGGAAAAGTTGTGAATTGTAAAATTAAAACCTAACAAATCGAGCTCTCACTGTGTACAAAGTTGTTTAAACATTGTTGCTTAGAGGTTTGCAATGATTTACTCAAACATGTTTTTGTTTCCAGATTTGATTAATAATGACCTGTACATTTGATTGATACCTGGGCATTCTTTTTTTGTTTTGTTTTGAAGCAGTAGCCAGTTCTTTGTCAGAACTTTTTTTATTTTCAAATATTTGGGGAAATTAGGGAGGGTTACTTTTTTAAGATACCAGGATTGGCTACAGAAAATGTCAAGAAGCTTGTGACCTCAGAATTTGGCAGTGCTATGACTCTGGGCTTGTGTAAATTCTTCTCTCCTCTTCTGCAAATCTTGTTCCATCAACTACAGGATAAACCAAATGTTTAAAAACTAGTTGTAACACCACTGGGGAATGATTGAATTACTCCTCTTTAGATCTTATTATATATTTCTAGCATGTGTATATAATGGTCACATTTGGACAAGTTGGAAAAATTGCTGAACCTAACAGCACAAAAGAAAATGTTTTAAAAGATTGACCACTTTGTCATTTACCTGTTAATTGTCTCACTGCATTGACAGCTTCCTGAACCTCCTGCCATCATTACAGTTTAAATAACTTCACAAAATGTTATAGACAATATGCCAGAAACAAAGAACAATATTCTTTGCAGTTGCTTTGAACAAAGGTACTGCACCACCTTTTGGACAGTTGAAGAAATGGCTGATGGTAGTGAGGCAGTGGGTAGCTTCTTCCAAGTCATTTCCAAATAGCTTTGTCTGAATGGCCTCACTGAGGATGCTGCTAATACGCCAAGGGAGCAGTCAGTTTCCTGCCTCAGTCTGTAACTATCATTTTTCCCGTCGTGCTGCTCTCCCTGAACTTCCACCTCCTATGGCTGCCACTTAACCTTCCAAAAGGATTTCTGCTTCCCTTCCAAAGCTGACACTAACCTTCCTTAACCTGCATTCATTTCTCACCTGATCCCAAGCCACCTCACCCAGTTTCTTGCCCATTAATCAGCTCCTGAAATTTTTATCTTGTTACCTGAAATGTCTTTCTGCTATCTAAATGCAATGACTTCTTACTTGCATCAGTGATGGGTTGCTATTCATCAGAAGATAATTGCAAATGCAAAGTGGAAGATAAGTTTGGTGTTTTTCTTTTGTAGAACCAATTGACGTTCAAGATCCTCTATCAATTAACTGGCTTGTCTACAATTTTACTGAAAACTAGTACAGCCAGTTTCTTGATCACGTCCCAATATAGTGGACTTTTAATATTCAGCTCCGTTGTTCTAATCATATTCTTGGGATTTTGTTTGGTAATTGATTACACTTAAATGATTAATATTATATAAGTGCAAGTTGCTAATTTTGTTATAGTGACTGAGTTCCTGAGGTAACCGCCTTGTTTATTAATAGCAGTTTATAATTGCAGTGGAAAATGTTTCTTTGGTGTATTTTCCGTACCTATTAATCTTGACTGACTGTTTGTTTGTTTATTTTATATGGCAAGCAGCACTGTCTTCTGAATGAGAAGCTAAACCTGTCTGTTCAACTGTATGTTTTAAACAAAAAGTCTGACACTAATACAAGAGAAGTTCTCTCAATCAGTGGAAACAGAATATTCAATCCTTGCTATTTGAGAGACCTTTATATAGCTAAACTGCTGTATTGATCTAGATAACACAATTGACTGGGGATTTTGGAGCAAAGGATATACTCAAATTAGAATTAGACCTTTTTCGGGAGGGAAGTCAGAAAGCATTTCTTCACACAAAAAGTGTAGTGTCAATCTAGATGACTTTAGAAAAAGTGATGTTGGTGTTAACTGAAATTTTCAAGGTTGAGATCAATGTGTTTCATGTATCGAGAAATATGGAACAAGGATAAACAGTTGAGGTGCAGATCACCAATGATCTGTCAGTGGCTGTATGGTAAGTTCAAAAGAAATCAGAAAATGAGGAAACAAATCATAAGTGTAAGGTCCTCTAATTATTATATAAATATAAAGGATATAGTTTCCAAAGTCAACATCTATACTTAACGTATGTATAATATATTTTGAAGTACACACTAAACAGTTATGGCATTAACAATAGACATCAGGAGTGAGAGAGAGAGAGAGAGTACAAATCGGATCTGAGCCAAGATAAAGACGATTTACAACTTCCATTCAGCAATCCAGGCTCTTGTCTTAAAGAACTGTTTGCCCTTTAGTCAAGTTGCTCTCCCTTGAAAATGTAAACATACCAAGAGGAACATCACTAACATTCTGAGAACTACTTCATAAAGTCCATCTATTTCCATGCCTGGGAATGTTTTGAACACAGCAAGTAGTTAGTTATCAAAGTTAAGAGTTGCATTTTCTTACAAAATAATTATGGGACAATTGAATCCTGCTGTATGGTAATGTAACTCATGAACTCAAATGTTAATATTGTCACAAGGGAATGGCAGCTCATTACACTGTCATTTGCTATTCATGATGAAGATAGTTGTTATCATCCTCTTTAAGTGTAGGAAACTAAGGCTTGCTTGACCTAGCATGGTGGAGGAAACCACTTCCTGGTTCAGGTAGAAGAGTTTCTTGCAAATAAGATATAGTCTGTTGTAAAGTAGCAAGTAGTCACAGGTTACATCAGTGAAAGACACTGTTGCAGATACTTTGAGGACTGCCAATTGTTAGGTCTTGCTCCTTTGAGATTCTAAGCTGTTGTGCCACATGACATCATAGTGGATGGTGCTAAGGCACTTCTTGCTCCTTTCAAACCCTGAGACAACAAACATAACTTAACTCCACCATTGTAATACCTTGAATCTATCCTTACCACATTGCTTCCAACATCAGTCAGTCCCTGGGGTTGATTATCTCGTATCACCTTTTAATATTAAAATGATTGACAAGGCATTGGATTGAGGCAGGCAATAAAATTGCTAATGTTGCTTCTGTACATTCCAGGCTTTTCATATGAGAAACAGCTGAGACCTTACAGTGACGATGCATCTGTGGTTCCTGACAAACTTGAAGGTTAGGACTTTCGACTGTATCACAGTGGGTGAATGGTGCATCAATTTTTCAATAAACTGAAAATCAAAAACTCTGGTTTATGGTGTGAAATGCATAAGTTTTTACAAATTCCATTTGCAATTGCATTTCTTCAATTTTCTAAATGCAATATTTGTTTTAAATATGCAGAATGTGAAGAAGCAAAGCAACTTGCTTGATTGCTAAAATTCAACTGGGGGCTGCAATGTTGAATGCATAACTTTGCATGAGGTGTACTGTTTTCACGGTCAATGGACGTTGAATTCTTCCTCATCAATATTTTTGACTGTTGGCTTCTAATCCTCCAAGTGTCAGGTTGGACACCATTGTCTGATTTTAACATGGTTCCATTTTCACTGCTCCATTAGTTTTCATCCCTTCAGTTACTACAGCCATAAGGCTCCAGAATTACCTTACTAAACCTCTCTACTTCTGTCTGCTACTTTTTGAGGCATTCCTTAAAATCCACCTCTTGCCAAACATTTGTTCATCCACTTTTTTTGGACAAATATTTTGACTTGCCTAATTATGTCTTGTCCAACCTATTAAGTAACTGGATGCCAAATTTTGTTTGTTAATCACAACTAGGAAGCACGTTACAAAAATGTACTAAATTAATACAAGTTGTTTTCGGTTTTTTTTATTCATTCACGGGACGAGGGCGTCACTAGCTAGGCAGCATTTATTGCCCATTCCTATTTGCCCAGGGGGCAATTAAGAGTCAACCACATTGCTGTGGGTCTGGAGTCACATGTAGGCCAGACCAGCTGAGGATGGCAGTTTCCTTCCCTAAAGGACGTTAGTGAACCAGATGGGTTTTTCCGACAATCAACAATGGATTCATGGTCATCAGTAGATTCTTAATTCCAGTTATTTATTGAATTCAGATTCTACCATCTGCCACAGTAAGATTCGAACCTGGGTCAACCAGAATGTTATCTGGATCTCTGGATTAACAGGCCAGCGATAATGTCACTAGGCCATCGCAACATAATTTTAACCTTCCCACACTCACCATTTTCCACTCGGCGTAAAGCACATATAATTTAACTGTGTGCAGAACTCAACTCACTGGCCTTGGGTCACAGAAAATTCCCTTTGAAGATGATTTTAAACTATTACCTGGATTCTGTTTAATTTCGATCTTCATTTAAAGAAATTACTTGACACCCTGTGCAGTTATACTGTGACACTGATGTAATGCAAGTATCCTTTTCTCTTTGGAAGTGGTCTTGCACCTAATTCAGAACTCATGCTATCCTGATTGAAACCAATGTTCTCTTGTGAGAATGCAAAATGTGCAGAGTAACTGTACTATAAGCAGGGTCAGGCAGCCTGCTAGCTCCGTTGATTAGAGTGAACACTGGGTTCTATCCCCCAGACAGGTGAGGTAGTTCTTGGCTGCCTCTTGCTGTGCCCCATAATGATGTCATTGCGTTAAGCCATGATTAGCAACCCTACATGACAAGGGAAAGATGAGCAGCGCCAAGTTTCCTTTTTCATTACTGTGCTTTCTGGGATGGCTTTTTGGAAATCACAGCATTTCTGTCCATTCCTCTCAAACCCATAAACCAGGCATTAACTATAAAGTATTTGCATGCAATTTCCTCTACTGATATGAATATGAAGTCCATAAGAGTTATAGAATGGGAACAAATTTGGATCTGATTGAGATTGTGGAGTAATTGAAACCAGTGAGCCATATAACTGAGTGGAATGGCATTTCTTGGTATCATGGTAGTATCATTGGGCTGATAGGCAGAGACCCAGGCTGATGCTCTGTGTTCAAATCCTACCATGGCAGCTGATGGAATTTAAAACTTCAATCAATTAATTTGGAATTGAAAACTACTGTCAGTAGTGGTAACCATAGTAACATAATTATCAAAACCCATCTGGTTAACTAAGAAAAGGATTTGCTGTTCTTGCCTGGTTTGTCCTACATGTAACTCCTGTCCCACACCAAGTGGTTGACTCCCAATTACCCTCTGAAACAGCTGGGCTAGTCACTCCATTCAGAGGCAATTAGGAATGGATGACAAATACTGCCTTTAAGCACATCTGAGGTAAGATAATTCAGTAAATAGTTTGATTTTAATCAGGGGAAGTAAACTGTTTTCCAAAGAAGGTAAATGAGTGCCTCCAATAACTACTTGTCTATATGCTGAATATTCAACAGTTTTTTTTTTAAACTTGTTGATTCCAGTTCAAGTACAGGAAATGTTTCTGTTTTTGTGTGTACTTTACCATGCGATGTCAAACATCCATTTTCATCTGTTCAGTTCAATGCCAAATCAAAAGCAGTATTAGGGCATTCTGCTGTTTTATTTTTCTGATCCTACTGGCATGGTCTCTTTTGAAAAGGAGAAGGTGGAGATTTATAAAGAGCTGAAAATGGAGAGAAGCATCCCCATGCAATAAGTTGACTTTTAGAATTTCGTAAACATTTTTTTGGACAAATATTTTCACTTGCCTAATTATGTCTTGCCCCACTGACTTAGCAGGCACTGATGATTTACCAGTCAGGGTCCTCCCAACTGATGTGTTTGGAAGAGGAGGCTTCTTGTCTCCCAATTATCTGCAAAGCAAGCTGCAATGGCCTCCTGTTGGTCAATGCCATTGTTAATGAAGGCTGAGCTTCCCAAAGAATCTGAAACGGCAGATCGCTCACATTTGAGATGTGAATGCTTATCTAGCCTGAATACTCTTCAGAAAAACCCTGGCTACACCATCTATTGTGCTGCTTGGTGGAAGACCAAGAACTAGCATTATTGCTGCTTTGGTTGTTGGTGTGACAACAAACATCCATAATTCATTAGCATTTCTTTTAACTGTGAATGTGGTTAACAATATGATAATGGGCGAATCGTGTTTTCGAATTTGAGAAATGGTTGTCGGGCTGGGGATTACCTCCATTAAATAGTGTCATGGGATCTTTCGCATCCTCGTGAACAGGGAGAAGGGGCCTCTATTTAATCCCACATCTAAAAGTCAGCATCTCTGCTGGTTCAGTGATCCCTCTATCATTGGAGACTGGAGTGGAATTAGAACTGGGGACATTTGTGGATCAAGGGTAAGAGTGCTTACCGGTTGAGCCACAGCAAACCTGATTCAATCACCTCACCAACCAGTGCTTTCAGACCCTGGCACAATTACCTGAGAGGAAGCTGATGAGTTGGTCCTGGTTTAGGATCCGGGATTGCACGCAAGGCTGCACACTCTATGAGACCACTCCAAAAACTTTGCAGCATAGAACTCGGTTACACAAACTACGACAGTCAATGTGGCGTAAATACTGGATTGAACCAACCCTGTTTGCAGATATGCTGCAAAGCTGACTTCTGAATGCAAGTGCCACATCAAGTTAGCAGACATTAAACTAGGGTCAGATTCTGAGGGTGCTCCATGAAAAATTTTGCCTGTTTCTGGGGTTTTATTTCTTTTAGTTTTAATCTGTTCCTTCAGCATGGCTTTAAGGGCAGAGACAGCTCCCCACCACTTGCTTTTCCATGGGGAGATTTTCCTTTGATTGTCTTGTGCATTTAGTTCACACGCAATTTTCGTTTTGCTCTTTTGGGTAATTCTCTTCTTTAAGGATAGTAGACTGGTGGAAATACAGAAACCCCAGCACACGTTATTAAAGGGCAGGTGATCCATTTGCCACTTCATCATCCGAAGCCAAAATTGACAGTACCTTCCCCACATGTCTGCTAGACCAATTGAATTTGCACCATCATTTGTGAATTATTATCTAAATGAGAATAGATTACAGAATCAGTTGCCATTTGTCCCTGACTTTTCAGGCAGGTTCATTCCCTATTTTAAACCCCCCAAAAAGGAGTGACTTGCAATGGTTTTCAACAATGACCCAAGAAGAGGGAATAACATTAACATCAACAATGTCAATACTTTCCTTCCTCCTTTGTCTGAGATGGAACATCCCACAGGGAACTGGAGTAATAGAACCCTGAGGACGATAGTAAGAAACTTGCATCACTTCCACAAGCGACAGATTACAAGGATTTTCCACTTTCTCCAGAATGCTCTGCAATAAAGTGTTCCACGTGTACACTGAACTTTGAAACATCAAATATAATTTGCAGGGATGAATGAATGGCCCAGAGTAGTGATTTCATCCAGTTTAAACAATGCAAAGTCAGCCAAAGCAATCAAACCCTTTAGTTGGCTCAGTGTAAGCATCTGTCCATCCTAATCTCAAATGTGAGTTGCCATGATATTTTAGTTCATGCCATTGTGAAACAGGGAGAGTAGGCAAGAGATGCACAACAATATAAACATTAAATAACTTGGCTCAATTACAACATATGATCATTTTTTGTAAAAGAAGGGAATGAAAGTTGTGAATTGACTTTCACATTGAAGCGTTCATGCCAAGAGTTTGTGAGTGATCCAAGTAATTTTGTTAATACAGCTCTTTCACAAACCAAACTGTGCCTAGTTATTACTGGCTGGGCACATTTCCTTTCAATGTACCCAAGTGCATTTTCCATTGGAAACAGTGGCTCAGCCTGACTCCGGTGGGGATGAAGTTTATTACCACTTGCTGAATGCAGTCCAGCACAGGAGCTCACAATGAAGTGTGAACATCGTTATTGTGTTGTGTAATCTTCAGCTAGGATCCCGCAACACTACATTTTATCCTAACTTTTATTTAACAAATGCAATTCCCTGACGTCAAGCAATAACCTTCCCAAACCCGGCAAATTAAACAGCTATTAGTCTGTTGAGATCACACTCTAAGTGAAGAATAAAGGAATTGCCTGTTCCTCCAGGCTTCTGTTGGTCAGTTTATTGGATTAGACCACAATGTGTGTTCTGATTTTCGACTGTTTCATAGTCTCTGTGACATTAGTATTAAAAGCAAAGTGTTTAAAATCCAAATATTTTAATTTATACTTTACTTAGCCTCCATCTGCTAATATTAACAGGTAGTTAGTTTACTTTGGCGTTGAATAGTTGGTACATTCTTCAAATTTCTGAACACTCACTAACCTATATATTCTCAAAACATCAAAATGAAGAAAAGCCACACCTTCAGTGCTACTTTTTTTACAAAAGCTGATAATCATTTAATTAAAAACGAACTTACCATCACCTAAGCCCTACATTTTGATTGATTGAGTTCTATGTCCTTTTATCTTTCATGAAACGTATCCTGCCGGACTGCAGTATTATTGTAATGTATTTTTCTTGCCTGTGCTGCCTCTGCTGTTGCCTAACTCCTTAGGACTGCCCTTCTGAGGCTCCTTGCTGCCGTTTCCAATGCATCTAGCCATATCTCTAGCAACGGTGTCTCTTTCCATGCCTACAAATGCCTCGAGAGGTGTGTTTCCATATCTGCAACTTTTTTGAACTGAACATTGGGAAAATGAAACTGGTTCTCATCCCCTTCGGTTAATGCCGCCTCCTGCCTGGGTTACTGACTCAGGCAGACCTGAAGGCTCATTTTCAGCCTTGAACTGAGCTGAATCCCATGTCCTCTCCATGAATCTGCAGCGGTTAGCCATTACCCTCTGCAATGTGGCTGACCAACAAATTCTATCCCTTTTATTATCTATGAAAGCATTGGAAGGATTTGCAGTTTGGTAATCGAACTGTTGGCCACTTTATAAATGTATCTCACCCGGCCATCAAATCCTGGAGTGAGAATTGAACTTGGAACTCAGAAGCAGTGATGCTACCCATTACGCCATATGACATCCTTTATTCTGCAGCGTATATTTTTAAACAATCTTGATGTTACCTAATCAAAATATTCAATTCATTTTGTATTTTCAGGGCCTTAACTTTTCCCTAGACTTTTCAGTAGGGAAAATGTACAACCAAGCTCTGTACATTTTTTGGAAAATATGACTGCTTGTATGTCATTGCTTATAATCTGGATCAATTTCTTTCGTGGTTTCACTCAGCTAAGTGCAATTAATTTTTTGTTTTCATTTGGCAGGTGACATCAAGCAGGAGATCAGTACATATCGTGACGGCCCTTTATATCAGCGTCGGGGCTCCCTCCAGCTGTGGCAGTTCCTGGTTGCACTCCTGGATGACCCATCCAACTCTAACTTTATTGCTTGGACGGGTCGAGGGATGGAATTCAAACTGGTTGAACCAGAAGAGGTGAGAAAATAGTTTGCCACTTCTTTTTGTAAAACAGCTTTTCATATTTACATAATTATTGCAAATAAGCTAAAGAATGAATGGCTAGAAACTGTTGAGAGGGAGCATCTGAGACGGACTGGGAATTGAACAATAACGTGAGACAGGGAACAAGTAAGGAGATACAGTTTGGAATGGAGGGGAATTAGTTTTTATTTTGAGGGGTACTTTTTCATTCTCATGAGCTCATTATTAACTGATAGTCAGTTGGTAAGAATGCTTTTCGCATTTAGGTTGACACATGGATTATTTTGACTCACACAGAAACAGAATTAGAAGAAGTCATTAACATCTTTGATAATCAACCGTAGCTCATTGCCATTTTCTCTCATTTAATTTATGTTAGTACCTTTTCTCTGACTATTCACCCATGAGTAGATTTTCTGAGGTGATATGGGGCCATCCAGGGATAGAATTGCCCACTGCCCCTGTGTATTTCAAGTGTTGGTCTGGAATGAGCAGCAAGTAAGAGTTCACCCAATGATACTTTGGGAATTCTAGAAAAACAGCAGCTAGTAGTGGAATGCTTAAAGAAGAAGGGTCAGTAAGTGTAGCTGGTGCTGAAGTTAGCAACAGGCTTCCAGGAGATCTTCAGAGAAGTTAGGGCTTACTTTTTTCTTTTCATTTGTTTGCTGCACAGAAAACCAGCAATTTGTCTTTAAAGTCCGAAAAGTGCTTCTCTAAAGTTTAATTTTAAAAATGGTGTTGAACCAAAGGAGGAGATGTTGGGGCTGTTTAATAGTTGATCTGAATGTTGACACCTCTGACAGTGCAGCACTTTCCAAGCTACACTGGAGTGTTAGCCTTGAATTGTGTACTCCAGTGGGACTTGAATCCACAACCTTGTGCTTCAGAAGTAAAGGTACTACTAACTGAGCCACATTAGGAATGGAAAGGCTGTCTGGGTAAAGCAGCAGCACAAGTCTTTGAAGGTGGGAGGAGACCTTGATGAATTGGCAAAGCTATTGGCAAGGTAGGCACGCAGAAATGAGCCCAGAATATGTTAGTATCAAGATGGCAGAGGAGTGGTTCTGCTGCCAGAAGAACAACATTAGAATTCTTATCAGGAGTACATCAAATATTAGGAGCTGGGAAGCAATATTATTCAGAAAAGTTTGAAAATAGTGGGTCAGTTCAAAAGAATTTGGGATTTGAAAGATTTGAGTATTTAAGTTTGTTTTGGGGCGTGTGGCACAATATCATTGGTGCAGACAGGATTTCTTTTCTCTTGGATGAGGTAATGATAAAGTTGCCATCGTCCTACCAGACCGTAGGCTACTCTCTCATTAGACAGAAGCGACTGGTGACAGTTTAACCTGAGGGTCATCATGACTCTGGCAAGAGAAAGGTTGAAAAGGCGAGTTCTTCATGGCAGCCTCAGCCAGTGTAGGAATTGAACCCACACTGTTGGCATCACTGCATCACAAAGTAGCTATCCAGCCAACTGAGCTAGCAAGCACCCAGAACATGGATGAAACTATGACTCGAACCACATGATAAGGTGGGAACCTTTGAAATAGTCCCTTCTTCCTCCACCCATACTGCTTTTCCAGCACCACATCCCTCTTGTTTTGATCAGAATCTGCTTAGCCTTGACTGGACCTTGATCCTCAACCTCAAGCTTAAAAGCATAAGCCATTCACATAAAAACCTGATGAAGCTACATTCTTGGCTGTTGCCAGGAACAAGTTTAAAATTGTTTGCATTTTCAGTGCCTTTAGACAAGTATTGATAATGCCCCTTTTAGTGTCTGGATGGAATCCTCATTCCTTGAGGCTGGGTTTGATGTTTACAGAAACTGTATTGATAAGAAAGAGCAGAGTCTTTTAGAGAGGTTTAAATATGATTGAAAATGTGGAAGAGACAAGATGGGAAAAATTGACAGCGGTAGATGCATCAGGCACAGTTACGGGAGGTACGTATGACACAGAAAATGTGTACATTGGCAAAACTTTTAAATAAAGTAGACTAAGATTGAAAAGAAAATACACATTTGAAAGAAATAATAAAAATACCCGTTATAATTGGCCTGACTGAGCTCGCTTGCCCAGTGCCTGTCACAGCTTTTCTATACATGAGCGGTTAAAGGAGCCATAATACATCAACTACATTGATATTATTTTGATGCACAGTCAGATCATTTTAAAAACAGTCTGTGGTGAATAGTGTTAGGCTACAATGCGGTTTAGTTAGGGAAGGTGCTGTTGAAGAAGGGTACAATCACAAGAGCAATACAGTTCAGGAAGACTGTTCAGCCTTTCATTGTTGATCAATCTGTTAATGGTCTAATTGTGTTTCCCTTCCCATCTCATCCCAGCCAGCTGTTCCTTAAATTACTCCAGTTTTTAATCTCCTGTAACCTACTTAGAATCTGTTTCAAGTGGTGATCTTCTTTGGACAAGGAAATATCTCCATCACCCTTTTGGAAGTTTGAATTTCAGAGATTTTAATTTTCAAGTTTGTTTTAAAACAAACTGATTTTTTTTGCTGTTATGATGTCACCCATGTAGGAGTCAAAACCAATTTGAGGAGGGAGCCATTACATTTCTAACCAGCCTAACACAGGAAAAATGGACCAATTACATTATCAGCTGAAATAGCAACTGAGCTAATATGACAATGTCAAAATCTGACATTTATCACTGGACTGAATCTTTAACACAATCCTAACTACTTAGGAGTAAGACATAAAACTAAATATAGTTTAAAATGTATGAAATTCCACTTTTACGTGAAAAGACTTGTTGGGATTCAAATTCTAAATCATTGATTACTCTTGTGCTGCCTTTGGATATGTAGCCAACCTTTTTGCCCACAGTGACCTCATACCTCTCCCCACCTCCTCAAATCATTGCCTGATTTCATCCCTGCCTCAGTCCATCAGCTGAAGAAACTCATTCGTTGTTACATTTGAATGTGACTGTTTTAATGTACTTTTGCCCAGCACCCAAATTCTTTTCTCTCTCTGTAGACTTGAGCTCATCCAAAACTCTGCTGCCTGTGTCCTAATTTGCAACAAGCTCCATTCATCCATAACTCTGTGCTGTCAATTATGCAATATCTTAAAATTCTTAGCTTTGTTCTCAAATCTCACTGTGGCCTTACCCCTCTCTATCTCTGTAATCTTCTCCAGCACCAAGTAATCTTGCACTTCTCTGCAACACCTACAATTTCAACTGCTCTACCATTGATGGTTGTGCCTTCGATTGTGAGACCCAAACTTTCTAAATCCCTCTACCTCTCATCTCCTTCCTTTCTTCACAACACTCCTTCAAACCTCCCTCTTTGTCCAACTTTTTTGTTTATTTGCCTTAATATATCTTTTGGTGGCTCAGTGTCAAATTTTAGTTTATAATGTTCCTGTGCAGTATCTTGGAACACTTTTTTTTTATTGCATTTAAAGCTGGTAAACTATTGTCGGTGGTCTTGTGGCCCTTCACACGATCAGATCCAAAATCAATTGGAATCCACCCCCGAATGCTTTGTATAAACATCTTGAAGGGAAATTTTACAAAATAGCACTTAGTAGGAACAGATCTTGGGAATTTCACTACACATTCCCCAAATGAGCTGAGTGAAGGAAACAGAGAAATTAACGGTCAATGGATATTTTTTGACCTGGAGGAATGTTTGTAGTGAAATTCCCCAAGAGGTGATATTGGGACCGTTGTACCCCTGAAATATGCTAATGATCTAGATCTTGGTGTACAGGGAACAATTTCAAAGTTTGCAGTGTACAAAAGCATGGAATAATTGTAAACTGAGAGGACAGCGTACAACTCCAGGGGACACAGACAAGTTGGTGAAGTGGGGAGATAGGTGGCAGATGAGTTTCAGAGCAGAGAAGTGTGAAATGATGCATTTTGTTAGAAGGAACATTGACAGGCAACATAAAATCAGGGGTACAATTCTAAGGGAAGTGCAGGAGCCGAGTGACATGGGTGTATATGTGCATCGATCACTAAAAGTGGCAGGATAGCTGGAGAGCAGTACATAAAGCATACAGTATCCTTGGCGTTATTAATAGGAGCATAGTGTACAAGAGCAAGGAGGTGGTGTTGAACTTGTACAAGATACTTGTTAGACCTCCATTGGTGTATTCTGTACAGTATGGCCGCCACACTGTATAAAAGATGTGAGTGCATTGGAGAGAGCGTGAAAGCAGTTTATAAAAATGGTTTCAGTGATAGGAAACTTCATTTATGAGGAAAGATTGAAGAAATTGGGACTGTTCTCCTTTAAAAGAAGGCTGAGTGGCGATTTGATAAAGTTTTCAAAATCATGAACAGCCTGGGTAGGGTAGATTGGGAAAAACTATTCCTGCTTGAAAAAGGAACAAGAACAAGAGGGCTTAAATTCAGTGATCTCCAAAAGAAGCAAGGGTGAGTTAGTGAAAACATTTTCAGTCAGCAGCAAGTTAGGATCTGAAACGCACTGCCTAAAGGTATGGTGGAAGCAGGTTTAATTGAAGCATTCAAGAGGGCATTGGATAGTTATTTGGAGACAAATAGTGTGTAAGGTTATGCAGAAAAACACTAAGTGATGGTGCTCATTTAACGAGCTGGTGCAAGCCTGATGGGCTGAATGGCCTCCTTCTGTGATTTATGCCTGAATTCCCAATCTGCATTTCCAGTAATCAAGGAAGAGAAATTACAGCATTCTAAACATGAATGCTTCTATTTCCATTGTAAGAATTTTCTAATCAATCAGTTCAAGGATATTACAACACACCCCTGGACCAAGTGGGAGTTGAACTTGGGCCTCCTGACTCAGAGATAGGGACACTACCATTGCACCACTAAAGCCATCTCTATTTCTGTTGCAAACAGAGAACTTTATATAGAGACTGTTGATTCTTCATATTTTCTTTGCTGTCCTTCAATCAGCTTCTGTTTGATTTCAGGAAACTTGGAGTGGAAATCTTTTTGCATTGGTGAACCTTTATGTGCCACTTTCGTGAATGCATGTTTAAGTTAATGCTCACTGCTGTGCATCTTGGAGCTCACATACTCAGAGTAGAATGCAGGGGGCACTTTATCGATTGATTCTTTGATGGGATTCACTACCATAGAAAGTCATTGAGGACAAAACATTGTGTTTTCAAGATGGAGGTAGATATAGCTCTATAAAAACTGAAAGCACCATGGATGCTGTAAATCAGGAACAAAAACAAAGTTGCTGGAAAAGCTCGGCAGGTCTGGCAGCATCTGTGAAGGAAAAAACAGCGTTAACGTTTTGTGTCCAGTGACACTTCCTCTGTAGATATAGCTCTCGTGGCTGAAGGGATATTGGGGGAGGACATTTGTTACGTTCTATCTGCCAGTGTTTCTGGTGGGTGGACTGGGAGAAGTCAGATCAGCTGATGGATTAACTATTGCAGCACTGTCAGATTTTTGCTGGCTAGACTGAAGCCGAAGGCCAGTTATGGAGTGCAGAACCTGGTGCTTGGGAACATGTGAAAAATTCAGCCAGGGCAGGAATCAGCAGTGCAATTTGGAGACTTAATAATCTGCCAGTTTCCATTAGGAACTGACAATGCAACTGGTTTTGCCATCTTGCAATTTGTGTGCAGTAGTGCCCATTTTCCCAGCAGTGCTATTTAATACATGGGTGTACTGATTAAAACCCTGCAATTGAACACTACACTTACAAAGTTTCATTAAGGAAGATAGACATGCCAAGACATTCAATTTGTTAAGCTAGCATTTGACTTGATTTGTAATACTCATTATAATGTAATATTTCAAATTTCTTCAAAACAAAGCGACAACATTTGAGTGATATCTAAATGGTTATCTGCGGATGTAAATTTGAGTTATGGAGCAGGAACTTTCAGACCATGAAATAAAATCCATGGTTCAATTCTGATAAATGGTTCCACTTAAGTAGTTTATTCAGATATGTTCTGCTCACATTAGTATCCCCTAAAATCCTAGGGGCATATGAAGTCTCAATTCACCTAAACCTGCCATTTTCAGCTTTCTCTCCAATCCCTCTCTATTTTGTGTGTAGTTCCACAGATATTTAAAGTCTTCCAACATATCACTCATATGTAGCCATTTAAAACATAAAACACGAGTATTAGTATGATTTTCTGTTTCTTTCTGGTTACAATCTTAGTCCATTTTTATTTGGGTGCTCCTCAGTAAATTATACTCAAGGAAACAGAATTTTCTAATCATCTATAACTCAAGAATTTGCAGCACTTACTAGGGGCAGGAATGATTGAGAATTCTCAGTCCTAATTATTATTGAGTGATCTCTTTGCAGTCGAACACAGGTACACAGACATTAGCCGACATCATGTTTGAGAGGCAATCGTAGGTTTGGGTTTTGTTTTTGAAAGGATGGATATGACGTTTGCTGAAAGAACAGCTAACAAATTCTCCCAAGGACCCTGCTCAAGCTGCTGTTAAAAAACATAAAGGAGAGGTTTCATGATTGTAGAATCCCTATGGTGTGGAAACAGGCCCTTTGGCCCAACAAGTCCACACTGACCCTTGGAACATCCCACCCAGACCCATCCCCCTATAACCCACACACCCCTGAACACTACGGGCAATTTAGCATGGCCAATCTTTGGACTGTGGGAGGAAACCCACGCAGACACAGAGAGAATGTGCAAACTCTGCACAGACAGTCACCTGAGGCTGGAATTGAACCTGAGTCCCTGGCACTGTGAGGCTGCAGTGCTAACCACCGAGCCACCATGCCACCCCCATGTTCCCTTTTGATTGGCTTCTCCTGTTTTTCTATGGGGTTGTGTTCAGTCCCCACTCTGCCAGAACGCCCAAGTTGGAATACGGCAACTCTGCAGAGCAGAAGATTTTACCTGCACCACACTGCTCAGTGACAATGACATTAATATTGTTTGGCATGTTAGCACTTGCGTGATTTCCAGGTTACACCTCCTGAAGGTATTGGCTCACCTAATACCACACCAAGATGACCATTGTGTGAACTAGACTATGGGCATTGACAGGCTATTAATCTGTGTGTACATCATAAACTCACCTCGACTGTTTATGTACATTGTGGCACTATGCAATGGATACCAGTGAGAAATGGAGTTTCTTTTCTCACTGTTCCAAGGTCTTCTCTCATTAGCCCAAATCTATTGAGATTAACTATCTTTGGCGATTGGACCATGTTCCCTGCGGAATGGTTTGGCACAGTACCACCCCTATGCACTAAGCCAATATAATAGCACCCACAATCAGTTAACATTGCAAGGTCTGCCTGGATACCTACGACCTGGGACTCTCACATCATCCACAATGAGCTATTGCTTTCTGCTGGGCCAAGTATCATTTTGATTTGCTGACATAGAAATGGCGTCATTCTCTGCCCAGGACTAGGTGCTGACAGTTAAAAAAATCAACGTTTACAACAAAGCAATAAACAAGGAGATCAGTGACATCCCCATTAGTGTCAGTGGTGATTGATGACTCCATTTAACAAAGTTACTCTCCCTTGGTGCGCAGAACTTCCAGAAAGCATTGTACATTTGAGGGCACATTGTTAAACAAAGACCTGTTGGTTAATGAAGTTCAATGATTTAAACCTTAGGATGTCTACATTTAGACTGTACTTTCAGAGGGAACAATAATAATTAGTTTACTTAGTAAATAATGCTGCACACTGAGGTGAATGGAAATTCTGATCTCTGCTTCGCTAATATTGTTGTCACAAACCCCCACCGGCTGTACACCTATAATGTGACCTACCACATTACAATATGTACATAGCAGCCATAGTTGTCAAATCACTTCCACTGTCCAAAGTTCCACCCGGAGAACGAGCCTGTGGCTGAGCTATTGATGACTGTGAGAATCCATCAATGTTCTCCGAGTGATGCCTTGAAGGTGGGATGACAACTTTGGAAAAATGTGGAAGAAAGCTTAAGCTTGCAGACAAAGACCCAATTCTTTGATGAGAGTAAACACAATTGCTTTCCCTGACTAGCCATTTCTCAGAAGTAGCATTAAATCCTAGTTTCTGTCAGTGACTATTGAGAACTTGTGCAGTCTCTTCTATTGTAACATTCTTTTCTATGATAGTATTTTCTCTTGCTTCTAAGGCTCTTTGGGCTTCTGCTTCCACAGCTACTCATTACTAGCCAGTATCTTATCCAAGTGCCTACTCTTTCTTCCATTGGTGAGACTTCATACTCAGCTGAATCCACAGACCCATTCCAATTGTACCTTCTGGGCACTGATAAGAGTGCTGCCTGTTGGGGGTGCTATCTTGACATGAGATGTTAAAGGTCTGTATGCCCCATCATAAGGATCTAACGATGACCACAAAACCATTATCGATTGTCAGAAAGATCCATCTGTGCTCACCAATGTCCTTCATGGAAGGAAACTGCCCTCCCTGCCTCATATGACCTACTTGTGATTCCAGACCCACAATAATATGATGACTCTTAACTGTCCTCTGAACAATTAAGAATGGACAATAAATGTTGGCCTGGCCAGTGCCCATATCCTGTAAATGAATTAAAAAAAATTAAATGAGCTATGATCTTATTGAATGACAGAGCAAGTCCAGGGGGCAAAATGACCTAAAGCTTCTTCTAATTCTTGTATTTGCATGTTACATCAAGAATATTCATCTCTGCCATGTTGAAAATGTTCTAAAAGTAAATGAGTCTATGGTCATGTGGAAAGGTTGTATCAGCTACACACCAAGCAGATACTTCTTCAAAGTAACAGCTGTGTATTACTGTGCTTACTCGTGAAAGTGAGGGCTACAATTTTAGCAAAAGTGAAACAAAACTCAATAGTATCAAGTGATTCTTTTAAGAATATTTTAATATGGGAAATTTGAAAGGAAATAAGAAGTACTGGAAAAGCACAGAAGCTTTGTCAACATCTGTAAGAAAAACTTACGTTTTAATTTGTACTCAGAACAAATACAAAAAGGTATTCATCCGAACTGTTAACTTACCAAATGAGTGCACTCTGAGGCTTTTATTCTGATGACTAGTTTCTGGGCCCCCGATGATCTGCTGTATTGTCTTATTCAATGGTAACACTTTAATGTTGCTGATTAAGTCCATGTAGACTTCTGAACTCACAAAGTTGTACTGTGAGGGGACTATTATGAAATATTAAATCCATTTTCTGCATCACATTAGGAAAACTCTGCTACTCTTCATAATTTGTTTTTTTTAATTGTTTTTGGGATGTGAATATTGCTGACACAGACTGTGATAATTGCCCAACACGAAGATCCCTCAAGAAGGTAGCTGTGAGTGAGGACAGAAAACACAGATCTCTGTGGTGTTCTGGCCCTGGGGTTCTGTTATTGGGCCCTGATATACCCCTGTCCTGGGCCCTAGTTACAACCCACCTTCTTGAGATGGTGCAATCCCTGAATTTTTGATACGTCTACAGTACATTTTTCTGTAGCAGGTTAATTGACATTCCTATATCATTTCGGAGAGCGGTTAAGAGTCAGCAACATTACTGTGGACCCAGAACCACCTGTAGGCCAGACTGGTTAAAAATGGTGATATCCTTCCCTGAAAGATGGAAAAGACCAGAATCATTCATTTATTTTTGTGCACATGTTGAACAAATGATTTTCCTTCTATAGGTGGCAAGACTGTGGGGAATGCAAAAGAACCGACCAGCCATGAACTATGATAAACTTAGCCGTTCACTTCGCTACTATTATGAGAAGGGGATCATGCAAAAGGTAAGTTCAATGTAATTATTAAAGTGAGCATTTTATAGCTAGCACCTGCATCAAATCAGACAATTGTATAGGTTAAAACTTAGCCCCACAATTGCCCCATCCACCAAACCCTTCTATAAATTGCATGACCAGCTTCTCTGTTCCCTGCCAGTCAGCTAACCCTCTACCTGTGCACATCTCCTGATATCAATCCTCATTTAAGACTTTAACACACTTCCTTTTGCACATCATTGGATAAGACTGCAACTTCCAAAAGACATGTCACAGACACAATCCAATCCAGACAGGACTGGGTCATGAGTTTCAGTTTCAGTTCTACAGTTGAATCTCATAGAATTCCTACAGTGTGGAAAGAGGCCATTTGGCCCATCGAGTCTACACCGACCCTCTGAAGAGCATCCCATTCCTACACTACCTCCCTACCCTGTCTCTGTAACCCTGCATTTCCCGTGACTAAACCATCTAACCTACACATCCCTGGACACTACTGGGCAATTTAGCATGGCCAATCCAGTTAGTCTGCACATCATTGGACTGTGAGAGGAAACAAGAGCACGCAGTGAAATCGCATGCAGACGCTGGGAGAATGTGCAAACTCCATTAAGACAGTCACCCAAGGCTAGAATTGAAACCTGGTGTCTGGCACTGTGAGGTAGCAGTGCTAACCACTGAGCCACTGTGCTGCCTGAAACCAACTCCCCAAATCATATGAAGTAAAATTCAGTATGGGTCATCTGAGATTGTGATAGGGGTGCAGCGGCATTGCCAATTGATCCACCTTGTCAAGATGGGATGGGATGGGAGACTGCAAAATAGACAAGGGAGCAGTCAGACTAAATGCCTCCAGGAGAGAGAATGCAAGACTCAGGAGCAAGCATAGACCACTCTGCCCCACGAGCCTGCTCCGTATTGTAGTAACATCATGGCTGATTTGATGATGGCTTCAACTCTGCTTCATTGTCTGCCTCCCATAACCCTTAAGTCACCTATTGATCAAAAATCTTATCTAACTCAACCTTAAAATTATTTAATGACCAAGCCTGCACTGCTCCCTGAAGAAGGAAATTCGATGACTAATTGCCCCTTGGAAGGGGTGAGGAAATATCTCCTGAGTCTTAAATGGGAGACCGCCAAACTATATCACCCTATTCTCAAATCTTGTGTTTCAATAAAATCGCCTTTCAAATTTCTAAACTCCAATGAGTATAAACCCAACCTGATCAACCTTTCCAAAAATGACCCACAACTTTAGTTGTAATCTTTAAAGGAGCAAACATGTTTCCACTCCCTTTCTTTCTCCTTCCCACTCCCATTAAAGTCCAGACTTAAGAGATCTTTGTATTATGGAGCCAGAATGGTACGCAACCTATATATGGTTAAACTGTAGACTCCCTTGCAGTTTTATTTCCTGTCATTTAGGAACTCTTTGCCAAACAGTTTACAAAACGATTAGCTGACTAAGTTCAGAAAAGAAAGTGGCAGCAATAGGTGAAATAGTAGTGGTGAAATAAGTGTGGAAAATTGGTCGTATGATGGAAAGTCTTTATTTTCTGTTTACTATGCAGTCTATTCTACTGGACTGAAACTACTTCTTAACTTAATTTTTTTTTTGATGGGGAAAGAACACAGTCACATGTTTTCCACATAGTTTTCTGGCCCGGGAACTGATCAGGTGCCAAAAAATTGCAATCTGTTGTGGAGGTACTTAGCACTTTTAGGCTTGCTTTAAGTCTTGCCTTCCAGTAAGTGATCTGGTGTGGCATTGAGCTACGTTAGATCCTTGCTCTGTGCAGTTTTCTAATCCCATCTGAGTCACAGTAATTGGCCTTTACTTCTCTGTGCTAGAGAAAAGTAATTAGCCGGACTTGCACTTCTGTTCACAGAGCACTGATATGCTCGGCAAGTGCATGGATGTGCGGGAATCGGCTGAAGACAGAGGGTTTTCTGTGATGCCCTCCATAGTCAAATGGCCTGCCAAGATTCATGTCAAAGCTTGCACATGAGAAAAAAAAAAGTTTCTGGCAATCATGGAAAATCAATTTCTTCATGAACTGTCAAGGGAGGAGAGGAGAGAACTTGAAAAGAAGTCTGACGCAAGCTCTGAAGTGAACCATTGTTATCCTCTGCATATAGAGCAGCTGGGTGCCCTCTGGTGTACTCCAATGACTGTTGCTGTTTGCAGGTGGCTGGCGAGCGATATGTGTATAAGTTCGTGTGCGAACCTGAAGCGCTCTTCTCTTTGGCATTCCCTGACAATCAGCGGCCACTGCTGAAGTCTGAATTCGATCGGCACGTGAATGAAGAAGACACTGTACCCCTGTCTCATCTGGACGAGAACACCGCCTACATGCCAGATGCAGGCTGCATCAATTCACAGCACTATAACAAAGGATACATGTATTGATCAACAACAAGGCGAATGTTGGGTTTTTAATCTCTCTAATTGCACTGCAACAACTATTAGAAACTGGTAGAAATTATGTTAGAATCTGTTGCTTTAAACATACGAATATCAAATAACTGGGGATATAAAGTCATTGTGTATATGATTTTTAGAGGATTGGTTTGTCTATTTCTTTTCTTGCATATGTCTCACCCAATACATATACACATTGTGCAAGGCTCTTTTGTAGTTTAAGGCAGGGCTTTTTAAAAAAAATCTCATTATTCCCCAATAAGCATCAAATTGATCAAGCCCCAACATGTATTTTATTTGTTCTCAATTTTTTATTGAAAACTGCTATTTTGTGCTTTTTTTTAATTGAGTTTCATTACAAGAGTTTTGTTGTAAAATCTACCAGAACATTTTCAGAAATTTACCCAACATTCAAAGGCTCATGTCTGCTGAATGAACAGATATTCCTTGTTTTCTGACTTTAGTCTGTTTCTCTCCCCCTCTACAGTTGGGACATCTTTGCTTTCTTGCCTCTTTAACTTCTAAGTTTTGTGTTTAATCAGCATTGGTTAACGCCATTTGAGGTCTCCTACTGTAGACTGTGTTTCTGTTTAGCAGAGTAAGACAGTTATTGCAGTAAACAAAAAATCGTAAAAATTGTAATTTGGATATGAATTAAGCAAAGTAGAAAATCACCACATGAGTAAAATGAAAATTAAATAATCTGAATTAAGCAAAATTGAATAGAGGAGTAATGGCAAAGAAATCCAGAAAAATTGGAAGTGAAATTGCAAAACCCAATATTTACTTGTAAAACAAGCATGATATTTTGTTCCACAACACACTAAAGCATAAAATGCATTAAATCACTTCCTTTCAGATACAATTCCATATTCAAACCTAATCTTGAATCGAGTCCATGCTCTGACTAATCAGCTGACTGGTGGTTAGTTTGCTTCACTGCAGACGGAAAAGGTGAATCGAATCTTTGTCATGAAAACACCTTTTTAAAGTGGGGGAGAAGAGTTCTCTTTGAAATGGGATAATCCTGCTTCAGAATCCAGCAGCGTGCAGTATAAATATCAGGCACTTGTAATAGCAGTGTACAATCCACATCAAATCTATGGAGAGGGCATGGATTGTAACTTTGTCACTTCTATTAGGGATTATCATGTAACTGTACATTTAGACATTTTATTATTACTCAAGTATGAGTTTGGGATATGGAAGTAAATGATCCGAGTGACAAATTACTGAAAGTTACATTTCAGATTAATCGGTTGGGGAAATAAATTCTCATTCCAGGAATTAGTGGAATCCAGACAAAAACCTAAACTTTGCTATCTGTATTCTGCCTCAACCATTTCTAAAATATCTGCATTCTGTATCTAGTTCCCAGTGAGCACATGCTCGCAACACAAAACCAACAAAACTTTGCACCAGTGAACAGTCTCTGAGAGCTGACTAGATTAGAAATGACAACGATGACATTTCTCTGTAATTAGAATTAGCCCCCAGTTGGAGGTAATTTTTCTCAAGTATGCAATGACCCAGCACTAGATTTGGAATATACCCCTCCCAATGAATGCAGGGGAACTGGTGGGAGGAGCAGATAATTGAGTGGCATCAAAGATATACCTGTCCCTTTCCTCCCACCAGAGAAATTACATTTTGTTCAACCTTCATGCCTCAGCACTCAATGAGGGACTTAGGCAATTAATCAATGACCACTCGAGGGTCTCATCTGGCATAGGCTGCCATTACTTAGCTGCATTTGGAATGTGAAGGGGTCAGCCTATCAGAAAGGTAAATCCCTGTCTGTCAGTTTGTTTGGGAGGGGGTGGTTTGTGCTAATTTGTGCAAGACCTAGGGTAGGACATTGTCCTCCAGGAGGATCTCTCAAGCAGCCCCTAACTTTGAGTGGTGATCCTGCGTTTGCCTGTCTAGCTGGTGGGCCAAGATCTCTCGTTCTGGGTTTGTAATTCAATGATTATCAGTGAGCTTCCCAATCAGGCATGCATTCTATCCAAGGTCAGCTATGGACTTCTCTCCAGGAAAATTGTCCGCTTTTGAGCTTTGTCTGTAAATGGGAAAATTCTACCTCGGGTGTTGGAAACAGACAATGTTTCATTCCTCTTAAACCCTTTTACCTTGATCAGCATTCAATCCAATACATTCCTGGACGTGATCATTGCTATCTTGCCAGCTCAGGTTGTGCTTTTGTTTGGCTTAAACCCAAATCAGTTTGTCCACCTGCCTGTGCCTGCAGGTTTTGGGAGGTATTACTCATTAAAGAGTTTCTCACAGATTATTTATATCACACTCCCTGTATCATAGCCTTGTATTTCCAGCATGTGCCCCCATGGTAGAAATAAACTAAACATGAAATTGAGAAGTACAAATGGATCATTTACAGTACCCCGATGCAATTAGTTGATATTAGTGTAAGGAACAAAATTAAGAGGAATAAAACTCCACCAGTCATGTATTATTAAGTGAAAATAAGGAATAAATGCCTTGCCAGCCAGTTTAGAGTCTGTACCAGGACTTGTTTAAGTCTTTTATTTACTCACAGGTATTAAGGCTCATCATGTTAATACGGCGGTGGCATAATCTCAGTGAAGTGATGATTAAATTGCATGTGGAGTACTAGGTGCCTCTGTGGCAGAGGAACAGTAAAAGCTACCTCTCGTGTTGACCAGTTGCTATACTGATATGTAAAATATTCATGATGTATTTTAGGTTCACTACTTAAGTCGTAGAAATGTACTAATCGCTTTTGGCCTGTCCCGCAATGACCACATTAGTTGAAACTAAGCTGGTCAATTGTTGCTTTTGTCCTGTTTCCTTAAGACACTCAGCTGGTCTGAAGGAAAAATGGCCTAGTATGGTCAAACGCTTTTAAGGGTAGTCATGAGCCATAACTTTTGCTGATATTTGTAGGAATAAGAACTTTGCAAGGAAGCATGGTATTTATAATGCATGGTTAAAAGACTCATATTATCCAACAGAAGTTGCCATTTTGGACAAGTTCTAAGCATGTTGCACCTGAAATATGCAAGTTTGGGACAATCAATAATTTCAAAATTTCCTTTAAAAATACGTTTATAAAATTAGTGTATGAATCAATTTTCATTTGTTTTGAGGTCCAGATTGAGATCATTTACTTTGCTGTCATCCTGTAAACAGCAAGGTGAGCAAGTAGGTTGCACATTGCCACTACAAATGCAATATCATTGTATTCTGTGCAATGGGTGTTTTATTTTACTTTAAGCTTTTATAAGTTACCGTAATCTTTGCTGACAGATGTGTCTGTTAGATGATGCTGTCTGGTAGTTTATCCTGGGTGTGCTGGCTGAAGGTTGATACCAAGGAGTGGATGCACATCACGAAATTCTTGAACAAAAGAGGATCAAGTTTAAAACACACAGGTTTCTAACCTTGATTTTGCTCTCCTACTGAAAGCATCGATTGCCTGGGTACAATTCAATGATACTAGACCCATATTGGCATATCTTCATGTATACATTTAGGCAATGAGTGTGGGTAGTCCATTTGATATTGAGGTGCATTACTGTCCAGAATAGCCATGTCCATATACAGCTCCCTGCTGGTTTGGGTCACTACTCTAGAATACTGTTGTAAATGTAGAAAATAGAACAAGAGTAGGCCATTCAGCCCATACAGCATGCTCTACCGTTCAATGTGATCATAGTTGATCCTCTAACTCAATGCCATATTCCCAATTTCTTCCTGTAAAATCTAAAAGGAATCTGTATCTTTCTTAAATATTAGTGACTTGGCCTCCACAACGTTCTGTGGTAGAGAATTCTACAGGTTCACTACCCTTTGAGTGAAGAAATGTTTCCCAATCTCAGTCCTAAATGGTCTACTTGACACTGTGACCACTGGTTCAATACTCGCCGACCAGGGAAAACATCCTCCCCACATCTAGCCACTCCAGCCCTGTTGGAATTTTATGTGTTTCAATCAGATGCCCTCTCATCTTTCTAAATGCATGTGAGCACAGGCCTGGTAGAACCAATCTTTCCTTATAGGACAACCTGCTATCCCTGGTATCAGCCTAGTAAACTCCACTCCACCCCTCCTATGGCAAGTATATCCTTTCTTAGGTAGGGAGACCAAAATGCAAACACTCGACAAACTGAAATTCAAAGTTTCTAGCATCTTGTGTTGCCACGGTTCAGTTATATTCTGTTTTTGCCAACTCTGGCATTGGGAAAGCTATCTCCTGCTTTCTGCACAGCCAGATAAATGACAGTACAGAGTATTAATGAAAAACAAACCACCGGTAACCTCCAACTGTAGCACTCACAGTGAGTGTGCAGATGCACCGAATGATGTGGTTTCTTCTTCAATAACTAACTATTCAAAGCGTCTTTATCCAGCATGTAGTGAATGCTTTATATTGAATCTGACAGTAGATCCAACAGGGACTTGAGAGAAATAAGTGGGCAGCACTGGGATATAAAACCAAAGTTACCAGGATCTGGCGGCTGAACACTCAACTCAATGCTTGGATCAAATTTTGTCCAGGGAACACAGTTGTCAATTGTAAAACTCACAAGCAGCTGAACAGTCGGCCACATACAACTGAGAAGTCCATAAATAGCTATCAATTTCTTTTACCCCAATCCCACCCTTTCCCAATACCACCCTAGCTGCATTTATTGCTGATGCAGTTTTCAGAAAATGCCTACGATGGCTCAGTGGGTCCATGATAAAGTAGCTGAGCCACTTGCATTGGGTTTTTACCCCTGAATTATGTTGGATTAGCTAATCTCATCCAGAACATGTGTAGCAAAGTACACAAACTTCTTCTTCACAGGATTAAGAAGCAGGGAGAGTGGAGGGAAGATCCAGAGTTTTCTCCCTCTGCTTGTTATCCAGTGGTTCTTGCTGGATATGCCTGTGCAAGTATTGGATGTATGTCTCCCCTCTACAGTTCAATATCTTGCAACTCTTGGTCGAAGCTCACACACACAAATAAGGACCTGTGGAACAGTGCGTCAGCAATAAATCAATATACCTTCAGGAAGAGAGATGAGGAATTTGGTCAGCAAAATAACATTAGTTTATGTTGAGCAAGAATCATTTTTTAGCACTACTTAAGGAAAATGGCATCAATTATCACAGCAATCAGTGATTATGTAGCATTGTACATATTGCAGATGTTGATCTCAATTGTCACAGTTTGTATAGTTGTTATGGGAAATGGGGCTTTTTTCTAGAAAAAAATGTCTTTTCAAGGGAATGATTGGTGCTGGGGTTGAGAGCTATCTTTTGGTTTCCGACATCTAAGCCCTCCTTTTATTTGCACCCAGGATCCAACTGCATTCCAGGATAGGTTCAAAGCCTCTCTGTTCACTTGTGTACAAAATGAGCTTCAATCTTTCTGTCAATCAGCAGAGTTCACAAGTTAGCAATTTTACTCACAGGAACTATTATGTTATCCAAAGTGGGCACGATTAATATAGTGGAGTGCAGTGACAGTTACCATTCCGAGGTTGAAGCTAGTAGGAGCTTGGAACCACATCTCTCTGTGTAGTATCCTCATCCAGAGTGCTCTTAACTGCCATTTAAGTTCAGGCAGGAAAGTGGCTGTACTTCAGTGCTGTTATCCCCATCCCGATTCAACTAATCTACAAGGTCTGTTTACATCAATTTTCAATTGATGTATTTTAATGATAGGATGAGCCTAAGATTTACTGTACCATTGTTATTTCTTTTATTGAATAGCTTGACAAAATAAAGTGATCATGCATTTGTAAATAATGTAATCTGTTTTTCAAGGATTTTTGCATAAAATAGTTGAATAATGAATTAGCTACGAATGTCGTAGTTGCAATTCATTTGTAAATGAACATTAATCAATAAATTGAAACCATTATACACTCTGTCATTACCAGTTTAACTAGCCTTTTTTAAAGGCATTCTTCAAGCATCTAATTTCTGGTTTATCAATCAGATAGTTTGGGGTTTATATTCATTGAATATCAAATATTTGACAGCAATTCATAGACAATAACTTCATTTGAAATGTGTAGCATTTTATCATGTAAATAAAGTCTTCCAAAACAGACAGCTAAGCAAAATACAAATTACTTTGGAGAAAATAATCCCCATAATATGGGGGAGCATTTCCAACTCCTCAAATAATGACAACCAATCTGAATCATCATCGGAATAGTCAGAAAGGCCTTCTCTCTGAAATCAAGAACCTCTAAATATCCTCCGATATTTATGGGTATAACTGAATTATAGATAAAAATGTCGATTTTGTGTACTTTACATATATTCATTCCCAGGATATGGGGCATCACTGGTTATACCAGTGTTCATTGACTTCCTATTGGACTGACTGGTTTGCTAGAAAAACCATTCAAGAGATCAGCCAAGAGCCAACCATGTTGCTGTGGGTCTGGAGTCCTCTCAACTCGGTAAGAATGGTAGATTTCATCCCTGAAGTACATTAGTGAGCTAGGTAGGTTTTACCAATTTTCCAATTGTTTCACAGTCGCTATTCCTGAAAGGAGATTTTTATCCCAGAGTTATTTATTTCACTAAATTTATCTCTTCCAACTGTTTTGGCCAGATTTGGCAAACACATATCTCTGGATCATTAGTCCAGGCCCCTTAATTACTACTCCAGGAACATCCGCTCTGCTACTGTATCCTAGAGTTTAATATTGGCAATTTTTCTCAAAGTAGGCATTTTTCATCTGGTAAGTTTTTTTTTGTTAGGATTTTTTTTCCATTTATCACTTCCCTTCTATCTTATTTTATATCCTTTTCAAGTTTCTCACGTTGTCCTTTGCTGCTGTTCTCTTCCCCTTCCCATCTCCTGATGCCTTCCATGTTTTATCTGTTGACTCAAATAAGTTCACATATGCCAGCTGTGTTATACAACCATCGTTCACGCTCAACCTACACAGTAAATATTAGCAAGCTATTTGATATGAAGCACACCTTAGTTGACCGTTCCAATGCTGTCCCGGCAAGTTTCCAATCTCTCACCTTTGAGAAACTTGAACTTATTCAAAACTCTGTTGTTCGTATCCTAATATGCACCAAATCCTGTTTACTTGTCACCCCAGTGCTCACTGATTTACATTGCCTACTGCTCTGGCAACACCTCAATTCCAATGCCTTTGTGGCCTCACCTCTCTTATGATATGGTTTGATGCCACATTACGAGTTTGAGTTCAAGACAGACAGGTCGAAGGGAAGTCAAAGCAAAGAACTGCTTTCAGGCTTAGACTTAAAAAAGACACAATTATTAATTAATACTAAATACTGCCATACGTGGTAATTATAGATAAACCAGGTTCTGACTTATAGATTTGTCTTTAACTGATGTAACTATCTTCTTTGATCATATGTTCTTAATACATTCTTATCCTCGAGTGTTCTAACACCACTCATACTGTGCTATTTTTATGCTAGGATTTACTGTTTTGTGATATAATCACAAGCCTGTTCCAGGGACCCGAAGCCCTGACATAGCAGCCCCATCTCTATCTGTGAATCTCTTTCAGGCCTACACAGATAGCTTTCTGGTCTCTTCCAATTCTAGCCTGTTCTAGATCCTCATTATTTCCAGAAAGCATTTGGTAAAATGCTACATCATGGGTTATTGCAGGAAATAAAAGCCCATGTGGCAGAGTGTGCACCTAGATAGAAAATTGGCTCACTAACTGGAAGCCGAGAGCAGGAATAAACAGTGCTAGAACTTCAACTGTTTGAAATTTCAATAAATGACTGATGAAGTGACGAAAGATTTGAATGCCAAATTTCTCGATGACACAACAATTGATAGGAAAGTAAGTAGCTATAAGGACATAAGGAGTCTACAAAAAGATATCGATAAGTTACATGCATGGGAAAGTTCTGGCAAATGGAATATGATGTGGAAAATGTGAAATTGTCCAATTTGGCTGGGAGAATTAAAAAAGCGTTTTATCTAAAGGGTGAGATTGCAGAGCTCTGAGATGGAGGGATTTGGGTGTTCTAATGAATGAATCAGAAAACGTTGTAATGCAGGTACAGCAAGTAATTAGGAAAGCTGACCGAATGGTATCATTTATTAGAAGGGGAATTGGAAACAAAAGTAGAGAGGTTATGCTTCAGTTTTACAGGACACTGGTGAGACCACAACTGAAGTACTGTGCATGGTACAGGTCATCTTATTTATGGAAGGTTACATCTGCAGACGTTCAGAGAAAATTTACCTAACCAGTACCTGGAGGAGGCAGAGATAACAAGGTGTAGAGCTGGCTGAACACAGCAGGCCAAGCAGCATCAGTGGAGCAGGAAAGCTGACGTTTCGGGTCTGGACCCTTCTTAAGAAATTTCTGATGCTGCCTGGCCTGTTGGATTCATCTAGCTCTACACCTTATTATCTCAGATTCTCCAGCATCTGCAGTTCCCCAATATCCCTGGAGGAGGCAGGTTGTCTTATGAGGAAAGATTGAACAGGCTCCACTTGTATCTGCCTAATTTTACAAGGGTAGGAAGTGATTTCTTAGAAACATATAAGATTCTGAGGGATCTTGACATCGTAGATGTGGAGAGGATGCTTCTTCTTGTGGGAGAAACTAGAATGAAGGTCTACTGCTTGAAAATCAGTGATCGCCCATTTAAAACAGATGAGAAAAAGAAAAATGTTCCTCTTTGGAACTCTTTACCCAAAAAGGTAGTAGAAGCAGAGTCCTTGAGTATTTTTATGGTGGAGGTTGATAGGTTCTTGTTGAGTAAGGGGGTGAAAGTTATCAGTGAGAGGTGCAGATGCAAATTTAAAGTCACAATCAAAGTTGTGATTGCTGACACTGATGTCTGTGTACCCTGCGCCACTTTGAATCACATGTGCACAGATCTTGGTGGGATACAGCCAGAGTTAGTGGGTGGGTTGGGGGGGAGATCAGGAGGACCAGGGGAAGGGGGAGTAGCGGGGAAATCAGGGATTCTGGGAGAGAACCCAGGGAAGGTTTGGGGAGAGGTAAGGGAGAGATGGGATGAGAAGGAGGGATCAGGAGTTGGGGAGAGCATAGAGAGGGAGACAGACAGGTAGAGGGCCTTGCTGCCCCTGAGCTCTCCTTGTCGATACACCATCCCTAGCTGCTGGACTCTTCTTCTCACAATGGGAATTCCCCACCACCTCCCTCCCAAACCCAGCATCCCTCTCCCCACCACTGAAACCCACTTCAAAATTGGGTGCCCTTCCCTGTGCATGCACAGAAATGCATTTGCAGATGATGACACAAGTAATGTGTATGTCAGTGCTTGGAACCATGCATTCCCCAGTGAGCACGCACGTGCACTGTTGTCTACAGTTGCCAATGTCAGCAATCACTCCCTACAATCCAATCAGCCATAATCTCAATAGTCAATGGCCCATTCCTACTCCTTGTTCATGTGTTTCTATGATTATGATCACTCTGGCGGACACATTGTTAGCTGCCTATACTCTAAAATCAAACCTTGCTTCTCTAAACACCTCTACCTCTTTCATTCTTACTCTTTGTCATGTAAATCTGTGTCAAATTCTGCTTAATAATACTTCTGTGAAGTGCCTCGGGCCAATGCTATATTAAAGATGCACATTAATGTCTTTAATCCTCACTCTACAAACAAAAGTGCAAAGGCCATGGAAGCACGACGGTGAGGGGGAAGGACCATAACTTTTTCCCTGCCTAGGAAGGTAGGCTTGTCATAGCCCTAGGTGATATCAGCTAATTCAGCAGAACCCAGTAATCGAGCTTCTCTGAATGATATAAACTCGCACCATATCTTTACTAGGACACTGGAATTAATGTAAATCATTGTCTAACAACACTTCCACTCTAAAAAGGGTTTTTGCGTAACCTTTTTTCTCCAAATATATTGGAAGCAATTCCATGGTCCCAGCCACAGCAGTGACCTCAGGTAGTCCACACCCTTGATTTCCCACAATGCAAACCTTGTGAGAGTGAAGGTGTGAAATTAGAAATGAAAATAGGAAAAATAAACAGTTAACGCATCAGATATGTGGCCTTTCATGAGAAGTAAGAAAAGTTAGAAACATAAGAGGTTTCAGTGTGAAAGGGTAGAGACTAAATGGCAAAATCTTCCATGGTTCAAAGCCAAAGGGAGTGAAAGATGTTTCTGGAGGTGATGTGAATGGCAGAATAACAGCAATCCAAATGCATAGAAACACAGAAAATAGGAGTAGGAAAAGGCTATTCGGTCTTTGAGACTGCTTTGCCCTTTGATATGATCATGGCTCATCATTCAACTCAGTACTCTGTTCCTGTTTTCTTCCCATGCCATTTGATTCTTTTAACCTGAAGAACTATGGGCAGCATGGTGGCTCAGTGGTTAGCACTGTTGCCTCAAAGTGCCAGGGACCCTGGTTCAATTCCAGCCTTGGGCAGCTGTCTGTGTGGAGTTTGCATATTCTCCCCCTGTCTGCATGGGTTTTCTCCCACAGTCAAAAGGTGTGCAGGTTAGGTGGACAGGGGGTCAGGTCTGTGTGGACTCAATGGGCTGAATGGCCTGCTTCCACACTGTAGGGATTCTATGATCTAACTCCTCCTAGAAAATATTCAGCTATTTTCTGTGGCAGGGAATTCTCTGGGTGAAGAAATTTCTTCTCTTCTCAGCCCTACCCCACATCCTTAAACTATGACCTCTGGTTCTGTAATCTCTAGTCATCAGGAGGATCCTTTTTTGTGTTTACCCTGCCAAGTCCTGTTGGAATTTTATAGTTCTCTATGAGGTCCCCCTCCATTCTTCTAAACTCTAGTGAATATAGTCCTAATCAATCCAATCTTTCATCATACACAAAATCCCTACTATGTGGAAGCAGGCCATTTGGCCCATCAAGTCACTGACCTTCCAAGCAGCATCCCACCCAGCAACCCTGCCTTTGCCATGGCTAATCCACTAAGCCTGCAACAGCTACTACAGGCAATTTTAGCAAGGCCAAGCCACCTAACCTGCACATCTTTGGACTGTGGGTGGAAACCTACCGAGACACAGGGAGAATGCGCAAACTCCATATAGGCAGTTGCCCAAGGCTGGAACCGAACCCAAGACCCTGGCTGGTGTGAGGCAGCAGTGCTAACCACTGAGCCGCCATGCCACCCTGACACCAGTCTTTCTATCCCAGGAGTCAGTCTGGTAAATCCTTGTTACACTCCCTCCACAACCAGAAGATCCTTCCTCAGATAAAGATACCAAAGGTGCACACAGTACTTCAGGTGTGGTCTCACCAAGGCCCTGTACAGCTGCAGAATGACATCTTTGCCCCCTCCATTTGCCTACATTACTAACCAGCTTCACCTGCATGCTTAACTTCAAGGACTGGTGTTCACAGAAGCCCAGGTCTCAATGTACCTTTCTCCTTTACCAATGTATTGCCATTCAGGTAATAATCAGCCTTCCTATTTAATCAACATTCCTGGAATGTGTATCAAAATAATGAAACAAAAAAACAATAAAATGGAGTTGAGGTCATGATTTAAAGTTGTTGAACTCCTTACTGAGCCCAGAGACATAAGTGCTCCATTGAAAGATGAAGACCTGTTCTTTGAGCTAATGAGGATCTTCATTGAAATGTTGCAATAGGACCCAATCAGAGAGATCAGTGTAAGATTAAGATAGTCAAAATGAAATCAGTCCTGTTAACGTTGTCCTTTGGTACCTCAACATAATTGCTTTTTCTTCATGAATAAAGCCAAGTAAATTATCAAATTATCAAAGGAAAACTAAGCATGTCTAAGTAAAGAAACAGTTAACTTACTACATTAATAAAAAACGGACAATGAAGGGAAAAAAAATCTTCATTTTCCCAAAGAACAATTGTCAATTTAATTTATAAGATATGTGGGTACAGTTAACATCCCACATTGTAATACTTTGACGTAATACACACTCACTGCTCTCTATCTCTATAGAAATGATAAGATCATTTAGAAAAGGAGCAGGATAAGCCATTCAACCCATCAACCATGCTCCCATTCAATAAGATCATGAATGATCTGATTGTGCCCTGAATGCTACTTGCCTGCCTACAACCTCCTCTGCCACACCCTCTTGCCATGACCACCCCAATTCTTGACTCAGTTACAAATCAAAAATTTGTCTAAATCAACCTTGAATAGATCATGAGCCAACCTTCACTGGTTTCTGTGGAAAAAGAATAACTGGCTGAATCCTTATCCACATAATAATAGTTTTTCAGTCAATTTTCAGTAATTTGTTGCAGATTATATTACTGTCTTGCGTGAGTTGGAAAGAGTTCAGATTCCAATTTTAAAGGGCTAGTGTTCACATCTTTAAAGGGCTAGTGGTGCTCAACATGTCTAAATTGGCCTGGATAGCTCCACAACACATTTTTTATATGGACCAAATCAAATGAGTTTCAGTGCAATCCGCATGGCTGGTTTTCAGGATAAACTGAAGTAAATTGATTTCTCTTTGTAAACTGGAAGAAGGTCAGATATTTTTGCTTGGCAGTCAGCATTAAACAGAGTCTCTCCACTCCAATCTTTATAGTTGCGCCTTTTAAACTTTGAGAAGGGCTTTTTTTAAGCTGCAGGTAGAAATTCAATAAACTAGCTTCATGATTATGTAACATCCAATTAGATTACTGTCTTGGAGAATACCATCAACCAGGCCAGAAAATTCACCAAGGCCTTTTTTTACACACCCCAGTGTTGCCTGCTGTATTTGCTTTTCGACATTTTAGAGTTGAGTATACAACTTTGATTATATCTCTCTTCCTCTGAGAAAGATCTGAATCACACAGAGTTTCCATTGTCTTTTGGTACCTCAACATAATTGCTTTTTCTTCATGAATAAAGCCAAGTGGATTGCCAAATGCTTGCAGTAAAAAAGATTAAAGGAAGATTTGAGAGGGATGCACAAGACAATGACAGATGGACAGAATACAACTCTTCATGTGAAAAAATAACACAAGGTTAAGGGAATATCAATGTAAAGTTTTGGGCAAGAGATGGAGCGGTGGCATGGGGAATGTTTTTACACAGCAAGTGGTAATGTGCTGAAATTCACTGCCATGGTGAATGATCAATCATTTCAAAAGGAAATTAGATGGAAACTCGGCTACATGGATGAAACAGAGAACAGACTGACTGGATTAGTCTACAGAGAGCTAACAGAGGTTTACTGAACTAAATGGGTGGTTCCTGTGCTGCCAATGGCTCTATGACTCTCTGATGCACCGCTCAAAAAAATTAGTCAAAATTGAATCTAGCAGATACATCCCTTTCCCAAGCCCCAGAAACTGTGAAACTGAGTGGTCGTAACACCCCAGCTACAGCATCCAGCAAGGCTCATTGAGCACAGTTTTTGGAGTTGAATTTGGGATTTTGAATGTGAATTATATTTACTTAGAAAATCATGGAACAGCCATCTGGCCCAATTACCTCTAGACTCTTGTGATATATCCTGGCTGGTCTCCCACATCTGCCTTCTGTCAATGTGAGGCATTCGAAACTCTGGTTCCTGAGCCTCAACATGCAACAAATCCCTTTCATGAATTGCCTCTCTGCCTCCTGACTTACATTGGCTGCCAACTAAGCGATGCTTCAGTTTTAAAAATTTCCATCCTCATTTTTGAATTCCTCTACACCTTTTATCCATAACTTCCTTCAGCCACACAACCTCCAAGATATCTGTGTTCCTATAATTCTGATTTCTGAGCATTCCCAGTTTGAATCATTCCACAGTTGGGCCCTAAACCTAGAATGCTCTCCTTGATCCTCACTGCCTCTCTACTTCACTTTCCTCCCTTAACAAGCCACTCAGCTCTTTGTGCAAGCTCTTTGTTATTTGCTCAAGTATCTCCTCCTTTGGCTTACTGTCACATTTTTCTTTATTATGGCCTTGTGATGTGTCTTGCTGCTAAAGATCCTGAGTGAGTACAATTGTTGTTATGACCATAGAAAGGACGTTGGGGCTACCATGTTGGAAGCTCACACATTAGCTTCAAGTAGTCTTCTTCCTGAGTTACCTGCCAAAGACCAGTCCCAGTATGACATCCACTGTAGGTAAGGCAGTGTGGTCATGTAACAATGGGCCCAAAATTGGACATTCTAAATTAACTCACAGCTGGAGAAATCAGGCCTGACAGAAAATTGGCCAAACTAAATTAAACAGCAGCCATCAGCTATAGGTCACAGAACATTGGAAACCAAGGTCAGAGAAGTCACAATAGTTCGGGGAATCAATTAGAACCAAGCCAAAGGTTGTGTATGGAGAAGTATCGATCAGACTTTCTCCCCAGTGCATCATGACATCAAGAAGAGTAGGAGTAAGCCACCATTCTGTGCTGGGCCGTCATATTGTAGCTGCTTGAACTTCACTTACAGCACTTGCCTCAGTTATTTCTAATGGCCTGGTGGGAAAGCAAAGTTAGCAATGGCTTGCAGCATTTGGATTCCATCAAAGATTCAGTATTTTTTTGCTGTTTACACAGTAAACAGAAGCCATATTATGGGTGAATTCGTTCCCATTTGTTGCCGTACACAAAATATAAGCATCCCACCTCAATCTTACTCCTTGACACTGTGCTTGGAGTAAACGCAATTTTTAACAGCACGCTAAAAACACTTTCAGAGTTCTGATTTTATCAAATCTCACGGTGGAAAATTGTTTGCCCCTTTTGCTTGACATAGGTTGCCACAGTAGTGGCACTTAGGTCATGGATTTCAAAATTTTTGAAAATTATCATTTCCACAAGCTAGTTATGAATTATTAAAATATTGATAGATAGGGTAGACAGGAAGAGACTTTTTCCCCTTTATGGAGGGGGGCATAGATTTAAGGTAAGGAGCAGAATGTTTAGAGGAGATGTTTCGTTGACAAGTCTGAATAGTAGTGTTTCAGAAGGTTCAATTTATCACTTCAGGTGGTGAAAGGCACCAAGAAGAAAACTTGTGCTCTGCTGGACCTGGTGGCTACATGTTAAATTCAACAGGTTTATTTTCTGATTCTGCCAGGGCTTTGCTGGAGACATAGCCAGGATTTCCCAGTCAAGAAATCACAAATATTTGGGGAGGCAATGAATGGCTCACCAGGACCAGCAAAGATATAAACTTTGTCTGCGATGGCAGCAATCCAAATGAGCAGGGGCTCAGGATTGTGTTTGCGTCTGACTTCCCATGGATGTAAAGCGTCATGCTCTGGTTTCTCCCTGATCACAACAGTACATCAATGGATTCACCATTTAAACCCTGATCCGAACGTTACATATATTTCCTGATCAACCAAATTACTCACCTCTAGTACAGGTGGGACTTTAACCCAGATCTCCTAGACCAGAGATAGGGACACCACTACTGCACCACAGTGTCCCTATGCCAACAGTATATCATTGAATCCATCATTGAACCAGGTGCAGTCTTGGAGCCTCTGAATCCACTCTCATATTTCGGCTTCTGTTGATTCCAACTCCAAGTGTCTTGATCTTTAGGTTGGTTCTTTAAATACCAAAGCTGAGATGGGATTTTGTGAGTCCTCATCATGGTCAACAGCAAACCTCAATGAGAAACAATCCTCTGGGGAGCTGCTTTACAGTGCCTCCCACAGAAATATTGAACTTACCTACTTTCCTATGCCACGCCAGATCAGTCATCCCTCTCCCAGTGCACCACTGATTTATTCATGGGACTGAAATGACAGCATCTACCGAACATTTAAGAAGTTTGTCTCACTTGCAGTATCAATAAATATCCCACCAAGAGTTAATGAATCTCAGTTCAGTATTGGGGATGGTAATGAGTGTCAGGCAGCTTAATCCCTTGTTCTACCAGACCAATAATATAATTTTCACCGCAATAGCACGCTTAACCAATTGGTCACAGGAGCAATGATCATGAGGACATTTCTTTTCCAGTGTTGCTCTACAGGATTACAATTACTTGAGCTCCAGATGCATGATTTTGCTGTATTTCTGCTCAAGGTTATTTCTTGCATTCCACCCACAGCTACAGGTTATCATACAGCACAGAAAGAGCCCATTGTGTCTGTGCCAGTCATCTTATCTATTCTTGTCCCATTTTCCAGTTCTTGGCCCATAACCTTGTATGCTATGGCTTTTCAAGTGTTCACCTAAATGCTTTTTCAGTGTTGTAAGGGTTCTATGCCTCTACCACCCTTCCAGGCAGTGAGCTCCAAATATCCACCATCCTCTGAGTGAAAAGTGTCTTCCTTAAATCCCTATAAATCTCTTGCCCTTCAATTTGAATACAAACAAACATAAGATCATGCAAACGTACAAACAAGGAACAAGTGTAGACCACTCGGCCTTTCCAGCCTGCTCCGCCATTCAATAAGAAAATAGCTGATCTGATTTTAACCTCACCACTACATTCCTCCAGATCCTCAAATATCCCTTCTACTCCTCAGAAACAAAGAATCTTATCTCCCTCTACCTTAAAAATACTTAAAGGTTCTGCATCCACTGCTTTTTGAGGAAGGGAATTCCAAAGTCTCACAAAAGTCTGAGACAAAAAATGTTTCCTCATCTCTGCCTCCCTGCTTCTTGATCCTTCCATTATGGGGAAAAGCCTCTTCCTGTTTACCTTATCTTCAGAATCGTGTATACCTCAATCAGTTTCCACCTCAACTACCTCTGCATCAAGGAAAACAGGCTCTCTAGTCTCTCTTCATCGCTGAAACATCCTGGTCATAGTCATAATCATAGAGTTATATAGCATGGAAACAGACTCTTCAGTCCATCTTGTCCATGCCGACCAAGTTTTCCAAACTAAACTAGTTCCATTTGCCTGTGTTGTACCCATATCCCTCTAAACCTTTCCTATTCATGTACTTATCTAAATTTTCTTGAAGTATAATAAATGACTCTGATTGGGTCAAGATAGAAATGAAATATATTTACAGATTTTAAAAAATATATATTTTTGAATGCTTTTGATCATAATGCCAGAAGAAGTGGTAGATGCTGGTACAATTACAACATTTAAAAGACATTGTGAATCTCCTCCACACTGTTGCTAGAGCAATCACGTCTTCTTATAGCATACTAACAGAACTGCACACAGTACTCCAGCTGTCACCTAACTAACATCTTACACAAATCCACTGTTACCTCCCTGCCCTTGTATTCAATCAAGGCAAATATCCCATGTGCTTTCTTAACCACATTATCCACTTGTTCTATTGCCCTAATTTTATCAACAATCTGCTCTAGTGCACACATCTTTTTAAATAATACTTCAGAATTTACCTTTCCAATTTTCTCCCAAGGCTGCAGCCTTTTGCTGCTGTCCTCTTCTAGTGATGCACATAATAGTTTTCTTGTTCAAGGGCCACCTTCAGATCAGCCCAAGTAACCCTGTATGCTCACATGTATACTCTCCTACATCAGTCATTGGATTACAAAGAGGTACTCCAAGTCCTGACTATTTTATCCCTTCCTTAGCCTGTCATTATTGAGGCTATTTGTGCCACTTCCAACAGTTGCTTCTGCTGAGATCCACTAATTCAGTATCAAACGAGGACAATGACCCAGCATCTACCAATCTGTTGGGCTGAGTGTTAGTATTACAATATGGTTGCTTTTCTACACCACAGCGAGGATATCAGGCATATTGGGAAGAACACTGAAACTCAGATTTGAGACACACTTCTTTCTTCTGCACAGTTTGAGCCTTGCTGAAAAAAGAAACATGACGTCAAAAATAAGATAACAAGGTGTGGAGCTGGAGGAACACAGCAGGCCAGGCAGCATCAGAGGAGCAGGAACGCTGACGTTTCAGGTCGGGACCCTGTCGGGAACTGTCAAACAATTTTTGTCTTGCACTGACCATTAGTACAGACACAAGAATATCAAATTTCAAAGGGAGCAACAATTTATACTGTATTCGAAACAGGATGCTGATGTACTGTGTAACACACCACTTACTTTGAAAGAAATTGACTCTTCCGCAGCCTCTGCAAGAAGAACAAGACCAGGAATAGTAGGAGGACATCAATACCTCCAAGCCACACCAGATCCTGACTAGAATATCTATCGGTTTCTTCATTTTTACTGAATCATAGTACTCCGGGGTGGTGTTATCAAAGCCCTATACAATGAAGACCACAAGACCATAAGAAATTGGAACAGGAGTAGGCTACTTGGCCTCCTGAGCCTGCTCTGCCATTCAATAGGATCCTGGTTGATCCAACACTCCTCATTTCCACTTTCCTGCCATTTCCCCATTGCCCTTAATTCCCTGACTGATAAGAATCTCTCTATCTCAGCCTTAAATAATCTCAAGGACTCTGCCCCCACAGACCTCTGTGGAAAGACTCTCACCCTCTGAGAGAAGAAATTTCTCTTCATCTCAGTTTTAAATTGACACCCCTTAATTCTGAGACCATGTCCTCTGGTCCTAGACCGTCCCATGAGGGGCAACATCCTCTCAGTATTTACACTGCCAAGCCCCTTAAGAATCTAGTTATTTCAATGAGATCAGTTCCCATTTTTCTAAGTTCCAGTGAGTAGAATCCCAACCTGTTTAGCATTTGCTCATAAGACAATCATTCACACCGGGGATCATCCTAGTGAACCTTCAATGAAATGACATATTTCCTTTAATAAGGGGACCAAAACTGCTCACAGTACTCCAGACGTGGTTTCATCATCACCTTGTGATATAGCAGTAAGACTTCCCTACTCTTATACTCTAACCCCCTTGAAATAAGGGCCCAAATTCCATTTCTGCAGTTTTTCTCCATTTTAATAATATTAAGTTCTTATGTTCTCCTTTCCAAAATGAACAATTTCACATTTTCTCACATTATACTCCACTTGCCAACTTTTTGCCCATTTACTTAATTTATCAATATCTCTTCATAAATGGTTTGTATCTCTCTCACAACCTGACTTTCCACCTTTTGTTATGTCATCTGCAAATCTGTGTATAGTATATTCACTTCCTTCCTCCAAGTCATTAATATATGTTGTAAACAGTTGTGGTCCCAGAACCAATCCCTGAGGAAGCCTACTGGTCACAGGTCACCAAGCTGTAAAAGAAACCTTTATCCCTATTTGCTGTTACCTCCCCTTTAGCAAATTCTCTATCCATGCCAATATACTACATCAATCATCGTAGGCTCTTATCTTATGACTTGACCTTTTGTGAGGCACCTTGTTGAACACCTTCTGAAAGTCCAAATACAACGCACCTACTAAGAGCTCCCCTCTATCCACTCTGGTTGACACTTGCCTTTCATGAATTTTGTCAAGATTTTTCTGTTCTTGTACTTCAGCCTCTTTAAATTAAGGCCAACATGCCATCTGCCTTCCCAGTTGGTTACTATACCTGGTGCTATGTTCTTTGTGTGAATGCTGCTGAATCTCTGTGGACAATAACAGTTAAAAGTTTCCTGCCTTTTAAAAAATATTCTACTTTTCTATTCTGATCACTGAACTGAATAATCTCTCAGACTGTACTTCACCTGTTATATCTATTATGTGTAGCGTCTTTATATCCTCCTCACAATCTACATTCCCAACTAGTTTTGTGTTGATAAAAAAATTTAAATACACTACTCTCAGTCTCTTCATCTGAACAGTTAAGATAAATTGTAAGTAGCTGAGGCCCTAATGCTGACCCTTGTGGCTGTCCATTAGTTACAGCCTACCAACTTGAAAAGGCCCAGTTTATCCCGACTCTCTGTTTTCTCAGTGGAAAAACATATTAAGTCCAATTATATAAGTCAAAATTTTATGCACCTTTTGTGTGAACTTTAGCAAATGTCTTTTGGAAATCACTACAGCTACTGTAGGGCTTTCCTTTCCATTTCAGTATTTTGCATGGTTAAGGAAAATATGCTGAGTTACAGCCATTATGATAGCTTTGTCAAGTTGATTTGTACAGCCAGCCTATTATAGGTACAAGAATGAAGCACTAAATCCAAATTGACCTCTAAAATCACTGCCTGTACAAGTTCCCTAGTCTTCCCAAAACTAGGTTGCACCCTATCTATTTCTAGCTCCTAATTTTTTTCCAGGTCCTTATTGTTCCCAGGTCTCCGTCTCCATCATAATTTGCCTGGCCCGTTGTTTAGAGTGTAAAAGAAAAAGGATATTAAAAATTAGCAGCAACTGTGGGAAACAACGGGGACATAATATTATACATAGGGACTGAGAATGAACAAATCTAGTGAAAGAGATAAGAAAGTCAGGGCAGAAAGTGATTGAACAGAGATAACAGTGAACAGCGAGTTATAAATTAAATAAATATCAGAAAAGAAAACAGCTGAGAAAAAAGGGAGCAGTTCTGTGTCTGGTTTGACTCTCAAATTTAAGGAGCAACAACAGTTATAGCCTTCAAAAAAAGATTATATGAACGGGTTACGCCTGGCGTAAGTGCAAATAACTGAAGACAACAACCAAAATCAAAGGATATTAAACCTCATATAATCAGTGATGAAAAAACATTGCTAGAATTTTAGAAAACCATCCAGCATATTTTAAGCAATACTGTTTAATCCTCCCGGTTTCCATTTGTTGTTTGGTCCAACTCCAAATCTGCATATTTGGAAACGTTTAGAGTTCAAAAAATTCAAATTCCGAGTGGAGTGTCACTTTGAAAAAAATGACAGATCCAAGCTCTTTATGTTGTTTTTCTTTCATGCATGTTACTCCTCCAACTTCCAAAAGATCCATTGACACCACCAGGCCAGAGGGCTTATATTTCTCACCCAAAGCTCCTCAATGGTTTTTGTCAGAGTTTTGTTTTGACAAAGTATTTTTATTTCTGATTTAAAAACAAATGACCGGGTAATCCTTTGCATTAACTGGGAATTTGATTTCTCCGCATGAGTATGAGATGGCAGAGAGCATGAGACTTAGTAGAGAAATAATTTCGAAGCAAGATAATTTTATTTCCAATGTTGAAAGTGGAGATTTGGACATTTTGCATTTCATGAGGCAAGAAAATGTTGGAGAATTTAACATTTTTAAAATTATTCACTCATGTTTGGGCAACATAATACCACAGGATTTTAAAACATCAAAAATTCTTCTTGAACCTTCACGGAACTGAGTCAGCAGTAGTTTGCTTCTGATAATATCATGCTAGTTATTAGCGAAAAGCAATGTTAACATCAAGTAACAACACCAGAAACTGACTATTAAATGTCGAGGGGGTTAAATGGAAACAGCTTACTTTTGTAGCTGGCTTTTAATTTGGGAATGAAAAGCATCAACAAGTTTAATGTTTATATAAAGAATATCACACAATGTTAATCAAACAAAACCAAAGTTCTTGTCACATGAGCAATGAAACAAAGTGCCTGCAATCTACCACTACCCTGAGTTGATCAGCTGAACACTGTAAGTAGAGACAGGAGAGATGAAAATGAAAGGAAGAGTTCTTGGGAGAAGTTTGCTGTCCACTTATAGCTTACGCACTGACAAGGATATCCTGAATAAGGAGGTGGAAAAATTGAGTTGAAAATGAAACAATTTTCTCTGATTGGGATTGTCTTGCTCTAAAAATCAAATGTGCAAAGCGCCAATGAGACATATTTTTAACTCTTCATTCTCAAAATAAATCTCACAATGAGAACTAGCTGTGGCGTTACTTATTGCTATATGTATTTCCCAATAATGCATGGAATAAAATCAGGAGTTCAGTCCTGTCCTAGAGGAATAATAATTGCAAGAAGCATCCACCAATTAATCAGGACAGTTCAGGAGAAATTCCTTACTGTTCCACATTGGTAAACTCTTCTTCTGGTTTCCAATTGCTCAGATTACAGTCTGTCTTCTTTACAGAAAACAATGGCAGTTTCAAATCAGATATTCTGTGTTAATGAGATCAATCTGTAAATGTCTTCAATTGTTGTAAGCATTATTGTCTGCATGTATACACGCTCTGACAAAAACCATATGTATACATATTTAAAAGCATGTAGATCTAGCAATGCAGTACCAGATAGTTTGGCCTTTGCTTCGGGTGCTAAAATGATTAAGCTCAACAATTTATTACATCATAATTAATTCTTTGCTATAATATCATTATCATAACCTGCGGGAGTCCATTTACACCAGCCAGCAGCATTTAGAAATGAAAGGGCGACCGGAAGTGACTGCCAGATATAAATCATGCATATGGCAGACTTATGGTGTGCTAGCTGCTGTGGTCAGACATTTCCTCATAAATCAGTTCGGATAATTTCAAGCAAAGCACAGGTCTTTGTCTGAAGGGACTCACTGAATAAATAAGCTGTCTGTCATCAGTTCATTATTCTCTTGGCAAATGGCATTTCCTCTAGTCAGCTTTCCAAGCAAAGTATATGCTACAATTTAAAGATGCATTGCCCTTCAAATTAATAACAAGTCTATCAAAAATAAAAAAAAACCTGAAATGTAATCCATCGACGTTTGACTTTTTGGAGTGCAAGCCTGAATTCTGAAAAGTACAATTTACAAAAGCCACATCAAGATCAGCTCCACACCACCAGGTCAAGGCTCTGGGAGAGGCCTGCATGTTCTGAGCACAACGCAGGCCCGTGTCCTTCATTGAGAAAAAATCAGACACAGGATCTCAGTCCCTATGATGTAAATGCACCATTGTCCTACATGAATTACATTTTGAATGCAAACCACACGCAAATAATACAAACCTAAAAAATCATGTAATTAATTTTCAGGAATTGCCACTTGAAACAACAAAGTTACATTCAATACCTTGAACAGAACCTTATAGGAGCCTGAATGACGTGGGCTAGGGCAAGAAATATGGCAGAATCGTTCAATAAGTGTGGCAACACCTTCTCGATGTTGGAAGAAACTCATTGCATCTTTTAATTAAGTATGAGGCAATGAGGAAAGATTCTTACTAGGTAGTGGTGAGTTATCTATTAAGGGAGATTAGTACTTGTTAACGACCTTGTGAGCTGTACATTTTGCCTTGATATTTTACAGCTAATTCTCAACTTGGAAGTCAGAGCAGGTACATAGGGACTTCAGCTCACCACTGGCTCAAAAGGAACTCGAAGGAGATGGCATCTTGGGACATAATCCATAGGCATTAGCCTCATGCAGCCCTCACCCATAGACATTGGTATCTGAAATTAGTCAGTCCCTTGCAATCGTGGCACATCTATGCCTAAAAGCATCTATGTCTTTCCTTGCCCTCCCTATTGGTGCAGCCAAACAGCCAGGCAGCTTATCTTGCTGCTCAGTAGTCCTCAGTCAAAGGGGCATCTATCCTGTTGTACGGCAATGTGTAACATCAATCTCACAACTGCACTGTGTGCCAGCAGTGTACATGGCAAACACAACTGGGATAATGCAGTCAAGCACGTATACAGGCATCAGTCAGGTGACTGGGAATCAGTCAGGGGACTGGGAATCAGTCAGGGGACTGGGAATTAGTCGCGGGACTGGGAATCAGTCAGGGGACTGGGTACTTCTTGACCATCCAGTCAGGTCACTCAAGTGGCTGGGCCATGGTCGGTTCATCAGGTCTGCCTAGAGAAGCTAAAGGGAAAATGGGCAAGGGTGCAAGGAGTGCGGTAGAGGCAGTTACCATGGAAAGACTATTTGTGGGAATTGGGAACTACCAGCTAGGGGAAAAGGGGGATAAATTGTTAAAGTTGACAACTGTATTCATAAAGGGGGGGATACAGTGAATCATGGATGGGAATGGGGTAATGAGTGAAAGGTTTTATCTATGGTCAGGAGCACCCTGCCATCAAGGAGGTGACCTCAATGAATAGTTTCTTCCTATGCCAGGAGCTGGATGGGGGCAAGATGGTCAGGTGCAGGCACATATAGACAGGTTCAGCCAAGACGTGGGGAGCTGTGAAGTCTAGGCTTTCAGGAAGAAGATTTAGCTGTTCAAAGTCTCACCAACATGAAGAGGATTTTGGAAACCACAGCCAGAAAATCATTCGCTGTTGCCTTCCACTCGCTGAAAATCCTCTTTGGCGCTGCCAAGAGATTCCAGAGAAATGTCATCTCAGGCTCGAAATGTTAACTATGTTTCCCTCTCCACAGATCCTGCTTGATCTGCCAAATTCCTCCAGCACTTTTTGTTTTTACTTCAGATCTGCAGCATTCACAATATATTGCTTTTATTTGTGTGTTTAATTCACTGCCACTTCTTTTCCAGGAATGCCCACTTTGAAGAAGGTTTGCTCGTCTCTCTAAAAGGATTTCTGTTTTAATCTTTTGGCTTATTCACTTTCAATGTTTTTTATTTCCTTTCTAGTGTTTGATAAGGCCAGTTTTAAAGAAGAGTTGCATCAGATTCAAAATATTAACTCAGTTTTTCTCTCCATAGATGCAGCCAGATCTCCCAACTTTTACCAGTACTTTCTGTTTTTATTTCAGTTTTACAGCACTGCAATAATTTGCTTTTGAGAATCTATATTCACTTTAAACTTGACCAGCTCAAAGGAACAATTATTTTTGCCATAATTCTGGATGTGGAGGATTATATTCACTAATACAAAACATGGTGTTGCTATCCAGAAGGAGCCCAGGTTTTTGCAAATTTTGGTAGGTTACGTAGCAGGTCAAACCATTGTAAATCTTGATTGTCTTTTTGTTCAGTTTGGGAACCATGAATTGAAGCAATAGTCAATCGTTTAACATAAATATCTTGTAAATACACTAACTGGATCAAACTCACAGCTTTCTGGAATCCACTTTCATGATAACTACTATCGTTTTTTGACTGTGCTTTTTCAAGCATTTGATCGATGTCAAATCGTCACCAGGGAAGCAAAGTACATTCCCCTGGTACACTACTGGATTTTGCAGATCACAGCAGTAACATGGGCATCAATGCCAACAGTCTTGTTCTATTGTCATGGAACAAGGCTAATTGTAAAATCTAACAGGTAATATGTGACAGTCAGGTAAGGAGCCATTGAAGAAAGCAAGACTTGGATTTGTTGTCACACACCAGCAATGTCTTAAAAACATGTACAGTCAATTTGAGATGCAGTGACTTTTGTTATGTAACAAATATAGCAGCATTTCATGCATACCAAAGGCCCACAAATCTAAAAAGTCAAGTTAATTCAAAGGCATTGTTTGAAGAAAGAGTGTTACACAGTTCACTGGGAGGTTCCTCATCTCTTATTCATGGAATGCCAAGGGATTGTTAACATCATCTGAAGCAATGGAACACAAAACTGAAGCCTCTGTTTAATGCCTCGCTACTCCAGCACTAAACAGCATAGATTATGAACTCAAGCTCCTGCAGGAAGATCAAATCTTCTGACTCACAGGCAGGAGAGTGTCATCAACTAAATAGAGCCAGGAGAAATTGGACGTAGCCAGGAGGAAAGCATTTTAGGAAATATTGGTTGTTTCATGTTTCCGTTAAAGTGAAGTAGTATGTCTGTAATACCTAATCATATTTGTTGTGACTGGGTGTGGAGGGGTGAATAAGCCTCCTACTCCTCAACCTCCCTAACTGGCTGTAACAAGGATTATTGTCTTTTTAGCACAAGGCTGTACCTCTGACCATGTAAAATGCCATTACATAGTTCACCAGAAGCATTACAGAGCTATTGCAAGGTTTTGTTTTGCTATCAGACCATATGATGGAGGAAAAGAAGTAGGCCATTCAGCCCATTGAGTTTGCTCTGCCTTTCAATAAAATTTTTGCTGATCTGATAATTCTCAGCTCCATCTTCCTGCCTTTTCCCTACAACCCCAGAATCCCTTACTGATTAAAAATCTGTCTATCTCAGCCTTTAATGACCCAACCTCAACTGCCCACTGTTGTAAATAATTCCACAGGCTCACCACCCTCTAAGAGAAGAAATACCTCCTCATCTCTGTCTTAATTCTTGACTTCTTGTCCTGAGTTTACGCCCTCTGGACTTAGACTCTCCCTGAAGGGGAAATTACTAATGCCCACTTTTCCTGTCAAGTCCCCTAAGGATATTGTATGTTTCAATCTGCTAACCCTGAGAAAAATAATAAAAATTTGTGTCAATCATACACGCATGCAGCTACAATGCTGAAAAGGGATAGTGTCCAGTTCAAAAGGAGAATGACAGGAATGTACAATTTAAAGTCCTTAGAGTATACTTGAAGCATAAAGTTTCTTAGCTTGTTGAAATAATGGCTTGCATCTTCAGCAGGAGCAAATACCTCAGTTGTCCTTTGAGTTCTTGATGATCTGATGTTTCTTTTAATCAGCTGTGTTGCTGGGCTCTTTCCCTTTGTGAGCGACTGAGAGAAACAGAACTTTTTCCAGTTGGTTCCAGTCACAATTCATCTCATCTGCCCTGCCAAAAGCAGTTCCCTGAAATACAAGTTGGCTTGTGTATTCCAATGCCTGAATTCCTTTTTTTCAAGCTGGATAATTGTAGGTGATGTCTTTCATCTCCAGTGTGCGAAACTTATCACACAGGTGTATATCAAAATAAGATTTGAAGGTTTCCTCACACCTAGCCTGACTTGTTTCAGCACCTTTTGATAAGAATGCAATTACCATGCTCAGAGCATTTAGATTCTTTCTCAGTGGTTTCACGAAGCTTGGCTAACCTGTGTCATCAGCTGATTACTATGGGCATTTTAAGTTAGTGTTTTTTTCAGTTTTAAAAACCCTGTAAGTCCTTGAAGGTCCCAACTATTAAAATCAGACAATGGAATTTGAAAATCGATGATCTATATTTTACCACGGTGACATAGTTTCAAAACAGTTACTTATGCACTACCTATCCCAGATTACAGAGATCAAATCGATTGGTTAAGATGTTCTTTCAATTCAATGATGCAGTACATGTGAAAGTACATCATGTCAAAAAAAGGCCATGACACCATTTGTATCTGACATCTCAATAAAAAAAAGTGCTGGTGTGTTAGGTTTCTTTTGCTCTTTCCCCCATCTCTTCTTCAATGAGGTTTTATTTTAATGTATTGCTTCACTGGGTGGGCAATAAGGGTAAGGCCAGTTATCGCTAATCCCTAGTTTCCCTGAAGAAAGTTGTCGTGAGCCACAGTAATGATTGTATGGTCAAGGTGCTCCATCTATGCAGTTAGGTAGAGAGTTTCATGATTTTAACCCAGTCATGTTAAGGCACAGTAATATATCTTCAAGGCAGGGTAGTATGTGGCTTCAAGAGAGACTTACAATGGTAGTGTTCCCATGTGCCTGCTATCATGGTTCTTCTAGGTGGAGGTTGGAGATAGGCTGTGGAAGAAGCCTCGAGAGTTGCTACAGTACATCTTGTAATGGTACATTCTGCTGCCACTGTGCGTGTGCGGTGGAGGAAGTGAATGTTTAAGGCAGTGGATGGGGTGCAAACCAAGCAGGCTGCTTTGATTTGGTGAGCTTCTTGCATATTGTTGGAACTGCTGTCATTCAAGCAAATGGCCAATATGCCATCACTATGTCCCAGTAAACAGTTTCAAATTGTAAGTATAAACATCCCCATCTGGACTGTAGCACGGTTATGGAAGAATGTGCTCTCATAACACTACCCTTTCTCACCATTGTTTGTTTTGTTTGCTGGGCTTGGAGCACAGAGAGATGTATGAACCAGATATCTTTTCGACATTGGTTTAGGTCTAAATCTGAATAAACAAAATAAGGATAAAGAAATGTATATCTTTTGTTTTTGATTAATAATGATCAGAAAATTGTTATATGTTATGTATTTTATAACAGCAAAACCTAAGAAGAGATTTGACAGATGCCTTAAAATTATGAAGAGGTTCAATAGGCTGATGTGAAGAAAATGTTTCCACTTAAAGGTGAGCTCAGAACAAGGAGACAAACAAATACAAGTTAGCCACCAATAAGTCATGCAAAGAATTTAGGAATTTCTTTACACGAAGTTGTATATGTTTGCTGGCACAAAAGTATTGACTTTGAGCAAGAATGCAAGTCTTGATGTCAATGTGAGCGAGAATGGAATAGAGGAACATTTGAGGTATGTTGAGAGTGAGCTTCTTTGGGATAGGTGTTGGTTCAAATAAACTGTTTCTGTGCAGATTGTGCACAAACGTTGCCCCAAATATCATGACACTTCTAAAAGCAGTGTACGTCAAGTTGATTATAGTATTTTACTTATGCAATTTTCACACTCCTCTTCCAAAAACTCTTGTTGGCTGGTGATCAGGAGGAGAATTGTTGGCTAATTATAGTGATACCATGTGTCCACTTTGGCTGAAGATCAGATAACACGCCACAGACTAAAGATCCAAACTGGCGCCTTCCTCTTTGCATTATACCATGTGGTATGTTCGCCCGTTGAATTATCAGAGCACCAGAGGAAAATGGCACCCAGAGTGAATTCTTCCAAAGGAAACGCTGCAAAATCACAATGGCTGGGGCTGATTTCCAAACAGAGGAAAATGCAAAATGGATCTATTTCTCAATCCCTTCAAAGGATAAAAGTAAAGACAGAAGAGAAAAGAAAACGTGTAATTGCCCAAACATATCCAAAGATTTATGCATTTACAGTTCTTAAAGATGAGCATTGTAAAAAAAGATTGTCGATGCAAGATGTAGGAAGAGTGGTAAATTGCAAGATTGCATTACTTTTGGCAATTTGAGGTGGCTTTATATATTTGGGTCACACATGGCTTCTATTGGTGAGAATCAAATACTACATTGATTTAAAGTGTGAGTACATATACCTAAGTGTATTAAATTCCTAATCAAGATGTGTATTTAGACCAGGACATAAGCAATTTTACTCCAGCAGAGCTTAGAATTGTCCACCAACCCAATGTTTTCCAAATCCTCTAATGTTTTGTGACCATATGTGCTGACCACAGTAAATCATTGTTAAACACTGTCCTCAAGGAGACAACCTCTGACCCCAAACAGATGGACAGAGCTGCCATTGTTTATTAACAGCACGGGAAAAATATATTAACAGACACTGTACAGAAGAGCACTTGAAGCAACACATCAGCTACAGTTCTCTAAAAATAAAGCTTTGCTGTGTTAGTCTATAACACACACCTTTGTCCCCAGCCTTTTCTCTGGACAATAAAATTTTGCCTCTGTCATTGGCATTTATTCCTATCGTTGTAGTTATTGCAGGCCTTGCATTATTGGAGATCTTACATCTCTGTAGTGACAAGCTAAGTGGCTAAACATTTATCCGGGTAAAACGATTCATTATTTAGATTAAGTCATTGCAGCACATATCTCCCATGAAAGACCATTTTTTATTGTGATATGGTTATAAAATTATGTCCACACCCTCTATATTTGGGAGATTAATAGATTTTAAAAGGATTATTACAATTGACAGAACATTACATGACCCACTGTTAACTTGTATGTTATAAGATAATTATTCAAAGAGCACAGAAAGAGGTAACTTGACCTAATTGTTTAGAGTAAAGGGTTAACTCCTGAACATATATAGGAATCTATGCCAAAGATGATGTCATGACCGCATGATGATAGACATGATGATGAGAAGAATCTAGCTCAGACCGAGTACAAAATTAGGTTAGTGTAAATAAATTTATGTTTTAATAAAGTCTCAAGAGTTTAGCTATATATTCTCACCTCAGAGTAAAGCCCCATAAACATCACCTAGAACTCAAGCCGCCCACAACAGTAACTGGTCCTTTATACAGTAATATTAACTAGTATTTATAATACACTCAAGCTTCTTTCCAACCTATTTCATCTAACTCTATTGGCAAACCTTCTAACCCCTTCTCCATCATGTACATATCTAGCTTATGTTGTATAAGGTAATGTTTCTGAAAGAGTTATTGTAGTCTTAGTATCAGCTCCACCTGACCTTATGATTCACACTGTGTTTGAGCAGAGAAGTAGTTGGTTTTGCACAAGGTCATGATGGAGATGGATATAATGTATTTGACTGTTAACTGCTGGAATAATGTCTAACGATTTAATGCTAATTGTATCAATTGCCATACCTTGTTATCTGAGACAGGTGCCTTTTCTTGCTAAGCCTCTTTCGTGGTTTATCTTCTACCACGGAATATTACATAGGCCTTTAGACTCAACATAGAAATGAGATTGGCAGCATTGAACTACCACAATCCTAAAACACCAGTGGTTGGTAACCAGAAGATATGATATTTCCCACTTAAATCCATCACTACTATTTGCCTCAAGTCTTCCACATAAGATAGAAAGTTCTGCATTTTACCAACTCTCTGGATAAAGAGATTTCTCCTGAATTTCTTATTGAAGTTGACATAGTTTGAGGAGGAAGGGTTAAAGGGTATAAGAGGGAAATCTCCTTACCCTAACTAAAATAACATATGCAAAAAAGGAATAAAGTTACATCTGAACCATGCATGCCCCTGACCTGAAGCAACAAGAAAAATGTCAATGGGAATCACAACTTAGTAATAAATCATTAGGTAAGCCAGCAAAATGACTTTTTGTAGGAATCTTGGTAATGTTCTGTTGAAAATTGCAATCTCCAGGGGTGTTTAACTATTTGTGCACTATGAGGAAAGCAACCTCATTGCATCTCATCCTAGTCTGCAAAATGAGACATATTATAATCAAAGTTGCCTTTTATCTTTCGTTCCTTTCAATAAACTCATCTAACTCTTTACGTGAGGATGCTGGAGGGATGGGATAATAATCCCTAAATATCATGCCTTTCTTGCTGAGAGATACTGTTCAGAGCAGAGGGACAGGATGATTTTGATTGTTACAGCAACATTGGGTTCAAATTTGTGCACTTAAACCTAAAGCACAACCCTAATTACTAACATAACGTTTAATTTTGATGTGATTTTTTTCAGTTTATATGAGCCCTCTCTCTCTGAAATTGTAGTTTTGCAGGTGTCCATTCACCATCTCAATAAAAGTCATTGGGATATATTGTTAGAATCTTCTGCCCTCGGCTTGATACTAGCATTTCTGTTTTTGAGCCTTGCTGCAGCTTGTCTGTGTAAAACAATTAACTCCTTCATTACCTCAGGTCAACAGAACTAATCCCAGCCAAATCATTTGAGGAGGGCATCTCCAAGGAAGAACTCCAAATAAATTGATCAATATAAGTGCATGCTTTTCGAAGAATAAAAATGTTGTGTCAAGTAGCACTACGGCACACGGATATGCTTCTATCAGCATTTGATGTGATACCTTGATGTGGCAACACTGGCAATGGGATCTCTAGGCCAACCAATATTTCAAAAAGAGTTTCCAGGGTCTGGAAGTAGTGGAAGACATGGTCTAGGAGCATCAGGGCAGATCCTGGATAAAATATTTTTTTAAAACTACTATTCTCTGAACAAGAAATAACACAGTGTGGGGCTGGAGGAACACAGCAGGTCAGGCAGCATCAGAGGAGCAGGAAAGCTGACGTTTTGGGTCAGGACCCTTCCTCAGAAATTCTCTGAATTCTCTAAACAATATTCTCTGAACAATCAGGAACAAAAACAAAGTTGCTGGAAAAGCTCAGCAGGTCTGGCAGCATCTGTGAAGGAGAAAACAGAGTTAACGTTTCGGGTCCGGTGACCCTTCCTCAGAACTGATAGTGGCTGGGAAAACGTCAGTTTATATGCAGAAAATAGGGAGGTGGGTGGGGTTGGGAGTAAACGATAGGATAGAGCCCAAAGAGAGAGAAAGACAGCTGGACAGACAAAGGAGTTGCTAACGATCAGGCTGGGAGGGTGAATAGTTGTTAATGGATATAGTTAGTGACTAACAACAGGGGGTGTGTATTGGCAGGCTATATGGTAACAGGGCCTGGTGTGTGGGGTGGGGGGCTGGGACATGAGAGAGTTTAGGCCCTAAAGTTATTGAACTCAATATTGAGTCCGGAGGGCTGTGGGCTCCCCAAAAAGCTCAATGTCTTACTGAGGAAAGACAATGTCAGATAACAGCAGGCCATTAAGACACACAAAATCAGAAGTTATTGCTAAATTAGTTAATCTCCATGTGAAACAGCAAGTTGGGTTCTACAAGCAATCTCATCACCTGTGGCCAATGAGAAAGAGAAAATGTTTGTGCTTTGATATCCATAATTCCTTCAGGAAAAACATACTTATAAACAAATGTGAGCTCATCAGTGATTTCACAAAAATCAAACAAGCTGCCATCACACATTGGCTAAAAAGGCCACTTGTTCAACAGGCTGAAGGGTTCTTGAGCTGTGAAACCACATCATCAATGACACATGGAGAAGTTTGAAAAATAAAAATAAATAATGAGTTTGCTTTGAATAATTTGGCAATAACAGTGCCACAAATAATTTTTTAATACCTTGCTACAACAGACACTCATTTGGCATCAGCTAGTGTATTGCATCCAGTTCTGGACACACAGTTTAAGAAGACATTGGAGAGAGCGCAGAAGAGGTCTACAATACTCCAAGGTTAAGGAACATCAGTTGCGGAGATAAATTGGAGACTGTTTTTCCTTGGAGAAGAGAAAGCTGAGAAGGGATCTGATCGAAGTGTTCAAAATCTTGAAAGATCTGGACAGAGTGAGAGAAAATGTTCGCAACTGTGAAAGACTCAAGGACGACAGGGGAGAGATTTAAAGTAATTAGTAAAATAAGTAAAAACATTATGAGGAAAGCATCTTCATGAGTCTTTGGGGCCTGGAATGCACTGATAGAGAGTGATGGAGGAAGGTTCGATGGTAGCATTCAAATAGGTTATAAACTGGAGCTCTAGTGCAGACACAATGAGCCGATTGGCTTCCTGCTACATGGCAGCAATACTGTGAATTGTATATATTCAGTGATCAATTAAGCTTTAAAATCAGATTGGAGAAAAATCAGCTCCTCAAGAATATTTAATTCAACTGCAGAAATCGTCCAATGTAACAAATATTGTGCAATTCTATGACACCACCTAAATTACGTGATTAAAACGTTACGCATTCATTTTATGATTTTATCTGAACTCTACAAGATTATAGGTTACCAGTAAGTTGCGATAAACATACACATACAATTCAATTTACACTGAGTTCAAAACATAGCTTATATGTCAGAAGGCAAAAGAAAATGCTGGATTTAGAAATGATTTGCCACATTTATATCATTCATATCTGGACATCTTTGTACTTGACAAAACTCTCTTTTTTCAAACCAAGTTTAGATTTCTAAATAATTGCATTAAACACCAAGATTTATTTTTGGCCAAAATTTCAACTAGCTGAATTTGAAACTGAAACTTTAGGAATGGGAAAGCTCTCCAACTCCAGCAGTAAAGAGTTAAAGATATTTTATAGTAACCAAATTAATTTGGGTGGAGTGTCCAAAACAAGGCTAAATAAAGAGGAAATCCTATATTTAGCGACCAAAGCGTGTACACATTGGGTAAACAGCAACAATAGCCAAAAGCTAGCCACCCACAAGCACATGATCTGCCAAATATTATGATTTCAGAAAATCTGGTAAAGAAACATGGATAGAAAGCCAGCTTATTCAATTAATTTTATAGATTTGATTAATAATAAATAAACTGGGCTTGACTGAAGCGACTTTGCCAATAAAAGTGGTACATATTCAAACAATTAGCCCTTAACAGATTTAGGGAAATGTAGAAAATCAAGCACTTTCCTACATATTTATAGCTTTGGTGCCTTTCATTAAATATTTACCTGTAGAAAATGTTTTCTTTTAACCTCAGGAGTGGGTCACAAGGTGCTCCATTTGTTTTGGTCATAACATAGCTGTTATTATAAGGAAGTGAGCTTGAAGCTTTTCTGCCTAGCACAGCAAAATCAGACAGACTCTTAACTTTCTCTGCTACTCGTAACACGTTAAGGCAAGAAAACCCAATTAAATGGTGGCACCCGGGGACCTCCTCCTGACATTGAAGGAGAAATTATTTTTTCAAGGTACATGAAATTGGCTGTTTTAAAGACTTTTAATGCAACCATAATGGGCCTTTATGTGAGGAATTCACATTTCTACTCTACGTCCTTTGACAATCCAAGTACAGTCACAGGTTTTGGACCTTATGAAAAATTTTAGCTCATAAACTTCATAATTTCTCAAATAAATATATGGCGTGATGCAGATGAACCAATCAGTATCAAAGAACCCAGGCGTTCTTTAAACCATTACTTCATATCCTGAAGTAAAAGCTTACTATTGCAGTTTATAATATTCATTTGATGGCGATGGATCTAAGCCAAATTACTTCATCATTACAGGACAACAAAATGTTGATGGAGTTAAGAGAGAGTGCTCTTATGTTTTCAGTAATCAAGTTTGGACTTGCAGTTTTTTTTTATTTTAAAATTTTCACCAGGACCGATCATTTCATTTAAAATTACATTCCAGCCTCCTGTGATATTTAAAAATTACTTTTGGGCGATAATAGGTGCAGGTGTGGTGGGAAGAAGAATGTGAATTGTCTATGGGAAAAATAGACTTGCATTTGTGTGGTGCCTTTCAAGACTTCAGCGCAAAGCACATTAAGACCAAAGAAATAGATATTCACATGTAGTCAATGTTGCAATGTAGAAACATGGCAGCCAATTTGTGAACATCAAACTTCCTCAAGGAGCAACATGATAATGATCAGAAAATTAGTCCCTTGTCTTCAAATTTGTGAGATGTGATCCTTTACTTCCAACCAATGCCAGAAGTGGCCTCAATTTAACATTTTTTTCAAAGATTGTCACTTCTGACAGTGCTGCATCCCCTATATATTACATTACGATGTCATCTCAATTTTGTGTTCATGTTTCAGAGTGGAACCTGAACCCAGAGTCTTCAGACTCAGAGGCAAGTGTGCTACCAACTGAGTACATATTGGCAGACATATAATTGAGGTTGTAAAATTTATAAAAACACTTGGTAAGGTTGAATAGAAGAAGTTATTTCCACTTCTGGTTCCACCAGAACAAGGGGTCATAAATATCAGATTGTCACTAGTTAATCCAATAAGGTATTCAGGAGAAATGTCTTTATTCAGAGAACGGTTAAAACATGAAACTGTTAATGCGCCTAGCATTGATACAGTTAGGGGAAGCTTAAGGAGTCTAGGACGAGGAGGCAAGGCCTATATATGAGAGTTAGATCTTTCAAGCATCAAATCTTTTGCACACACTGGGTGCTAGAAATTTGGAACTCTCTCCCACAAATGACAATTAATGCCAGATCAATTGTTAATTTTAAAATCTAAAACTGATTTTTTTTAATTGCACGTAATAGGGGATTATGGGACAAAGCAGATATCTGGAGTTTGGATTGCAGATCAGTCACAATCTCGATGAATGGTAGCACAGGGTTAATGGGCTAAACGACCTACTGCTATGTAGCTAGAAAAACACAAGGGAGAAAGGAATGCAAGGATATGTTGATGGGCTTAAAAGAGGGAGGGTGGGTGGAGGACCTTGAGAAGCATAAACACTACCATTAATCTATTAGGCTGAATGATCTGCTTTTGTGCTGAAAATGCTTTGTGATAGTGTCTTAATTATTCTACTTCAAATAACTGAAGATAGAGAGGTAGTGGCCTGAATTGCGGATCTAGTTCCCTCTTCTTGGAAGTCTCTCATTTTAAAATTCTCATCCATTTAATTCCTTTCAGGGTCTCAACCATACCACTGCAAAATTCTCCAAACTTAATACATCTCCTGCCAAAGCTCATTTCAGCACTTCTCCATTACTTTTTGCTGCTTCATTGCTGCCAGCATCTTCTGCCACCTAAGCACCATGCCCTAAAATTTCCTCCCCAAAATCCTTCTCTGATCCATTTGTTAAGAGCTTTCTTAAAGCCCACTCCCCCACTTCTGATAAGACTTCTGTTCCACCACCTAACTCCCAATGCACAAATTGGTATTCCAGAAGCTCTTAATGGAATGAATTTGAACAGCCAAATGCCTATTTCTTGTTCAAGACTTTATGTCTTGCACTCCAATTAGTGACGATAGCTATTTGGTGACCTCATGTTGTTAAAACCCTCGCTGATTTTCCATTATTTTTATTTTATTCTTTAATCAATTTTGGTTTGAAGCTGTGAATTGGGAATTGTGACTTTTGGACTGTGGATAACAGCTTATTGTTAAAGGGAAACAGATCAAACAAGCTTTTGTTTATTTGAGAGGCCAGGATTGGAAGTTAATTGCAGGTTGGTTCTTGATCAAAATGCTCTGCAGATGCTTCATTACTGGGGAAGAGCATTATGTTTGAACAGATAGCAGAAGTTGGCTTTAATGAGGTCAGTATCTGGGAATCAGCTCCAGCAATTCTGGACAAGACCTTATGCTCAAGCAGATGGCAGATGTTGAATTCTAAACAAGACCTTGTGGAGGAGACATTCTGTCCAGGAGTGGTCGAAGTTTAAACGGGTTTTGGACTGTGTTTTCTAGGGAAAAATAATCTGGCTGTTGATGCTACATCATTGAGATTTGAAAGCTTCCTGCCTAACCTCCCAAGAGCAGCTCTTGGAAGCTTAGAGAATAGAAAACGAAGTTGGAAGTATCACTGCCTTTATCTGAGTGAACTCTAAACATGACCCTGATCAACATCTTCAGAAAATGAACCAAGAAACCACCATCTATGCCTGTGGAACAATGCATTGTGAAAACTACTTAAGTAATTTAGATAGTTTTGTCATTTTATTTATCCATTAATGGTGTATTTCTGTGTCTTTTGTATGAATTGGGCTGAAAACAAAGTCTGTGAGGTTTAAAGCATACAATAGTTAGATTACTTGGTTGTTTAATTTTTGACTGCTGAAGTTAATAAGCAGCTGGATCTTTTGTTTAAGATACAAACAGGAATTGATTATTTGCAGAGTCTGGCATCGGTTTTTCAGCAGTCTGGTTAGGAATCATTGGGGTCAATTTTGAGGGTCTTTGAAGGTTTTAATTTTACTGTGTTGTAAATACAGAGGTAGAAAGGCTGACTGTCTCCATATTATAACAAAGTGCCCAGCAACTGTAGAAAGAGAGGAGATTCCAGAACTGATTGCCATTCAAGATATTCCTCCCCTGGTGGCTGCTTTGTGTCATGGATCAGGACCTATGCCATCTTTGAAAGACAGACTGCAAAGTATGAACAAAAAGAGCATTATAGCAAGATCACCTCATAATTTGAGGACAACAAAGTGCAATTATCTGAAGTTGAATCTATATAAAAGGTCCCAAGAATCCTAGATGAGAATGGTCAAGTTGTCACTGGTTAAAAGAACAGTTTAGCTCTCGGAATAGCCAGTAAAGGATATGGAAAAGGTCACACAATCCACACTCAATTCCTAACTGAGATGATCTACATCACTTGGGGTCATACATTTTGGAATCAGGAAATTGGGTAAAGTAAGAGTAAAACAAAATTAAAACATTATTTATTTCTGTGACTCTTTTCATTGACTCCCTTTCTTAAAGTGTTGATGCGTAGGAGCATTTCCTGGCAGTAATCATATATTGGCACACACACCAATAACAAACTAGTTGTGTGGTTCCTGGCAACATGTGAACCCACGGAGGAAATTATTACATTGTAAATTGTTCATGAAAGGAATTGCTGGGTTGGTGCTAAAGGAGAGGAATAAAAACCATAGGTGCACATTACATACAAAATATACAGCCCAGATTTATTTAGATCCTTGAGAGGCTACATATTTAAAGAAATTATTTTTACAATATGTACATTAAATCCTAATATAAATATATTGCAATCACAGATGAAACTGACTCAAGTCTTCCAATAGAAAAAATTCCCTTGATTGCTCATTCTCAGCTGCTGCAACACCTGCCTGTGAAACCACCAGTTAGAACTGAATACTGTACATCAAAAATTGATAGTTTTTGGAAAGAATGGTATCTGCCAATTCCTTTGAAATTAATTGAAAAAAATCTGCATTAACAGTTTAACTGTTTATACCTTATAATGCACTGGAAGAATTATTAAAGTCTTGAAGAAGGTAATGGCCAAAAGGCATGTTTTACACTACAATGTTTAATCCATTTTCCAACAACAATTACACCTCTCGACAGTCATAAAAAAACTGACGTATTAAGAAGTTACTCGAATGTTCTGAGTAAAATGTATCTAGAAGATAAGGGACTGAAGAAGATTATTTAGAACAGATCGTTCAGCATGTCAAGGGAAGGAAAGAACTTTCCAAACACAAAATGAATCTGGTTTCTCGTACTGAAATGCAGACTTCCAGATTTATGTTGCAGTTGTGCATTTCTTGACTCCAGAGGTTTCAAATGCATAATATTTCAGAATATTCAAACACATTCTCGATTACACTTTGTGCCTATTTCAAAACAACAGCTGTGGTTCAAAATGAAAATTGAAAAAGGGATGCAGCCTTTTTAAAGTAAGGAATTTCTGCCACATTCTATTTGATGCCATAGAAAAGTTTTTTTTTGGGTTCAATTGCAATTGTACATTAGTAAATTCTGCACAGACAGATAAAACAGCAGCTCCTAACCAGGTATGTATAGAGCTGATTTGCACAATGGTGTAATTCATGAATAAATCAGGACACAAAGTGTTTCCCTACATAGGAAACTTTTAAATGCCAAGAATACATCGTACAGAGCAACACATAAAAATAAGTCATCTTAAATACTGGAGGTGCTTTCAACATACAGCTCTACTTTTCAGTCTTAATCCCTTTAGCATTTTGTCTTGCTTCCAGTCCCACTTCCTTCACCAAACAGTTTTGACAACCAGCAATTTAACGTCGTCTGAACGCGCGCGAGATTCTCCAGGCGTTGGGCTCTTCGTAGCGGTTGTACAGGGGCTCCAGCCTCTGTTGTTTCTTTTGCTTGCTGAGTTTAGTAGGGTCAGACACTTTGAAGAAAGCCGGTGCAAACTCTACTAGCCAGCGTGGGTCAATGGTGGTCACTTCTCGCATGTATTCCTTAGTAGTCAAGACAAGTTCATGATATACAACCCTGAAAGAAACATATAAATATTTTATATGGTTGTCAAGCAAGTTTTGTTTTGTGAATTATAATTAAAAACAAATGACTGCAGATGCTGGAAATCTGAAACCGTCACAAAGTGCTGGAGAAACTCAGCAGGTCTGGCAGCATCTATGTAGACAGAAACAGAGTATATGGTCAAATCTGGTATGACTTGTTCAGAGCTGTGAATTGTAGCTTCTCACATTTGGGAAACAACTTGAGCTTTATCACACGTGGTTCAAAATAACAAACATAAATACAGCCGCATACACAATCTCCATTAAAGCAAGCTGATTTAAAAAAAAAAAAAATCTTCTGGCTAGTTATTAACAATGAATGTAACAATGCATTCAGGGGACAGAAAAAAGATGGAAAGAACTTGAACCTTCTTCAGAACCTTAGTTTGAATCAACACATATTAATGGGCTGAAAGTTTCTTCTTTGTTGGCTGAAAATCATCTATAGTCTGACAAAACCTTAATACAACTCAAAAGATCTACATTTATATCGAGCTTTTCATGACCACTGGATACCTCGAATACTTTACCAACAACAGAATCCTTTTGAAGTGTAGTCATTGTTTTAATGTAGAAAACATAGTAACTAATTTGACATAGCAAGGTCCAACAAACGGTAATGACTGGATCTGTTTTTGTTTTCTAATGTTGATTGAGGAATAAATATTAGCCTGGGCTCTTTCTTGAAGTACACCAACTAAGAAAGTAGGCAGGGCTTCCAATAAACAGCTCATCCATAAATTGGTACTTTTTGGCATGGGGCTTGAATCCACAACTTTCTAACTCTGAGACATGAGTGGTATCAACTGAGCCAAAGATGGGGCTTAACTCAGCACAAATTGTGAAGAGAATGAATATTGAAGATGGACAGGGTGCTAAGTCGGTTGCTTTGATGTGAATGGCTTATGAGCAGACTAGCAGAGAGTATTCCATCATATTCCTGACTTGTGCCTTGTAGTTGGTGAACATGCTTTCAGAAGTCAGTTACTCACTGCAAAATTCTCAGCTTTTGACCTCATCTTGTTACCACTGAATTTATCGCTGGCTTAGTTCAGTCTCCAGAGTTTGCAACACTTAGGGTATTGACAGCAAGGGGTTCAGCTATGATAATGCCCTTGAGTGTAAATGGGAGATGAATAAATTCTCTCTTTTTGGAGTTGGTCATTGGCGTAGCAAAAGTGCCAGGCAATACCATTTGCCACTTATCAGCCAGAACCTGAATTTTGCTGTGTACGAATGTGGATTGCTTCAATAATTGAGGAGTCCCAAATGGAGCTGAAAATTTGTACAATCATCATAGAACTTCTGACTTCATGATGGATGGAAGGTCATTGATGAAGCATCTGAAAATGGTGGGGTCTAAGACCCTCCCCAAAAGAAATCTTGCAGAAATGTCCTGCGACTGAGATGAATGACCTCTAACAACCACAATCATCCTCCTTTCCATGAGCTTTGAAATCAACCAACTGAGAGTCTTAGTCTTACCCCTCCCCCCACCTCCATTCCCATTGCCCCTAGATTTGGTTAGACTCCTTGATTGCATTTGACTGGGTGCACAGCCTTGATATCAATAGTATGGGGTAAAAATCTTTCATCCCACAAACAGATTCCTTATTAAGCAGCATTTAGAACAGGGTGCACGGGGATCAAGCAGGCATTTTGGGCCATGTTGTGACCATGCACTAGAGCTTAAGACAGGCCCATGCAAAAAAGATGGCAACCACCAACATCCCAATGGTGGTTCACAAATATACTCATCATATATGTCACTCCCCAGTTTTGGAAGACACCTTTCAAGACTTGAAAGGGGATTTACACGCTGACAACAATACTATTTCATTTACCACACCTTTTTGTTTTAAAAGCTGCAAGCAATGTGATTTGAAGATTTGGTCAAATAGAGTCTAAGAGAAAACTGTAAGCAGTGTTATATTGGCTTCAATGCAGCTCTGCAGAAGAAAACATCAGAAAGAAAAAACCATCTCAACCGATGAGATGATCTGTCTCATTTCCCAACTCCACTCCAGGCACCAGAATAAGCCCAGTGGCAGAGGCCTTGACAAGAACTAACTAGTGTAAAGCGTGGAGCTGCTCACTTGAAACAAAGCCTGGAATTAGCAAGGCTAAACCCGAAGGACAAGATGAAAAATATATGAAGTTCCCAAAGAAGCTTTGTGATGCTCAATTAAAACATGCGAAGAGGGAGCAAAAACACTTTTAGAAAATGAGCAACTAAAATAGACTTTATATATAAACATCACACACACAGAAGAGAGGCAAAAATAAGAAATAGACGGATTTATAGCGCAAGAAGAAATTTAGTTATTTCTTCAAATAAAACAAAGACTTGCAAACTGACATCTGCAAAAGGCTATTCATGCTACGCAGACAGAATGTCAATTCAGGCTGCCAAATGTAGAAAATCAATTAAATAAACGGGGGAAGTGACTCACTTAGCCCAAAGGGCTTACCATACCACAATTCACTGTGTAATATGGGCTGACAGTATTCACAAGCCAATCAGAAGACAATTCCTATACTGAAGTAATCCATCATGGAGTTTCTATCACTTTCATCCACTGAAACAGGGGGATTCCTGCTAGACAGTTCTAAGCACTTTATTCCTTTTCCAATCTCACAAAAGGCCAATCCTAAAACTTAAAGCTACTCTTTACCATCGTTTTCAAAAAATTTATGATTTACTCTCTTCATCAACTTCATTGACAGTGTTCCACTGACTCCTGGGGAAACATTCAATATCTCCTAATAATAAAAGTATAATATTTTGGATGCTAGAAATCGGAAATAAACACAGGGAATACTGAAGAAGCTCTTTGGAGACAGAAACAGAATTAAAATTTTGAGTCCAGTATGACTTGTTCAGAACTGAAGAACGATGCTCTGAAGGACAATCACACCAGAGTCAAAACATGTGCTTGATTCACAATAACAGGCTTTTACACTCAAATTGCGCCAGTTGTCTCAGTGCTGACCCTATCTCAGATCCATGGAATGTAAATATTCATTTTAAAACCAAAATGGGTACAAACATAGGATGAATGGATTAAAGCATGACCTTTCACATTTGGTGTCGAGTTTTAAAATTAGTCCTGGCTAATAAGTTGACACCTTCTTTAGTTTAGCAAAGTACAGTTTGGTCAGTCTCATACTAATTTCCCAAGAAAGCTCTGGTTAATGGTACAAAACTCAGAATTGAGCAGTTAATTGGATTTTAATATCCTGGATGTGCCTCTCATTACCAACTACTAAAAGAACCAAGGTTATAAATTACTGATCATACGTGCAGCCAATTCTCAGCACAACTATATTAACGGAGGCATTAAGTTGTTCAGCTCACCATCCACTAACATCAACAACATATTCGTAGTTCTACAGCCTTCCCTTGTGACTCCAAATGTTGTATCTTCTACAAAAGATGCAAATACAAACTGAAGTACAGTGCCATTTTTAATAAAACATCCCAATGTCTTGCCCTAAGCTTTTCATGAGTGAGCTGCAGTGAATGTTAGCAAATTATTTAAAATAAATGTTGAACAGCCAAACCAGATTTGTTTATTGGCATTTGAATATCAAACTTTTATTCTGGGGGGAGTACATGGTGGGTCAATGGTCAGCAGTCTTTCCTCTTGAAGCCATCAAGTATGGAACCCAGTTGTGCCCCATCTATCATAACCAGCTACTGCTGAACTCCAAGATCTTACTGGTACTGGTCTGTATCGTACAGCATCACACACAATGCTTTCATTCAGTAAGCCATCAAGAGAACGCGGTCATCCTTATAAATACCACAAATACGCATCATGTAAACTGTTTACGTGTACTACAGACACTGTAGTAAAATTTTACTGTCACACTCACTTTGGAAAATATCACGGCAGAAAAAATACATCAGAATTTAAGCTGTGAAAAAGGACATGCTGTAAGAGAAATTACCTCAATGTCCCACTTGGGAAATGTAACTTTCTGGAATATTTGCAGAATATTTCAGTAATAACATGATAGCAGATAATGGCATCTCACTGGTGCCATTAAATAAATAGCAAGGTTCAGCTTGTCATTCAACATGAAGGATAAGTGTATGATTTGGGAAAGACCTAGCCATGAATTAATTGTTTGTTTTAAAAATATGGCAGATCATACAGTGGGAAATATTTAACCAGAGGTAAGTAATGAAATACTTTTCTGGGTGAAAAAAGAGATTCATGAGTGAAGAGAAATTGTGGCAAATATGTTTAAGATTCAATTTGTAAAAACAGCGGAAAATAATATTAAGAAATAAAAATAGCCAGAAAGAAAACAGCGATCTAGGCAGATAAAAGTGAATTTGAGATAAGCATAAGGGGGTAAAAGCTAAAAGATTCTACAGATATCAAAGGAATAAAAAGATTGTCAAGGATGGAGTGGGAGCATGTGGAGACAGGGAAACCATCTTATAAGAGAGAATGAAGGAATGGCAGTAACATTTAAATATTTTGTTTCAGCAGTAAACAGGCAAAATTAATCTAATAAAGTTCATGATTCAGACAAACACAAAGCGAAAAGATATCAAAGTTTGTGGATAGAACAAAAAGTTGAATGGAGTGAGATGATGCGACAGATGAAGAAAAACATTAAGTAGTGTTTATTGGGATATTAGTAAATAAAAATATGCAACCAGTTTTGAATTTGTAAATGACATTGGTTATTTTATACTTGGAGTACAGAGTACAGTTTAGGTCATGCATTATTGGAAGGACAACACTGCTGTCAAAGGAGTTCAATAAAGATGTAACAGAACCACAAAAAACACAATGAATGAACAACTTTGAAATGGAACTGAGAAGATTAGAGAGACTGTAGAATCCTAAAATTATGGACTGACAGGATTAAAAGTGCTTTGAGATATTTTGAAATTGTCAGCAAAGTAGATACGATCGACATTAGCTCAAGACAAAGGAAAAAAGGCACAAATTAGAAGAATTCATTTCCAAAACAGAACAGCAGTCTAAAATGAGTAGCTATTGAGACAGAGAATATGGCATCATTTAAAATGGATAGAGTCATATGCTGGTTAAAAGACCAGCATGTAGATCTACTAGAATATGTGGACAGTCAAAAACATGCCCAAATCTTGTATGGCTGCTCTTCCTTCAAGCAGAACAAGTTTCGAGAGTCAGACAAGTTGGGCTTTGTTTGCAATTTGAAGAACTTCATGTTTATCAGAAATTTAATCAGCAGTATTTCGTCATTGTTTGCAGGTAAACAGATCTCAGCAATACTAAGTGAGCCAGACCCACCAGTCTGCAGAGACATTGCGCATGATGGTTAGTTTTGGCACAGTGATTACCTCATTAAAATTACATACCATTCAGGCTGTCTGTTGAAGAGAGCGCTGGAGGGGTGAATGTACACCACCTGCTGGTCAATCAGTGTACGGTATCCCTCCTGTGGGTCCTTCTTAGCTGCATTGCGGAAGAAACCACTGCAGATTGCTTTCTGAACTCGCACTGTGGCTTTTCCACATGAAACAACATCCAGCTTATGTCTGTAAGGAAACCGTAAAAATTATGAGAAAACATTGATTTAAAGGCATATATTTACCTAAAAACATCCAGCCCAGACTTTTTTTAAATCTACCTGCCATTTTTAAAAAGACCTGCATTTATATAAGCACCTTTCACATTTACCACCATCCCAAAACACTTGACAATCATTGAAATACTTTTGAAGTGCTGTCACTGTTATCATATTGGAAACAAAGGATCTAATCTGTACTTGGTAAACTCCCACAAACAGCAATTAATAATAACCAGATAATCGGTTCCTTTCTGAGATGATGACTGGAGGATAAATCTGGGCCCAGAGACTAGGAAATATCTTTCTGCTCTTCTTCAAAATAAAGTCACGTGGCCTTTTATATACAGCTAGGCAAGCAAACATACAGCTTAACATCTCACCGAGAAGGCAGAACTCAACAGTATAGTACTCCCCTAAAACTATATTGGAACATCAGCCTTTGTGTGATTTTTGTCCTCAAACTTTGGACCTAGAACCCTGTGACTCAGGCAAGCGAGCTACAGATCTAGCCATGGCTAACATATCAGCATAATTTATTTGAGCAGGTGGTAGACAGTATATGTCTGCTCATTAACAGGTGGACATGTGAACAAGAAATGCAAATAATGGAAGTATAACATCCAATATACCTCCTTTACTTGTGTTAGATCAAAGCTGGGTGCAAAAAACATCTGCAGGTCTCTAACACTTATGTATACAGATCTCCTCATCCCCTGTGGGAATTTGCCTTGCAGATAGGGTCTGAATATATAATATCATAATGTACCTGTACAAGATAAGGAGGGAGAGGCCAGAGGTTGTGAAAAGCACTGCTGTATAATAAACATAAGTTCTTTCTTTTTGGGTTAGGAGCACAACAACATATCAGGACATGGAATCCTGTTCTGCTCTCCTGACAAAAGGTGCTTCCCCATCAATGACAGTGATGGCATGGCCAAATCATCTCAGTTGCTGATGTACTCAACATGGGTTTAAATATAATGCATAAAGAAATGCAGGTGCACATTGATTAGATCAAAAATGGCACAACTGCAACCAGTACTTTAACAAGGTGTCCATTTCAGTTTTCCAAACTAAAAGCAACACATATATAAAACACTGCACCACAAGACCATAATCTAAGAAACTGTACTGACATCATTATCCACAAGGTATTTTTCAGTCGTGCCTATCACATTAATTTACATTCAAAACATTACCCTCCAGCATTTTACCAAGTTTAAGAAAACGTAATCATTTGGGAATAAAGATTATAGAGGAAATGCAAAGAAGACTGAAGCAATGGATTTGTAGGATTCTATGAAAATTGAAATGTTTTTAATACTATTTTCACTGAAATACCAAATTTTGCTCAAGCTTATTCCTTGTTAAAACTAATGATGTGTGGCAGGACACTCATAAGAAGCAATTGCTGCAAATATGGACATGAATTTATTTGGAATTTACTGTATCACATTCACAGTATAACCAGTACAAGGTTATAATCAAATGTGTTTATTCTTTTAAATATGGCACAGAGTAACTTCAATAGCATGACAATTTCTGGCAGGGTTACAAATATACTTTGTAAAAAAACTTAGGAAAGAGGTGTACACAGAATGAATGCCAAGAAACCTAATCATTGGTGCACTGAATAAAGAAATGGGCACATTTTTGTTTGTGTATTTATTATTTTCTCTTGCTTCCCTCATCAACAGGTTAGTCTTGTTTTTCTACTGATACACTACTAACTCCAGTTATATTACGCTCACACTACATACTTAGCAGGGAATGGTGGGAACACTGTTTCACAGAATGCCTTAGCATTAATAAATAGTCAAGTCCTGAAAGGTATTGAGGCCACTCAATTCCACCCACTCAAAGTAAGCATTGCACTGAAACAGATGTGTCTCAGATTGCTTTTGTGCATTTTCCAGCAGCTGATAACAACGCTACACACAGCCGGATACCTGAAGTCTGGGGTATTATTTTTCCATTCATCCTCCTAGTTAGGAAATCTGCACATCTTATGGAGACTATAGAGAACGAAATAAGTGAAAAACGTCTGGTGATGCTATCAATTAAAACTACGTACTATTTAATCTGCTCATGTAGTGAGAATATGTCGTTATATATACAAGTTCATTCATTATAGGTTTTGTTTGTTAAGACCGATAAATGATAGATTCAAAATTACGTATTTTGTTTAACTTCATTTGCTTAGAAATGTACTCCCGACAGTGACAAGGCATTTCCCTCTACCTGTCCATGATACCCAGCATCTGTTTACGGATATCCTGTGCTCTGCGAAGGGAACGCGCTTGGATGAAGTTTTCATAGCACCAAGGGTTGGAAAATTTATTGTTTTTCCACGAATTGTAGACAGCAAGCAAGGTGAGATGATCCCCTTCTGCTTGGTGGAACTTTGCTTTCTTCTGATCTGCAAGAGCTTGCTTGTCCTAGTTTTGATTTAATAGCACATATGAACAGTTGATGAGTGAAAGCAGACTGAATAGCTAACTGCGCCTTTAAACAGAAAGATAAAAATGTTGGAAGTCTGGCATAAATATTGAGAATACTGAAATGCAAAGTCAGTTAAATCTGTAAAAGGAAAGGTAAATTAACAATTTCGGTCTCTAATTAGTACTGTTCTAGTGTGGTTTCTATAATGGTTAGCCTGTCCTAGGCTGACAGAAGTTTTATGTATTGCCAACATATATTTTTAATTTTAACTAACATTTTCAATCTTTGGGTCTATGCTTTGGTGGATCAACAACAGAGTCTTCCATTTATTTTAAGGCTTCTGCTTTTTGAAAAAAAGATGGTTTGGTTTCTCAAGCACATTGTAGAAACCCAGGTATCTTACAATAAAGTTCCTTACTTCTAAAACGTATTTCGCTGGAACGTCATTGTTTAAAGAAAAGTTACTGGCAGAAATAGGTTCACAATCTAAATCCATGAATATCCTATGGATTTACACAGAGTATTTTACAATATTGACACATTAGTCATTCACAGGTCATCAAAAATCCAGCACTTTCCATCATTAATCCAGATAAGTGTGCTCACCTTTGGTCGGTAAAAGACATTTTGTACAGATAGCATGGACACAATTGTTAACATCTCTTCACTGCATCCAAGATGTACAGACATGATCAGCATTTTACATAGCATGGGCTCCAGAGGAAACTCTGCCATCTAAGAAAGATGTGTAAAAATGTAACACTTTAATACCAAAGGGAATCAGAATTCAAATTTCAGCATCATTTGTTAACATGAAAGGTAGACAGGATACATTAGTCTCCTGTCACTTATTTTTGTTTAAAAAAGCACTCTGAATTATCATTCTTTACATAGTATCAATTTAATTAACTTAACATACAATTCAAATCGAGCAACTTTGAATTAGGAGTAGACTGGATCAAGCTCAGCAATGACTGATGTAGTACATGTCCATTGGACCAAAACCAGGTTTCAGACCCCATGTGACAAAGTGAGTTATGGACAAAATACGGTGGGTTATAGATCCTTTTTCTGAAAGACTTAAGTATCCGATCAGGATGAGCTCAGAGCTCAGCTCTGTCAATCAATCAAAATAAAATCAATAGAGAAACTTAAATCAACGGAAAATTTAATAAGCCTAATCACCTTGTCCAGCCAACCAATTTGGCCATTGCAAAATAATGCAGACACATCTCATCCTGTTCTATGGAAGACAGTTTTATGATCACAACGACATCAGCAAACACAGCAAGGATAATAGCTGTATGACTGACCTATGCATAGAGTAATAAATGGACCTAAATGAGAAGTGAATTTGCTCACTTCCTGCTTAGTACTTAAGAGTACTGATTTTGAAATGAACAAACTTCAGCAATTAATATTCACTTAACCTAATAAGTTAGCAAATTTTCTATTACAAAATACCCAGTCTATACAATGATATACAACAATCTTGCCTGATTCCCAACTTATTTAATACATCAATAATTATAAATGTGCAATCATACTGTCAAGTTTGAAAGTGAAGAAATGTTTTAGCATTTGGCGAACCAAACATCTGCGAGGTTCGTCTTACCCTGCGTCCAAGTCTCGTCAGCAAACCTTCATCATCTAGTGCTCCCAGCGTGTATAATTGTTCCATGGCTGTGATAAGGGTCTCCATAGGAGGAGCGTCCATGAAATCAAATGAAAGTAGGTCATTGATCCCCATAGCCTAAGACAAGGAAAGGTTTCATTGTAAAAGTACATACATCTTGAAAGCCAGTCTACAGATATTAAAACAAATAACCCAAAATATGATGCCTGCTTTTATTCAAGTCATACCTTGATTGTATAGGCCCCTTCAGACTTTGCTTCTGAACTATAAGAAGTAATATGAATGCCATCACATGCAATATTATAGTACCACAGTAGACTTCTGGTATTTACAGTACAAAGTGACACGCTACCAACTCCACAAATGAAAATTAACCACAGGATAGATTTTTAAAACTCAGAATCCTGGTGTGGAGGCCAGTTAGGTCAGCTGGTGGCATGGCTTGTACAAAAATCAGATTATGCCAATGGTTCAGGGGTCAATCTCGGTTCTGGCCGAGGTAGACTTGGGATTATATCTACACTCCATCCACAATAATAACAAAAAAACCGCATGGCACTTAGCCATGATTTGGCAAACAATTTGGAGGACCCAAGAACACAGGAAGAAAACTCCAGGCATACAGCTGTGGATACTGCAAAATCAAGAATACTTGGGTACAAAGGTCAATTCACTAAGCAGAAAACAGTATCCTGTGGGGTAAGCAGATCCTTGCATCTAAATTCCTAAATTGTGCCCCAGCATACAAAGCTCCACATCCACTGTTCCCGATGTGGCCTCCTCTACATCGGGGAGACCAAACGGAGGAACGGAGACCGCTTTGTGGAGTACCTATGCTCGGTTCATGACAAACAACACCTCCCAGTCGCGAATCACTTCAACTCCCCCTCCCACTCCCTGGACATGTCCATCCTGGGCCTTCTCCAGTGTCACAACGATGCCACCCGAAAACTGGAGGAACAGCACCTCATATTCTGCCTTGGAAGCCCACAACCTAATGGTCTCAATGTGGACTTTACTAGCTTCAAAATCTCCCCACCCCTGACCTTATCCCAAGACCAGCATCCCCTCTCACCCCCGCCTCCTTGACCTGTCCATCTTCTCTCCCACCTATCCGCTCCTCCCAGCTCTCTGACCAACGCCCTCCCCACTTCCTACCTACACTCACCTTTACTAGCTTCATCCCCATCTCCTTGGCCTGTCTGTCTTCCCTCCCACCTATCCGCCCTCCCTTATCACTGACCAACCCCCATCCGAACTTCCTACCTACACATCACCTTTACTAGCTTCATCCCCGCTTCTTTGACCTCTCCGTCTTCTCTCCCACCTATCCGCTCCACTATCCACCTTCTATCACCAACCCCGTCTCTCCATTTATTTCAGAGCCCCCTTCCCCTCCCCCATTTCTGAAGAAGGGTCCAGACCCGAAATTTCAGCTTTCCTGCTCGTCTGATGCTGCCTGGTCTGCTGTGTTCCTCCAGCTTCACACCTTGTTATCTCAGACTCCAGCATTGGCAGTTCCTACTATCTCTGAGTGAGTTATAACCCCACATCTGAAATAGGGATTTGTAAAATCTGTCACATATACAATTGACATCTCAGAATTTATGTGGGAAACTTTTTCCTCCACAAAACCTTGGAATGATAAACGCTCCAGCGCTCTGTAGCTTGCTGTAACTAAATTGAGCACGGACATCAGTTATCTAACAACAGCACCATTCAGATAACACCTTTAATGTAGGAAGTACCCAAAAGCACTTTACAGGAAAGAAGAAACAAATAAAGAAACAGACACAGAATGGGAGAAACAAGTAAAGAAACAGAAACCAAGTTTCGGGTTTAATTTGGAAGAGGTAGCTAAATTGTTCAACTGGCTACAAAAAGACAACTAAGAATACAAAATCAAACAGCAAGTCAATAGTAACTTGGAACTCAGCAATTAACCATTTAGACAGCAAGGATTAAATGCCAAATGGATTTCATTCATTTAGCAATTTCACAACTTCAAACAGAAAAAAATCAGAAGCACCTGCATTTTGGCAAATCGGTAAGACAATATTGAGTCAAAAGAGAGACTAATTGTGTCAGTGTTGCCAGACAAGGTTTTACAGAAGTGATGTTTCAAATTTAGGGAAACCATTGGCTAGATAGGAAATGCTAAAATGACCTATGACTCTAAAATCCCACTTCAATTTCAGCTAAGCAAAATCATTAATTTCAAAGGGCATAAAATGAGCAACTCTGTGGTGTCACATACAAAAGGAGCACATGTACTGGTCTTAGAGGTGCATCTGGTCTGATCTGGTGCATTCAATAACTTTTGCGGCAGTGTCTACTCACAGATTATGTTTTATAATCTTTTTTAAATTCAAATATACCTGAAACTAAATTGATCATTTTGGTCATTGTCATTGTCCTGGGTATATCAGTTATTAGATTACAAATATATTAAACACACACAAGTGAAGGAAAAAACAGAGTTAATGTTTCGGGCCCGGTGACCCTTCCTCAGAACTTAGAACTTCTGAGGAAGGGTCACCGGACCCGGAACATTAACTCTGTTTTTTCCTTCACAGATACTGCCAGACCTGCTGGGCTTGTCCAGCAACTTTGTTTTTGTTCCTGATTTACAGCATCTGCAATTCTTTCAGTTTTTATATTAAACACACAACTGCCCAATACAACAAAGATACCAACAGCATTTTGGATTTTAGAATTAGGAGCATAAAGTGTAACAGCATGGAGGTAATAAGTTTATGTAAGGACATCGTTATGCTAAAGATACAACACAGTGTGCAATTTTCAGAATATCATTACCAAAAAGACTTGAAAGATACTGAACATGTAGAGGTACTTGGATAATATCAAGGATGGGAAACTGTAGATAAGAGATATGGGACACTGAGATAACATTTACTGGAGGAAGTAAAGCTATGAAGACATTTTTTAAGAGGTTTTCAAAATTATAAAATGCTTTGGGAATAACAGTGAAGACTCAGCAATAATGGGTCAAAAATTTAATGTTGTAAGTGTGCAATGTTAACAAAATTTTAAGCAAAGAGCTATGAAACTGTGTTAAGAACAGTTACAGATGCAGTAGTTGGGGCAGAGACCATTACTTCAAGTGGGAAAATATTCCTAACAAAGAAAAAGACTGTCAGATTGGGGCCACATTATTGAGATTACTGCAGTAGAAAGCCAGCGCAGACAAGGAGGGCTAATGCTGTGATATACACTTCTATGGTTTTAAGCCACAAAGCTCAGGAATCATTATTTTAAGGGAGCTGGGATTTCAGCTTTGTATCGCCTCCCCACACTTGAACCTCATTAC